>NC_083351.1:49123043-49427934 GCF_030254825.1 Meriones unguiculatus
TGAAGCACAGGAAAACAACCTAAAAAAAGACAAACTTTCTGAAGATGATAGTGGACCTTAAAGAGGAAATGAATAATCCCCTTAAGGAAATCAAGGAAAAGAAAATGAAAATAAAGGCAATAAACACCGTTGGTATAATGCTCTTTTGAAATATATGCACCTTACGCTTGTTCATTCAAATACTGATTTCTCCCCCTACTCTCTGGTATCAATCCTGATATTGATTTGTGATACTCATTCTAAGCATCCTGTCTCTCAACTCATGTGTAAACAGGCCAAAATAAAGCAACTAGACACAATGTTGAGTTGGGAGGAGCCAGAGGATGGGAAAGAGGGGAGGAACTAGAGGGCAAGACATGAGCTTAGAGAGAGAGCTGGGGAGAGATCTGGGAATGACATAGAGAGATGGACTGGACCTAAGATTTCACAAAAAGCAAGTATAATGTGGGAAATCTAAATGTCAGGAAACTATAAGGGCTTGGAGGTTTAGGATGGAGTAGCTATTGCCCAGCACTGTGTTCTACGTTAACTAAATAAACCCAGTGTCTGTGTGGTGATTTAGTTATACAGCTGTTTAGACTAACAGCAGCATTACCAGAAGATACATCAATAGTAAATTTAATCACTATCTACAACAAAACACAAAATGAGGTAATTCTGGAAATGGGAAATCTGGGTAAGTACAAAGACACTATAGACGTGAGCATCAGCAAAAGTATACAAGATATGAAAGAGATAATATGAGGTATGAAAGATACAATAGAAGAAATAGATGTATCAGTAAAAGAAAATTTTAAATTAAAAAAAAGTTTCTAACACAACCAGGAAATCTGGGACACTATGAAAAGGTCAGAACTAAGAATAACAGGAACATAAGAAGAAGAATTCCATCTTAAAGCTAAAGAAAGTATCTATAACATAATCATAGAAGAAAATTTTATGAACCTAAAGGACATGCCAACAAAGGTACAAGAAACTGACAGAACAACAAAAACAAAATACACTTGACCAGAAAAGAAAGTCCCCCATCATATAATAATTAAAATATTAAACACAGAGAACAAAGAAGAATATTAAAGCTGCAATGAAAAAATGACAAGTGACATATAAATGCAGATCTATTAAATTACACCCAACTTTTCAACAGATACTCTAAAAGCCAGAAGGAGCTGAACAAATGTCCTGCCGAATCAAAGAAACCACAAATGCCATGCCCAAGTACTACACCCAGCAAAACTTTCATTCACCATATATGAAAAAAAACAATATATTCCATGATAAAATTTAAATTTAAACACTAGATCAATCCACAATTCCAGCTCTACAGAAGGTATTAGAAGGATAACTCTAAACCAAGGGTGTTAATTATATCCATAAAAACACAGGAAGTAAATAATCTTATACCAGAATAATTTCTCTCTCTCTCTCTCTCTCTCTCTCTCTCTCTCTCTCTCTCTCTCTCTCACACACACACACACACACACACACATGCACACACTCACACTCATACCAACACCAACACCAAGAGAAAGTAAACATATATGTACTTACACCAACACCAACAATAAAATAACAGGAATAAACAACCATTGGTCCCTAATATCTCTTAATATTAGTAGAATCCATTCCCCAATTAGAAGACACAGACCAACAGGTTGGAATGAAACAAACAAATCCATCCTTCTTCTGCTGAGTACAAGAAACAGACATCAGTCAAAGATAGGGTTTACCAAAAAGTAAAGATGTGAAAAAAGGTTTTCCAAGCAAATGGACCTAAGAATCAAACTGCTGTATCCATTCTAATATCTAATAAAATAGATATCAAACCAAAATTAATCAAAAGAGAAAGCAAAAAGACTTCATTTTCATCCAAAACGTATCCACCAAGATGATCTTTCATTTTTAATGTCTGTGCCCCAAATAAAAGGGAACCCATCTTTTTTATTAGTATCACTTATTACAATTTGTATACCAGCTGTAGTTTCCTCCTTCATCTCCTCCCAATCCACCCTCCCTCTCTTTTCTACCCCTTTGCCTCTCCCCTAGTCTATTGATAGTGGAGGTCCTCCTCCCCATCTATCTGACCCTAGTTTATCAGGTTTCATCAGGACCAGTTGCATTGTCTTTCTCTGTGGCCTTGAAAGGCTGCTCCTTCCTCAGGGGGAAGGTGATCAAAGAGTCAGCCACTGAGTTCATGTCAGAGACAGCCCCTGTTGCCCTTGCTAGGCCACCCACTTGGAGACTTAGACTATGGGCTATAATTTAGCCAGGGTTTTAGAACCTCGGTTGGGGTGTCAATAACTTCAGGGCCCCAGGGCTCAGTTTTTTTTTGGCTCTATTGGTCTCCTTTCAGAACTCCTGTCCCCTCCAGATCTTGATATTTCCCCCTCTTTTTTCATTTTTTAGACAAGTTATTTTTTTAATTTTTTTTATTAATTACACTTCATTTGCTTTGCATCCCCCTCTAGTTCCCTCCCTCCTTGCCTCCAAACCTCTTCCTTCCTTCCCCTTCTCCATGCATGCCCCTCCCCAAGTCCACTGGAAGGGGAGGCTTCTTTTCTTTCCTTCTAGTCCTAGTCTATTAGTTCTCATCAGGAGTGGCTGCACTGTCTTCCTCTGTGCCTGGTAAGACTGCTCCAACCTCATGGGGAGGTGACCAAAGAGCAGGCCAATCAGTTCACATCAGAGACAGTCCCTGTTCCCATTACTATGGAACCCACTTGGAGACAGAACTGTTATGAGCTATATCAGTGCAGTGGTTCCAGGTTATCTCCATGCATACTACTTGGATGAAATATCAGTCTCAGGGAAGACCCCTGTGCTCATATTTTTTGGTTCTGTTGCTCTCTTTGTTTAGCTCCTGTCCTCTCCAGAGTTTGCTGTTTCCCACTTCTTTCATAAGATTCCCTGCATTCTGACCAAAGATTGGCCATAAGTTTCAACATCTGCTTTGATAGTCAGCAGGGCAGAACCTTTCCAAGGCCCTCTCTGGCAGGCTCCTAACTTGTTCCCTGTTTTCTCCTTCTTCTGATGTCCATCCTCTTTGCCTTTCTGGAAGGGGATTGAGCATTTTAGCCAGAGTCCTCCCTCTTGATTAGTTTCTTTAGATGTACAGATTTAGTAGGTTTATCTTATACTATTTGTCTACATGAGTGAGTATATACCATCTGTGTCTTTCTGCTTCTGGAATATCTCACTCAGGATCATTTTTTCCAGTTCCCATGATTTACCTGCAAATTTCATAATTTCCTTGCTTTTTATTGCTGATTATTATTCCACTGTGTAAATGTACCATGCTTTCTGTATCCATTCCTCAGCTGAGGGGCATCTTGGTTGTTTTCAGATTCTGGCTATAATAAATAAAGCTGCAACAAACATGGTTGAGCAAATGTCCTTATTGTGTACTTGAGCCTCTTCTGGATATATGCCTAGGAGTGGTATGGCTGGATCTTGAGGAAGCGCGATTCCTAATTGTCTGAGAAAGCACCAGATTGATTTCCAGAGTGGTTGTACAAGTTTACATTCCCAGCAGCAGTGGAGGAGGGTTCCCCTTTCTCCACAACCTCTTCAGCATGTGCTGTCACTTGAGTTTTTGATCTTAGCCATTCTGATGGGTATAAGGTGAAATCTCAGGGTGTTTTGATTTGCATTTCCCTGATGACTAATGACATTGAGCATTTCTTTAAGTGTTTCTTTGCCATTCAATTTTCCTCTGTTTAATTCTGTTCCCCATTTTTTATTGGATTACTTAATTTGCTGCTTTTTAACTTCTTTACTTTTTTATATATTGAACATTAGCCCTCTGTCAGATATAGGGTTGATAAAGGTCCTTTGCCAATATGTAGGTGGTTGTTTTGTTCTGAAGACAGTGTCTTTCGCCTTACAGAAGTTCTTCAGTATCATGAGGTCCCATTTATTGATTGTTGCTCTTAGAACCTGTGCTGTTGGTGTTCTTTTCAGGAAGTTGTCTCCTGTGTCGATGACTTCCAGACTCTTCCCCACTTTCTTCTAACAGGTTTAGTGTGTCGGTTTTTATTTTGTGGTCTTTGATCCACTTGGACTTTAGTTTTGTGCAGGGTGATAAGTACGGATCTATTCACATTTTTCTACATGTAGACATCCAGTTAGACCAGCACCATTTGTTGAAGATGCTATCTTTTTTTCCATTGTATGTTTTGGCATCTTTGTCAAAAATCAGGTGTCCATAATTTTGTGGGTTTATTTCTGGATCTTTTTTTTTTTTTTTTTTAAAGTAGTGCTTTGCTTTTCTGTTCTTTTTTTTTTTTTTTTTTTTTTTCTTCAATGCAGTTTATTCAGGAACATTGAACAATCCTCGGACCCCGGGGAAAGCCAGCCCACAGCTTAAATAGCCTCTGGGTAGCCAACCCACGCGTGCCACGGGGGCAATGCAGATAGGTCCACATACATGGAAGCAAGCCAGATCCTCGGCCTTAGCCAAATGTGGAGTTGTTCGTGAAAGAGAGCACTCACCATCGGGAAGGTGGAAGGCAGAAACCAGCTCCATCTTTAAGGCATAGCATTCCGCAGCTCTCTACAGTTCCCCCTTTTTGTTTTAGACGCATCAGGCAAGAGTAGAGGTCTGATCTCTGATATTAGAAATAAATTGGGACTTTGTACAGATGTTCATTTAGGTGTCATCCACCCAAAGAGCATCAGACCGTCCGATACCTTTTTCTCAGAGGCGGGACCTGGGGCATCAACCCGCATGCAATCAGACATGCTCTTCTCTGGGTCCAAAGCGGCTGACCCTGAGTGCAGTGCTTAGCCTCGCATCCTGAGCGTATCATTTTAGCTTTTTATGGTATCCAACCATGCTTGGGGAGAATGTCCTGCTTCAATGGCTGTAAAGGCCTGAATGATCAGGCCTTTATTTCTGGATCTTTTATTCGGTTCCATTAATCCACCATTCTGTTTCTATGCCAGTATCATGCAGTTTTTATTACTGTTGCTCTATAGTATAGCTTGAGATCAAGAATGGAGACACCTCGAGATTTTTTTTTCTTTTTTTTTATTTTATTATTATTATTTTTTTATCAGTTACATTTTATTAACTGTGTATCCCAGCTGTGTCCCGATCCCTCATTCCCTCCCAGTCCCTCCCTTCCTCCTTCATCTCCACTGTGCCCCTTTCCAAGTCCACTGATAGGGGGGACCTCCTCCCCATTCATCTGATCCTGTTTTATCAGGTATCTTCAGGACTGGCTGCAAAGCCCTCCTCTGTGGCCTAACAGGACTGCTCTTCCCTTCGGGGGTGGGGAGACGAAAGAGCCAGTCATTGAGTTCCTTTTAGAAATAGTCCTTGTTCCCCTCACTTTGGGAAACCAATTGGTTACTGAGCTACCACAGGCTACATCTGAGTGGAGGTTTTAGGTTATATCCATACATGGTCCTTGGTTGAATGTCAGTCTCAGAAAAGATCCTGTGCCCAGATATATTTGGTCCTTGTGGAGCTCCTATCCTTTCCCCAACAGACTAACTCCCCTTCCTTCTTTTTTTTATTTTATTATTATTTTTTTATCAGTTACATTTTATTAACTCTGTATCCCAGCCGTGTCCCGATCCCTCATTCCCTCCCAGTCCCTCCCTCCCTCCCTCATCTCCACCGTGCCCCTTTCCAAGTCCACTGGTAGGGGGGACCTCCTCCCCATTCATCTGATCCTGTTTTATCAGGTATCTTCAGGACTGGCTGCAAAGCCCTCCTCTGTGGCCTAACAGGACTGCTCCTCCCTTCTGGGGTGGGGAGACCAAAGAGCCAGTCATTGAGTTCCTGTTAGGAATAGTCCTTGTTTCCCCTCACTTCTTTCTTATGATTCCCTGTACTCTGCCAAAGGTTTGGTCATGAGTCTTTGCTTTGAAAACACTGCTAGTTAGAGTCCTTCAGATGCGCTCAGTAGACTCCTGTCATACGTTCAATGCACATCCCATCTGGCTTTCTAAATGAGGATTGATCATCTTACCCCATGTCCGCTCAATTGATTATCTTTTTTAGGTGTATAGATTTCATTATGTTTATCATATCTTATAGGTCTATATAAGTGAGTATATCCCATGTTTGTCTTTCTCCTTCTGGGATATTTCACTCAGAATGATCTTTTCTAGGTCCCACCATTTGCCTGCAAATTTCATGATTTCCTCCTTTTTGATTGCTGAGTAGTATTCCATTGTGTAAAAATACCACAATTTCTGTACCCATTCCTCCATTGATGGACATCTGGGTTTTTTCCAGGTTCTGGCTATTACAAATAAAGCTGCTATAAACATGGTTGAGCAAGTATCCCTTTTGTGAACGAACTTTGGATATATACCTAGCAGTGGTATAGCAGATCTTTTATTGTAGATGATTGTGCTGTTTCCTGTTTTCTCCTATCCCATTTGTTTTCTAAGTGAGGACTAAGCAACTTTCTTTGGTTCTCCTTTTTGTTTAGCTTCTTTAGGAGCATAGATTTTAGTATGTTTATCCTACATTATATGATTAATATCCACTAATGAGTGGGTATATATCATGTATGTCTTTCTGCTTCTGGGTTACATCACTCAGGATGATCTTTTCTAGTTCCCACCATTTACCTGCTAATTTCATGATCTCCGTGTTTTTATTTGCTGAGTAGTATTCCGTTGTGTAAATGTACCATAATTTTTTCATCCATTCCTCCTTTGAGGGATATCTGGGTTGTTTCCAGATTCTGGCTATTATGAATAAAGCTGCTATGAACATGGTTGAGCAAATGTCTAGCTGTATACTTGCGTATATTTCAGATATATATGCCCAGGAGTGGTATAGCTGGATCTTGAGGAAGCACTACTCTAATTTTCTGAGAAAACGCCAGGTTGATTCCCATAGTGGTTGTAAAGTTTACATTTCACCAGTAATGGAAAATGGTTCCCATTTCTTCACATCCTCTCCAGCATGTATTGTCACTTGAGTTTTTTATCTTAGCCATTCTGAAGGGTGTAAAGTAAAATCTCAGGTGTGTTTTGATTTGCACTTCCCTGATGGCTAAGGACTTTGAGCATTACTTTTTTTAATGGTATTTTTTTTACCTTTATTTCTTTATTTTTATTAATTACAGTTTACTCACTTTGTATGCCCAATCCTCCCCTCCCAACCCACCCTCCTTCTTCCCCACTCATGACCCTCTCCCATTCCACTGATAAGGGAGGTCCTCTTCCCCTTCCCTCTGATTATATAATATCAGGTCTCATTAGGTTTGGCTGCATTGCCTTCTTCTGTGGCCTGGTAATGCTGCCCCCCCCCCTCGGGGTGAGGTAATCAAAGAGCATGCCAATCAGTTCAAGAGCATTTCTTCAGTGTTCCTCTGCCATTCGATATTCCTCTATTGAGAATTCTCTGTTTATCTCTACCCTGTTTGGATTACTTGATTTGATGGTGTTTAACTTTTTGAATTCTTTATATATTCTGGACATTAGCCCTTTGTCAGATATAGGGTTGTTGAAGATCCTTTCCTAGTCTGTAGGCTATCCTTTTGTTCTGATGACGTGTTTCATTCCACAATTTCTAAAGTATTGTTGCATTGTCATAGATACATATGCTGATGTGTCAGCAGCTTAAAACTGTAACTGCATTTCCAAGATAGCCATCACCTCTAATAGATGTCAAATCTCAGAATCATCTTTTTCAGACTTTAAAGCAAAAGCCCATTGGAATCTGAATATGTATCTATGGTATGGTACAAATTTTAGTTTTCCAAACTCTACAAAGTGAAACATTTAAGCAAATCTATAACATTGCTATAAGGTGACATCTTTAAACAGAAAGTATAGTCTTAATTCAGTATATTGTCCTTCACCTAGCAACTGAGGTTTAACAATATAAATGTAATATCTCATCCGATTACACTATTCAAGCTGAAACTATGTTGTCTAGAATCACTATGGGCTAGCATTCAACAGTTTCCTTAAGTTTTTGTGGATTTTTCTCATCTGGAAATACCTTTTTAGTGCTATCGTTGTGGTTCCAGATTCTGAGAGCCTTATTCTTCATCAAAGGATTTTTCAATCACTTTTCTAACACCCCATTCCAGCATTTAATTTTACAGTCTTTTCCTTCTCTAAGTCTGCTTTATTCTAATCTTTCTTAAAGAGGATATATAAATTGTAATCATTAATGAAAAATATAATTATTTGTATACTAATAATCCAAACAACATTATACAGGGGCCAAGTGACCTCTGTATTATAATTCTCCATTTTTTAACACAGTAAAAAAAAAAATTTTTTTTTTTACTCTAGTTCACTCTTTTTTGGAGAATTTACCTTTCATGCACATTTGGAAAACATCTTTACTTATTTTTTTTTCTTTCTCATTCCTTTGGAGACTTAATTGGTCTTCTCTATGACTGTTTGTGTTCAGTTTCTTTACTTTCTTTTTCATCTATGCATCTTTCAAAACATCTTTATCTATTTATTTCTTTTCTTCTTAGACTTCACTTTCTATGTACATTTTCTTATTTCTCTTTTACAACTTTCTAACTTACTATCATTTTCTGCATTTAATTTTTTCTAAACACTTCCCCATGCTTATATGGCTTACTCTTTATATTATTTAACTTTCTCTTTAAGGACGTTGTTTTTTAACTATTTTTTATGTCTGTGTATATCCAATTTATTTTCTTTCTTTAGCTCCTAAGCACATTTTCATACATACATTCTTACCTGGTCAGACGTTTCTTTCTTTTTTTTTTTTTTTTTTTTTCAATGCAGTTTATTCAGGAACCTTGAACAATCATCTGACCCTGGGGAAACCCAGCCCACAGCTTAAATAGCCTCTGGGTAGCCAACCCCAGCATGCTACGTGGGCAATGCAGATAGGTCCACATACATGGAAGCAAGCCAGATCCTCAGCCTTAGCCAAATGTGGAGTTGTTCCTGACAGAGAGCACTCACCATCAGGAAGGTGGAAGGCAGAAACCAGCTCCATCTTTAAGGCGCGGCATTACACACCTCTCTACAGTTCCCCCTTTTTGTTTTAGACGCATCAGGCAAGAGTAGAGGTCTGATCTCTGATATTAGAAATAAATTGGGACTTTGTACTGATGTTCATTTAGGTGTCATCCACCCAAAGAGCATCAGACCCGTCTGATTCCTTTTTCTCAAAGGCGGGACCTGGGGCATGAACCCGCATGCAATCAGACATGCTCTAGTCTGGGTCCAAAGCGGCTGACCCTGAGTGCAGACGTTTCTTTGTGCTCATTTAGCTTTTACGTCTTGGTTTGGATCTTTCTGTGGTTCAGCTTAGAGCATGGAGCTGGCTACTGGGCCCAGAGCTCTTGGTCCTGTCCAGCCCTCTGGCCAACTCTAGGCAGCTCCTCTGTATGTCATGAAGTTAGTGAGGAAATGACTCCACTGTGCTTGCTATACCACATGTGATTTCTTTACTTAATGCATCTACTGATACCTACAAGGAGTTAGTGACCTCACAATGTTTTTAAAAACTTGCTCATAAGCCCCCCAAAAAGCATTCTGATTTCATTTGGCAATTCCAGGAGTAAAGCTCTACATTTCTACTTCAAAGTGCATTAGTTCACCAGCCCTATATCATAAATTAGTTCAAAGGGAGCTTGCGTCCCTGCCTCTTCCTCAAGATATCATGCTGGTCCACTATATAGATAACTTTGTACTGCTTGGACATACTTACCAGGAAGTAGCAGGTTTGGGGACTTGTTGATAAAACACAACTACATGAGAAGATGGGAAAATAATTCCAAGAAAATTTTAAGAACATTGTACCTCATCAAACTTTCTAGGAGTCCAGCAGTGTGGGGCATGTAGAAATATTCCATCTAAGGTGGAAGGTAGGTTACTACACTTGGTCTCTTCCACTTACAAGAAAGAAACAGAACACTTAGTGGCCTATATAGATTCTGGTGACAGCACACCCCTTACTTGGATGCTTTACTCCAGCCATCAACAAAGTCACTAGAACAAGTGACAGCTTGAAATAGTGCTTTAATAACAAAAGACAATTCAATAGGTCCATACTATTGGTGAAGTTTGCTTTGCCACTTGGGACAAAGATCTAACAAACCCAACTTACCTGAGTTTTCCTCTACTACGAACTCAAGTGTCAAAGCATGGAGATCAATGTAGCAATGTCAGTCCAAATCACTGATGTCTCACTGAGTGTGGGCTTCTATATATGTCCTCTCCTCAGAGTCCACCCACAGATGTTCTTAGCTGGCCAAAGTCAGGCCCCTCACATGTGAGCGCTCAGAGCAAAATACCATGTGCCTTCTCCCAAGACAACCTGGGAAAATGTTATGTGGCCAGCTTGCAACAAAGCATCACATGACAAAACCCAGTCTTCAAGAAACCTAAATATTCCACTTTATACCCTCCCTTTCTGTTTAAAAAAAAAATGTTTTTACCTTTAACATTAACAATTTACACAGGATAAGAATAATGATGGGAACCATGAAGTTAGAACTTTACACCAAACAATAGTGGAACAAAATAACATTAAATTTCTATCAATAAACAATAATTAAACAAAATAACTTTTTAATTTAACAGCAGGGTCCAACAACAATGGGAATATCAAACAGGGAGAGAAAGGATAGGAAAGGAAGAAAATGCAGGAAGAACAGCTAAAACAAAGAAACTTAAATTTAAGGGGTCATGCCACACCCACTACAGCATCTGGTGTAGCATATCAATAGATAGTGCTACTCAGACTAAGAGATATGTGTCCTTCAGGATTATGCTCTCTGGAGGTCCCTAGCAGACCGCCCCACATGGCTAAGAGACATGTTCTGAAATTTCTACGCTTTTTTGGTTGCGGTTCTGGGGCTGGACTAATGAGTTTTTTTGATCTTTCTTTATGATTCCTGAAACAGCACAATTAACTATTCAAGGAAATATATTCTTGATGGATTATCAAAAGCTTTAACAAGAATAGGGCAGAAGAAAAGTAGTTTTAAAAGAAGTAATGAATTAGATTTAGTATTAAGAGCATTATAAGAATAGTGAAAAAAATAATAGGCTCCTTCTTAAGAAAAAATAACATGAGAAGTACAGCTGGCAGGAGTTTCCCCTCCCTTCAGTGCCTTGTTCCTAGGGAAGATCGTAAATCTTTAGCAGGACATATGGGAGGATGGTTAACAAAGGTGCAATTAGATTTTGATACAGAAAAAGATTTTGGCAGGCATCTAACTTAGCTCCTGACTTTCCTCTTCATTGGTTAGCAATAATGAAACTGCATTTGAGGTTTCTTTCCCTTTGTCTGCTTTGATCAAAAGTTTACAGGCCAAGATTTCTTGTGGGCACTCCCCTATGTTAAAATGTAAATTTTCTATTCTTGGTAAAAGTCTAAATGTTCTGGGAAATTTGCCAACTTTAAGGTGACTTTTTGTGAAATCATTATAAAAATACTAGCTTGATTTCAGTAAAATTGCAGCAGATCCAAAACCATCAAGCTGTCTCTGTCTGTCAATTCATCACTGAAACTGTGTCTTCCTGTCCAAAGCCTTGTTCCCCATGGACACAGGTAATCTGACTCAGCTGGACCATGGCAGGGTCATATGCAAATACATAGAGTACAAGCTTCGTACCACATATACATATATGAATGTGATCTAACTGAGATCACCAAATTACATGGGAGATGTGGTTTTTCCTGGCCCTTGGGGATCATGGCCATAAGTCCACAAGAACGATGGTTGCTGAAGCAGTAAAAAGGGGTTCAGATGACCCACAAATACAAGATACAAAGGGATGACCTGTGGGAACCACTTGAGCAAATTTATTTAGGGTGAACAAGGATAATATAGGACATTGGGAAGTGAGTGGGGGGTTTCTGAAGCTGAGTGTACATCATTGGTTGAGGCATTAAGGTACTGGGATGCCTCATTTTCATGGAAAGGCATTCCAGGAATCACAGGTGCTTACTGGGTGGAATCTTATTGAGAGAATTTTATTAAGGACTATGTGACCGTCCTCAGGTAGATGGTGTGGGAGTCCTAGCTCTCCAGGCAGAGAAGAGGGAGCTTCACTGACAAAGGGAGTTCTCTACTTTGTCCCAAGATCAGGGCTTTCTGTTCATGAATGACTACAACCTTAGCAGCAGGTTTTCCCAACAGGGAGATACAGTGTCTAATGAAATCTGTCATCACCAAATAAAGCTTCTATTATCAGGAGTCAATTACATCTAATTGAGTTCTTGACCAAAGAGGCTCCATGGGAACATTCAAACAACCCAAAGTATTCTCAAGGCTATTGTCTGCTTTCCAAAATCTGATGATAAGGCCCTACTCCTGAAAACACTTATACAACTCACTGAACATAGAAATTTTGAGCTAGAGACTATCAAGATCCTTCACCCCTATGGATCAGAGTTGTTGGTACTAGAAGGTACCATGTATTGTGCCCAGTTCGTGAACCCCAAAAGACCAGGAAAAGACTCCATTGTAAATACATGAGGTTTTTAAATCGTGTATGCATTCAAACACGGGACGCAAACTTCCTGCAGAAACAGGAGAGAAATGTGGCCCAGTGGTCTAGGGAAGCAAGTTTTTATAGGGCAAAACTGTAAGCAAAGACTTACATGTTTTGACATCACATGATTGGGTAAGGGAAATTGACTTTTGAAATGATTGGTCCACTTTAGGCATCAAGACTACAAACAGTTCTGGCCTGGTCATATGAGCTGGTTTCCTAGCAACTGTATAATTAGTGGGCAGGAAAGAATGCAGTAAGGCTAGTTCTTCCCCTCAGGGCATTAAGGCTAGTTCTTCCTCAAAGGTGGCTGGACATGACTCCACCTACCTAGCCTTCCTTCAGGCTTCTGCTTTAAACTTTAAAACAATGTCCACTGATTTTTACATCTTTGGTCTCTCACATGAGTACTACCAAAGGAGAAAGGTGAACACCAATGCAGCTATAAACCCCTATCTACAATGATGACCTTTTATAATTGTAGCACAAAGCATGTGGAAGTAACCAACTAACATATGATTTGCTTTAATGCATGTGCTCCATGAGATGAAAATCACACCAACACTGTTTGGATAGTTAAGAACCTGAGACTAGATAGGCCAGGGACAAAGGAGAAAACCAAGTAAGTACTAGTGTTCTACTGAAAGATGTAGCAATAAAATTACTCCTAATATCATTTTTGCTGAACTCATAGATCTGAGTCTTGCTCAGTCATCATCATGTATGTGTATACATGTGTATAAACACTTTTTATTTACCAGGAGTACTTCTTTTAATATATACATGAACATTTTCATATTTTAATTAAATTTATTAATTTAATCATTTTACAGCCCTATAACAGCACTTTCCTTCCTTTTCACCAGGTTCCACCCTCCCATCGTCTCTCCTCTTGTACCCCTCCCCTTTCTCCTCAGAAATGGGAGTTCCCCTTTACAAACCCACTCCTAGCACATCACATCTAAGGACATAGCACAACTTCTTCTATTGAGGCCAGACAAGGCAGCCCAGATAGAGGAAAGTTATCCAAAAGAAGGCAACTGAGTCTATGTCAGATATGACCTCTGCTCGACTTTCTGCTAAGAGACCCACATAAAGAACAAGCTTCCTGTTAGCTACATATGTATCTAGGTCCAGTCCATGCATGCTCTTTGGTTGATGTTTCAGTATCCGTAAGCCCTTATGGGGCCAGGTTATTTGGCACTATTGGACTTCCTGAGGAGTTCTTGTCCCCTCCAGTATCTTATATCACCCACCCCCACCCCACTTCTCTGCCTAATGTTAAGCTGTGGGTCTCAGTATCTTTTTTAACCCTTGCTAGAGGGAGCTTCTCAGAGGACAGTCATGCTAGCATTCTTTCTGCAAGCAGAAGAGTACATCATTAATAATGTCAGTGGTTGGCTTTCTCCTATAGGGTGTGTCTCAGGGTGGATCAGTCATTGATTGGCCATTCCCTCTTTTTTGCTCAGGTTTATCCCTGCACATCCTATAAGCAGGAACATTTTTGGCTCAAAGGCATTATAGATGGGTTAGTGAACCCCTCTCTCCACTGGATGTCCCACCTGGCTAGGAGGTGGCCACATCAGTCTCCATGGCCCCTGTAGCTAGAGTTGCCCCCATATCCTGCCAGGATCTTACTCTATCAAAAGTCTCCAGGTTGTCTAAGAGATGTCCTCCACCCTCAGTTTTCCTTCTCTCTCTCTTGGCCCTCTCACCTTCCACCCCAGGTCCCCCCACATCTGATCCTCACTTTCATTACCCTCTCTCCCTCAGTTCCCTCTCTGAATCCACTTTCAAAATCCATTCTATTTCAATAAGTGTAGATGAAATGAAGGGCAAATAAACAGGTGTATGAGATTTTCATAAAAGACCCACTGAGTAACTGTGGTTTGAAACATGGGAAAATCCAATTCACAATGCTTTTATGATCAAGAGAAATTTTAATTAGTAAGCAGAACTAAAGCTACAATTTAAACTGCTGTTGAGGACTAATTCATAGAAGATGAAAACCTTTTAAACAGAAAGGCTTAAAAGTCACTATCTGCAGGGAGCTTTTTTTGAGGAACCTCAGCATCAAGGACACTTTTACGACATAAAGTAAAAAGGAGAAAAAAGAGTTCATTTCATTATATCGGTGCTATTATTTCCCTGTGAGTAATCCTAAATGTTACAGGTGTATTGGATAGTTTTATGTCAACTTAAACTAGGATCATAGAGAGAAAAGGCTTAATTAAGAAAATGGTTCCACAAGATAAGGCAAACCTGTAGGGTGCTTTCTTAATTCATGGTTGATGTGGGAGGGCACAGCCAACATGTGGTGCCATTCTTGGGCTGGTGGTCCTGGGATTTATAACAAAGCAGGCAGAGCAAGCCAGTATTCCTCCCATGCACTGAGGAGGCCAGTATTCCTCCATGGCCTCTGAGTAAGCTCCTGCTCTATTTGAGTTCCTGTCCTGAGTTCTTACAATGATAAATGGTGCTGTGGAAGGGTAATCCAAATAAAACCTTTCCTCCCTATGTTTGTTTTGATCATGTTGTTTCATCACAATGATAATAACCCTAACTAAGACATCTACCATTCTATTATAAATATTATACTACATACAATATATTGTATATATAATATATAATATTCCCTCTGTATATTATAGATCATGTTTCTGGGCCAATAAAATTAAAATAAAAATATTCAGTAGGGTATGTTTCTATTGTGGAAATAGAAACCTACAGTGTACAAAGAACTTAAGGACTTTATAATATTAGGCATTAAAATGTCAAAAAAAATGTATATGTGTGGTGCCACAGATTTTATTTAAATCATATGAAAAATCTTGCTTTGCTACTTGAACTATTAAAGTTTAAGAAAAATCTGTATTTTAGAAAAAAATATTTGGGGCTGTGCCAGAATGATTCCTTATAACCATCTGTAAGTCAAGTTCCAGGTAACCTTATGACTTCTTTTGACCTCTGTAAGCACCATGAATGCACACATGCATACGTGCACTCATACATATAAATAAAAAAAATGAAAAAAAATTTAAATGTGATTTAAAAATTATTTTTAAAAACTCTTGTGGCGCTTTGACTGCTTGTTGTTCAGTGCATTGATTAATCTCTTATCAGAGCTGATGTGTAACAAAGGAGTAATTGTGGGATAGGCATTCATCACAAACTTCTGAACAGTCAGAATGGATGGGTCATACATCCATACTAGGATTGAGGTAGATGAAATGATGAAGTCCACCCAGTACATGATCACAAAGAAAACCACCAGAAGCAAGATGTTCTGGGTGGCCCTTTTCTCAGGGGACACTCTCAGGTGGCTGATGCTATGAAGATGCTTGCATTGCCTCTGATGTCTGAACAAGATAATCACCATGTATGCACTTGTAGTCAGCATGACTGATACAAGAAACACATCTCTGGAGGTTGTCACTGCTAAAATCAATCCTCTGATGATGTAATTCATGGGGAACAGTGAGCAAGATTTAGTGATCTTCATCTGGTTGGTTGCATTCTTATTGATATAAGCACCAACATAGAATATCAGGGTACTACTGAAGGACAAATTGAAAGACCAAATACAGAAGAAAGAACGGATCATGTGTTCTTTTAGCTTAGGTTTAAATTTTGCCAACAAGGAGTTACTGGGACTGATAGTGACAGCCTGGAACACACTGAGGAGGCAGGTGAGGCAGATAGAGAGGCCTCTCATCACCCTGTGTATGTAGAAAGTTGTTTTACATTTGAAGTCATTCTCAATGTTCAGTGACTCAAATATGTCTGTAAGCCACATGTCCCCTCCAGTGAGGATCATCATTATGTGAATGAAGGTCAGTTGATAGGACATAAGGTCTGTGGGCTTAAGTCTGTGACCTAAAATTATGAAAGTATAGAGAAAAAGAAGACACATATTGGCTATAACTCCAAACCCAGCTTGCAAATAAAGGACATTCTTTAATGGAGACATAAGAGGAAATTAAATTCATCTTAAGAGAAGAGAGGAAGGATATTTCATATATCTGGAAGAAAAACAGAGTCTATGTCAATCTTGTGATTCACTGGTCAGTGTGTCTGTATCATTATAACGTTTTCCCTATCTACTCTTGATAAACCTGTCCATTTAATCTTTGAAGTTCCATACTAGACTTCATAGCCTACGTTTGGATATACTCTCCACGTATCTACCTGGAGAAATAGAATACTGGACATGAGGAAGTCATTTACTAGCACATCTATACAGAATATATGTTTTGAGTATACCTGTATTGAACCTGAGTTTCATACCTTAAAAATTCAATTCTTTTTATTCAAATTGCCTCATTTTATTCTTAATATCAAAAACAGTAGTGGAAAATTAGACACGTTTGTGCAATTGAAAAAAATTTAAATTGATCTGGAAAATAGTCACAAAAAATTTAAAAACTGAGGTGAGTCTGCCTAATATTCTATAATTTTACTATGTTCAAGTTTGCAACTATGAATGTCTTGACTCATAATTCTAATGGAGTCACAGTGATAATTCATGATAATGCCACTACATTAATCAGCAAAAGGTCTATCTCAATTCATCATAAAAATATGCTTCTTTTTGCATGAAATCTTACATGCCCAGAATCTAGAATTAAAGACATGTACATAGTTGGAAACCATTAGTGTACTTTCCATCCTATGAATTCCCTAACCATTAATTATGGTTATAAATGGTCCTAGATGTCTCCCACTTTAGAGTCCATCCCATTACCTTTAATGAGACTCTGTCTCACATTTAATAGAATTGGCTCCAAGCTATTGTGACAAACACTGTTTCTCTTTTCTTTTTGGAGGAGCAGGGTAAATTCTTAATAGAATGACTAGTTACAGCTTTTCAGCCATCCATGTTGATATTTTACCTACTTAGTTTTTCTTCCATATTTATCTCCCTCACACATTCTAAGAAGTCCTGCTTTTCCCTATTTTCTTGATCAGATACTTGTACCTGCTCTTCTGCTCTCTACTCCTCCCAGCATCATCCATAATCCTGGAAACGGTCCTGTTTTACTTTCCTGATTCCCATAGTTGCTTACTACAGGCTACATAATCATATCTAGGAGCTGGGAGCCTCCAACAAGTGACACTAAGACAAACACTATTTCCCACACATTTATAAGAAGCAGGAACTTGTGGAAGATGACCATGGAGTGATCGTGTTTAAAAGAGATTCCTTCCCATACAGTGCAAATCAAGGTCACCAATGTCATCATACATCATCAGCACCCAGACACATTTTACAGCTTCAACAACAGTCTTACCTTCCTGCCTGTCTCAGTTATTTGTCCTGCTTAACAATGTCATTATCATATCAAATTAATTTAATGAAGTACTTTAAAATCATTTTGAGATCGAGAAATAAAAAACAACCACACTGGATCAGATTCTTGTATGATAATGTGTGCTCAATTATATATTCAAGTTCAGTCATGTAAGGGCTAATCACATATGTATGTATAAAAATGATGCAGAAGTTAGTTGTTGAGACCACTCTTGATATGAATATGAGACCACAAAACATGTTAACATCTCAGTTTATAGCCATAGAGAAAAATCATATTTTATTTTAAAAGAAAATTGCCGTGTTGGAGGCTTTTACCTTAGTTTAAGTTGTAACCTTTTCTTGTAAGTACTATAACACAAAGTATACCCATAAACATTCATAATAGTGAAGAGGCCATCTTGATTAAATTGACACAGAACAAAAGACTAAGCAGTGTGCAGGCAGCTGTGTGAAGAGACCCCCTCAACAAAAGAGACCAAGAGCTGCTTTGTGCATAGCTCTACATTCTTCCAAGAAAAATCACTTTGCCTCTTCACTATTATGTATTCGATTTTAGAATGGTCTTGGTTTATAACTATATAGTGATCTTTTCATTCTGCTTTTTGAAGAGTGAATGATATAAAAAACATACAAATATATTATATTTAAACTACCATTTTCATTTTAAGTTTTACCATGTTTAGTGCATAATGCGCATAAAGCAGTGTGACAGCTCAGAGAGACCATGAAGTGCAGATGTGACTTTCAGGTGACAAGATAAACGGTGTTGTCATATGCAATGCCCACTGTCAGCAACAAGAATTAAGTCTTCAGAAATCTTAGAAGGATGAAAACCTTAACCAATCAATTTAGTTCTACGAAATCTTTATAAAACAGATAATGCAAGCATGAATGTTACTGCTTTTTAATAATTTATTAATTTATACCTGTTAGCTGATACTCTTAACTAATTTCAATGATTGAATTGTACATTGGAAATTGAGTCTAGTGCAGCTATTTGACTGGAAGCACACAGAAGCTGACTAGAATATTACAGCCCCACATTTACGATCCAGCTCTCCCAGATGAAGCAGCAGCAGCAGGAGGGTCACTGCAGAGACTGTGGGGAAGATATCAAGCTCAGAGATTCATCACAGGTTGCATAGTGTAAGTTAGGTAAAGATATAAAAATGTTCCCAGGAAAACTGTGTGTGTGTGTGTGTGTGTGTGTGTGTGTGTGTGTGTGAAAGAGAGAGAGAGAGAGAGAGAGAGAGAGAGAGAGAGAGAAGTTTTGGAATACTGACACTAAGAATAGAGCAATATCATACTGTGTGCCTGGGCTGCACAACAGGAGTTAGAAACTGAGAAATATATAAAATATATTTGTGAAATAAAAAGAACTTTAAGAAAAATAAAGAAAGTGTTCTGTTTTTGGTTGATGGTTGACTTGATCAGATCCAAAGGCCCTGCCTTTGCAATGGTACAAATATTTGATGTGAATTGTCCAAAACAAACTGAAAACTTTCTAATGCTTGAAAACATAAACTCATGTTTTTATCATTTGGTTTTTGTGTTGCTGATACTCTGTGGCCAGTGAGTTACTGACATTAGTTGGCATCATTTTTCCCATTGTTTAAAAACAATTTTATACTTCTATATTATCTCTTTTCCAGTTTATTTTTGTTATATGTGTGTGTGTGTGTGTGTGTGCCTATGTGCGTGTGTGTTTAAGAGAAAGATGGAGGAGATGTCAACCTGTCTTTCAGACTGACTTCACACAAATCCATGGTGCTTCTGCCTTAGCCTTGAAAATGCTGGACTCATAGGTGTGTGTCACCACATCTGCCTTCATTTTTCATTTTAATCTTATATATATTAGTAAATGATATTCCATCAAAATAAAAATAAACTTGTGATATTGAAAACCTAAATTTAAGATTACCTGGCATTTCTTTGTGAATACATATTTTTGTTATTATTATTATTTTAAACTTTATTCACTTTGTATCCCTCCATAAGCCACTCCCTCCTCCCTTCCCGATCCCACCCTCCCTCCCCTTTCTTCATGCATGCCCCTCCCCAAGTCCACAGATAGGGGAGGTTCTCCTCTCCTTCCTTCTGATCTTAGTCTATCAGATGACATCAGGAGTGGCTGCATTGTCATCTTCTGTGGCCTGGTAAGACTGCTTTCCCCTCAGGGGGAGGTGGTCAAAGAGCAGGCCTATCAGATTGTATCGGAGGCAGTCCCTCATCCCATTACTATGTAACCCACTTCTACACTAAACTGCCATGGATTACATCTGTTCAGGGGTTCTAGGTTATCCCCATGCCTGGTACTTGCTTGGAGCAGGGGTCTCTGGGAAGACCCCTGTGTTCAAATCTTCTAGCTCTGTTGCTCTCCTTGTAGGGTTCCTGTCCTCTCCATAACCTACTATTTCCCATTTCTTACATAAGATTCCATGCACTCTGCCCAACAGTTGGCCATAAAGTATCAGCGTCTGCTTTGAATACATATTTTAATCAACAATCATATTTTCTAACTTTTGAAAGACTCATTCGGGTTGTTGACTTTAAATAATTTTATTCTATTTGAGAATTTGTTGAGAATTTGAAATACTTTTCTAACTACTAATGAAAAGCCTGCCCAATATTATACTGGTAGCAACGTTACAAGATTTGATTTAGAAAACTTGAAATATTAAAACTGAATTCATTTTAACCAAAACACTCAAATATTTACTGGAAATCATCCAGTTTAAATTTTGTAAAAGTAACTTTGAAAGAATTTCATAAATAATGTGTATTTCCAAATTCTTTTGAAATCTCCCCAAATATCTGCTCTATTATGAATCATAGAAAAATCCATATAAAAGTATTTTTTCAACTTATTATATACTGTTAATAATGTCGTATGTCTTACTAGGCTAAGAGTTGAAACTTTCTTAAGAATTCTTAAGTATATGCAAACGTAACAGACTAGAAAATTACTGGATAAACACTAAATTAATTAATATTATTTATGTGTACCTAGCATAAGTTTCATATAGTTAAATGTATACAACCAGCTAACTTGAAAAAAAAATAAGAAAATGACAAAATACAAAATACAGTTTTAAAGTACCTTAATAAATGTACTCCTACAAACAAAGATATGTCTGTTACTTGTATTTTTTACTCTTTAAGTTATTGTTACAGGGATGGAAAGACAACACAATTGGCAATACCTAGGTGGAATCACAGTCTTTGAATTCTTAGAATATACACTTAGAAGAGCCTTAGTAATATAGTCTCCTTAAAATATTGCATCTGGAGCTCCACTTTGCATATATGTAAAAAGTACATTCATTGTAAAAAAATGATGGGTTTCGTGACATGTTCATTCACTGTATAATACCCATTGATGATCTTCACCCTATTAGCTTCTTCTCTATCCATCCTTGTACTTGATCGCATCCTCTTTCCAATAGCTCCCATACTAGGGACACATATAAAATCAGAGACCCCCATTAAGTGAAATCGATGTGCTTTTATAAAGACAGATATCTTTGTGTCTACAAGCATCTGTTGTATGTTTATGATACAATGCATCTCAAAAGTAAAATTCTAAGCAGGGAATTCAGTATTAACTTTTTACAGAAAATCCTGCGTCAATCTATCACCTACTTACAGCTCCCTCTATTAATGAAGAGAAAAAGAAACACTCACCAGGCTGGACCTTTGACAAACATCCATGTAGAACGAGGCCCTAAGAAGTAGTTATAAGGAAGACATGTCATCAGCTCATCTCCCTCTGGACCTATAATTATCATGTCATCTGGAGAAGGCAGTTTGTCCTTTGGGTTGTTAGAATGTGGTACCATCAAATGGAAAAGTGAACTTCCCCAATTTCAGGGGAACCATGGGCATGGTTATAGCTGAGCTCAGGGATTCCTGTGTGTGAGCTATTCTCAACAGGCCATATCTTCCTGTGTGGATTAACTTATCCCAAGTCCCTATGAACAAAACAGAGTTATGAATAATAATAGCCCATTTTTTAAAAGCGGAAAAACATTTCAGATTCCGCTAAGATTCCTTCCTTCTTCCCAAACATTCCTTGTGGACTCTATATTTAATTGACTGTAGGTTTAGAGTCTCACCCAGAAATTAACAACTCTTTTAAGGAAATTAAGAAAATGTCACCTCCTCAAAACACACTTGGGAAAAATAATTTTTATAGACCACATGGAAGTAAAGTAATATAACTATATTATCAGCAAAAAAGTGGTCTGTGAGGCTGGGACTAGAGCTCAGTTGTTAGTGTTCATGCCTAGAAAGTTTGGGTACATGGGACACCATGAAAAACATCAGACCTTCAAATTATAGCTACAGGTAAAGGAGAAGAATCATAAGTCAATGGGAAACACAAAACCTAAAATATAATTATAAGAAAAACATACACAAGGACACACTATATAATACAAGAAGCACACAGAACACAAAAATGAGAAGAGCAGAAACAAAAATGCATCTTTTCATTAAAACACTATGAATATAAAAAACAAAAAAAAAGTGGATTAAGAACTCCAAGAGAAAAATTGCAGGTCACAAATAAAGAAAAGCCAAAAGAGGGAAAAGTGAACTTCACTAATTCCAAAAAAAAACAAAAAAAAAAAAAAACAGTGCAGTATGAACAGCTGATTTATCAAGGTAAACGTTCAAAGCCAGAAGAGCCTACAGTAATACATCCCAAGTCCTAAATGTTACCTAATCTAGAATAATATACCTAGCAATACTAATGCTGTGATTGAAGAAAGAAGAACAGTTTTCCACAGCATAGACATCCTAAACATCTGACAAAACAGATTTTGGGCTAAAACTAAATATATGAGACAAAGAGAGACACTTAATTCTAATCAAGGGAACCGTTAACCAAGAAAACATTACTTCCTAAAACACATATACACCAAACTCAGAAACACACAAATTCGTTTAAAAATATCTACTTCTGGATTAAAAAGCACAGCTTAATATCAATCCATAATTAGTAGGTGATTTCAATATGCAACATTCTCTCATAGGTCATCTGGCCAAAATTAAACAGAAACATCAAATAAAAAGATGATGTCATACATCAAATGGACTTAACAGAGATACCTAGAGAATATTTTAACCAAACACCAAAGAATATACATTTCACTATGCAGAACAAAGAAATTTTTCTAAAATAAACAGTATCTTGAACTGCAAAGCAAATCATTGCAAATAAAAAAAAAAAATTGAAGTCACTCCTTGTATTTAATTTGACCAAAATGCAATAAAACCTAAAACTGACAATAAACAAAACTCTATTAAATACAAAAATCCATGGAAATTAAACAGCTCATTATAGAATGATGATGGGATCAAAGAAAAAAATCAATAGAGGAATAAAACCTCCTGGAACTATGTGAAAATAAAAACAAAACTTCTGGAATACATTGAAAGCACTCTTATGTGGAAAATATATAGCTCTTATTAAAAATCAGAAATAAACATCACAAATAAATGTCATAATTATACAACTCAAAAAGTTGCAGCAATCTAAATACAACCTAGTTGACAGGAATAAATAATAATAAAAGCAGAAATCAACAAAACAGAAACAGAGAAAACAGTACAAAAAAATCAACAAATGTAATTGACAAGAACTTGGCCTAACTAAGCAAAAGAAATAAAGAGAAGACCCAAATTAACAGAGTCAAAAATTAATATGGGGTCCTGGAGAAATGGTTCAGTGGTTAAGAACACTGACTGTTCTTTCAGAGGACCCGGGTTCACTTCCCAGCACCCCTACGGGATCTCACAACTGTCTATAACTCTAAGATCCAACACCCTCACACTAATGTACATTTAGGGAAAATATCAATTCACATAATAAACTTTTTTTTAAAGAAATAAATATATAAATGTTACATGAGACACCAAACAAATTCAGAATATTGCAAGAGGACATTTTGAAAGCATGTACTCCATTATGTAGGATTCTTCCAAATCACAAAATTAAGCAAAGAAGTCAGCAACTTAAATGGACCAACAACAAAAGAGGAGACTGAAATAATAATAAAAATCCTTCCAGCCAAGGGAAGTCCAGGACCCAAAAGACCTAAAGCAGAACTCTACCAGACATTCAAACACAGTAGAGTCAGTCCTTTTCACACAATTTTTGTAAGAGGGAGAGTAAAAGAGAAAGAAGGATGGGAGGGGGGAGGGAGGAAACACTACCAAACTATTTCTACAAACCCAGTATAACTGTAATACCAAAACTAAGTAATGACTCGACAAAAACAAAAAAAAAGATACTTAACAACAAAATGCAGGCATACAAAACATAAACCAATCTACCACATGAACAAATTGGCTATCTCTGAAATGTAGGGATTGGTCAACATACTCAAGTCAATCATTGTAGTAAAAGACAGAAATAGACTTAAAGACAAAAAACACATGATCATCTCAATAAATGAAGGAACAGGCTTTGAAAAAATAACATGCATTTATGATTAAAGTCTTAGGAAATATAGGACTAGAGAGAACACACCCCTACATAAAAGTTATATATGAGCACAGCAAACAGTACCCTAAATGCGTTTCCTCAAGTCAGAAATGAGACAGGGATGCCCACTGTCTCCTCTCCTTTTCAACATGGATCACAAAGGACAAGCTAGAACAAAAGGCAAGAGAAGGAAATTAAAGGGATATGTGTACAGAAAGAAGTCAAAATATCCATATTTGCTGATGATATAAACTATATGTTAAAGGTCCCCAAATTCTCAGAACACATCTAGAAATGATAACCAAATTCAGCAGTGTGACAACATACAAAATCAGCTTGCACAAACCAATATTTATTTTTGCATAGCAGCAATAAAGAAAACAGAAGAGATTATGGATATTTCCATTCACAATAGCTTCATAGAAAAGAAAATATCTAGTAATAAACCTCACCTAAAAAGCAAATGACCTCTACAATGAAAATTTTAAACATGCACACACAGTCAATAAAACAAAATTTGGTTCTTTAAGAAAATCAGTAAGAATAAAAAACTCTTAGCCAAATTCACTAAACAGGTGGAGAAAGAGTCAAAATAACAAAATTAGAAATAAAAAAAGGGGACAGAATAACCGACCAAGGATATCCAGAGTATTACAAGGACATATTTTTAAATCCTATACTTCACCAACTCAGAAAAAACTAAAATAAATGATATTTTTATACATATCACATACCAAAGTTAAATCAAACCAAATATGCAATTTAAAGAAGCCTATAGCCCACAGTGCATTAAAATCACTAATTAAAAGTTCCCCAACCAAAAAAAAAAAAAAAAAGCCCTTGATCATGTTTTAGGACAGAATTCTACTAGACTTTCAAGGATGAGTTAGCCACAATACTCCCCAAATTATTCACCAAATTAGACACAGAAGAAACACTGCCCAGTTCCTTTTATGAGTCCCAATTACTATGATACCCAAACTACATAAAGGCCCAACAAAGATTTGCAAACAGGTTTCTCTTTGGACAGTCTCCTTCGAGGCTGAAAAATCATTTGACCATCTTACCATCTGAAGAAAGAATTAAAAGAAGATATGAGAAGATGGAAAGATCTCCCATGCTCATGGCTTGGCAGGATTAACATAGTAAAAATGGCCATCTTACCAAAAGCAATCTACAGATTTAATGCAATTTCCATCAAATTGCCAACATAATTCTTTACAGACCTGGAAAGAAAAATTCTCAACTTCGTATGGAATAACAAGAAACCCAGAATTGCTAAAACAATCCTCTACACTAAAAGATCTTCTGGAGGTATCTCCATCCCTGATCTTAAGCTGTACTATAGACCAACAGCTATAACAACTACATGGTACTGGCATAGAAACAGAATGGTGGATCAATAGAACCGAACAGAAGACCCAGAAATAAACCCACACACTTATGGACACCTGATTTTTGACCAAGATGCCAGAACTATACAATGGAAAAAAAGACAGCATCTTCAACAAATGGTGCTGGTCCAACTGGATGTCTACATGTAGAAAAATGAAAATAGATCTATACTTATCACCCTGCACAAAACTGAAGTCCAAGTGGATCAAAGACCTCAACATAAAACCAGGCACATTAAATCGGCTAGAAAAAAAAAGTGGAGAAAACCCTAGAACTCATTGGCACAGGGGACAACTTTCTGAACAGAATACCAACAATACAGGCTCTAAGATCAACAATCAATAAATGGGACCTCATGAAACTGAAAAGCTTCTGTAAATCAAAAGACACCATCATCAAAACAAAATCACTACCTACAGATTGGGAAAGAATCTTCACTAACCCTTTATCTGACAGAGGGCTAATATCCACCATATATAAAGAAGTAAAGAAGTTGGAAAGCAGCAAACCAAGTAATCCAATTAAAAAATGGGGAACAGAGCTAAACAGAGAATTCTCTGTGGAGGAATATCGAATGGCTGAGAAACACTTAAAGAAATGCTCAACCTCATTAGCCATCCTGGAAATGCAAATCAAAACACCCTGAGATTTCACTTTACACCCATCAGAATGGCCAAGATGAAAAACTCAAGTGACAATACATGTTGGAGAGGTTGTGGAGAAAGGGGAACAACCTCCACTGCTGGTGGGAATGTAAACTTCTACAACCACTCTGGAAATCAATTTGGCGCTTTCTCAGACAAATAGGAATAGCGCTTCCTCAAGATCCAGCCATACCACTCCTAGGCATATATCCAAAAGAGGCTCAAGTACACAAGAAGGACATTTGTTCAACCATGTTTGTATCAGCCTTATATGTAATAGCCAAAAGCTGGAAACAGCCCAGATGCCCCTCAACTGAAGAATGGATGCAGAGTGATACATCTACACAATGGAGTATTACTCTTCAATGAAAAATAAGGAAATCATGAAATTTGCAGGTAAATGGTGGGACCTGCAAAGGATCATCCTGAGTGAGCTGTCCCAGAAGCAGAAAGACACACACGGTATATACTCACTCATATAGACTTATAGGATAAACCAACTAAAATCTGTACATCGAAAGAATCTAATCAAGATAGGGGACCCTGACTAAAATGCTCAATCCCCATCCCGAAAGGCAGAGTATGGATATCAGAAGAAGAAGAAAGCAGGAAACAACCTAGGAACATGCCACAGAGTGCCTCTGAAAGGCTCTGCCCTGCAGACTATCAAAGCAGAAGCTGAGAGTTTATCACCAACTGTTGGGCGGAGTGCATGGAATCTTATGTAAGAAGTGGGAAATAGTAGGTTATGGAGAAGACAGAAACCCCATAAAGAGAGCAACAGAACCAGAAGATTTGAACACAGGGGTCTTCCCAGAGACCCATATTCCAACCAAGTACCAGGCATGGAGAAAACCTAGAACCCCTGCACAGATGTAATCCATGGCAGTTTACTGTCTAAGTGGGTTACATAGTAATGGGAAGGTGGACTGCCTCTGACACAATCTGATTGGCCTGCTCTTTGATCACCTCCCCCTGAGAGGAAAGCAGTCTTACCAGGTCACAGAAGATGACAATGCAGCCACTCCTGATGTAATCTGATAGACTAAGATCAGAAGGAAGGAGAGGAGGACCTCCCCTATCTGTGGACTTGGGGAGGAGCATGCGTGAAGAAGGGAGAGGGTGGGTGGGATCGGGAGGGGAGGAGGGGTCGTTATGGGAGGATAAAAAGTGAATAAAGTGTAAAAAAAATAATTAAAAAATTAAAAAAAAAGAAACACAGACTATCATGGGGTACCTCTAACCAAGCAAGTAAAAGACTTGTTTAATAGACCTTAAAGACACTAAAGAAAGAAATTAAAGAAGATATCAAAAGATCTCCCAGACTTTGCATGTATATTTTTGGCTTTCACCCTGTGTTTTTGTAAGATTTCTGTGTGTGCTAACTTGTGTGTCTCTACATACTTAAGTGTCTCTTTTGCATTTTCTTTGGCTTTTCTGGTTGTTTTGTCTTAATATGAATTGCTTGTTTTATCTTAATGTATTTTATTTTATTGTTACTACATAGACGCCTATTTGTTTTCTATTAAAAGAAGGTGAGAGTGTGGATCCAGATGTGTGGGACATTGAGAAGAAACTGGTAGGACTAGGGGGAAGAAAAACTCAAGTCAGATGTATTGTATGGAAAAAAAATTCTATTTTCAATACAATAAAGAAATCTAAAGTGAGGAATTGTGATGCACACTAGTAATCCCATGTCTGGAGAGGCAGAGAAGAGAATACCTGGGG
Source organism: Meriones unguiculatus (assembly GCF_030254825.1). NCBI lineage: Eukaryota > Metazoa > Chordata > Mammalia > Rodentia > Muridae > Meriones > Meriones unguiculatus. The sequence continues at coordinate 49,151,086 of NC_083351.1, forward strand.
CTACCATCTTGCTCTATACAGCATGCCCCAGGTAACAGTGAGACTTGCTCTCTCAAAACACAAGGAAAATGGCTTTTGAAGACAAAGAGCCAAGGTTGCATCCTGACCTCCACATGTACATGCACACACATCATTCATCTGTGCACACACACACACACACACACACACACACACACACATGCACACACACACATATGCATATATACATACACAAAAATTATTGTACAACATGTAGGCTTATATAAACAATTTTTATTTACAAATAATATTTCAATAAATGTAGATGAAGTGCAAATACACAGGTACATGAAATTTTCATATAATACTAATTAAGTAACTTTGATTTTTAAAAAAAGGAAATTTAAATTCACACTATTTGTATGGATACAGAAAAATGATAATTAGGAAACAATCTCCCACTACCACCATATCCTGGCCCACACTCTGGCTGAAGCTCCCTGTTCCACAAAGGACATGCAGGTACCAGAACCTCAGGTAGGTCCTCTACCTACTGATGCCATACTCCTTAGTGCCTCCCCAGTATACCCCCAACCAGCCTTTTCCCACCTCATTATTATATGCAGCCATCAACTCCAGTGGAGGTAGCCTGCTGGACCAGAGATTATGCCTTCCACCCTTGACCAGAGGCCACACTGCCCACCAGAACCCTAGGTAGCCCACCCGTCTAAGCACTGTTCCCACTCAATGCCCACACAGCCTACCCCAATTATTCCACCCCTCCCTATTACCATACCCAGGACCCCAACACCTGCAAAGGATCCCTGATGGAGCAGAAGTCAAACTAGCCATCAGTAGTCTAGCCCCTAACTCAGGAAGAAACCTTTTTACTACTGAACCACAGGCTATTCTGGCCAGAAGACCAGAGAGGAAACAGAAATGGGGAGTGGGGAATGGGTATTAATATTCCTGTGGAATGTGTACAATTTATCCTTGTTCATTCAAATGCTGATTTCTCTACCCTACTATCTGACTTCAATCCAGACATTGCATTATGACGCTTATTCTAAGTATCATCTGTCTCAAGTTTGTGTAAACATGACACCATTTGTTCTCTCAACCAGCCAATGCTGAACAATGAAGAGAATAGCATGGGACATCTGGTCCAGAGGGGAGGAGAAGTAAGTGAAAGGGAGGAGTCAGAGAGCAGAGATCATCAGGACAGGACTTGGAAACCTCAGGAGAGATGAACGGGACGTAAGAGATGACTAAAGAGCAAACATAATGTGGGAAATCTGAATGGGAGGAAGCTATATGGGCTAGGAGGTTTAGGACGGAGTAATTATTGCCCAGCATTGTGCTCTAGGTTAATTAAATAAATCTTAGGCCTTGTGTGTTGATTTGGGTATATAGCTGGTTTAGGAATAACCAGTTTGACTAAAACATAAATCAGTAATAAATATTATAATCATCGAGGGAAGTGTGTGAAACAACCATCCAACAAGGACAAACACAGAAAGTGGCACCTATGCCACTGCTTACCCTGAACCCTGATGTCTAGATGTCTGTGTAAGAACACCTGGTATATACTCATTTATATGTAGATATCAGCTGTATAATATAGGATAAACATACTAAGATCTGTAATCCTAGAGAAGCTAAACAACAGGGAGGACCCTAGGGAAGATGCATAATCCTCATTTAGAACGGCAAACAGGATGGACATCAGAAGTGGGAGAAGACAGTGAACAGAACAGGAGCCCTCCACAGAGGGCCTCTGGAAGATTCTACCCAGCAGGGTATCAAAGGAGATGATGAGACTCATAGCCAAACTTTGGGCAGAGTGCAGGGAATCTTATGGAAGAAAGGGGATCCCTCCCTCCATCTGCTTCAGAAGCCAATTTTATTTCCTCTTCTTAATGAGATTCAAGGATTCTACATTAGTCCTTCCTTGCTTTTTTGGGTCTGTGGTTATCCTGTACATTAAGACTAATGTCCACTTAGAAGTGAATACATACGATGGGTGTCTTTCTGGTCTGGATTACCTCATTCAAGATGATATTTTCTAGATATATCCATGATGTCTTTGTTTCTAATAGCTGAGTACTATTTCATTGTATAAATAAGCCACATTTTCTCTATCCATTCTTTTGCTGAGGGATATCTAAATTATTTCCAGTTTCCAGCTATTAAAGATAATACATGGAACATAGTTGAACAAATATCTTTTCAGTATGGTGGAGCATCTTTTAGTTATATGTCCAGGAGTGGTGTAGCCAGGTCTTGAGGTAGAACTATTCCCAATTTCCTGAGGAACCTCCAGATTCATTTCCAAAGTGGTTACAAGTTTACACTCCCACCAGCAGTGGAGGATTGTTACCCTTGTTCCCCATCCTCCCCAACATGTACTGTCACTTGAGGGTTTTTTTTGTTTTTGTTTTTGTTTTTTTTTATCTTAGCCAATCTGATGAGTATAAGATGGAATCTTGGGTAGCATAACTATAGCCATTTATTTTTCAGTCCTAATAGCCACATCATCTCAGCTTGATGCTGATATAGAAAAAGAAAAAAGAATCTCTGTACAAGATCAAGTTGACCAAAAACTGTTTATGTTCAGCGTACTCTGTGGCCTTATGGTTCCCAGAAATTCCTCAATGATAAGCCGAGGCTGGCCCTAACCATAAACTTTACTTGGGACCTATCAAATTAAAGGTCAGCTAGAACTGCTTGTCTAGATAGCAAAAATAACTTGAATCAAAGATGACTACGTATTCCATTGTGCCCACCATTCCCCACCCCAATGTGAGCTAATTGCAGCTTTCACCCTTTAAATATGCAGTACAGCTTCCCCTCAAGGGAGTGTTTCAGATCCCAAACTGGCCTCCTCCCTAAGCTCAGAAAATAAAGCTTTCATTTTTAGCTTCTGTATCAGGAAAGGAGTTTTCTGAGCTTCCACCCCAAACTTCTACTAAGTCAAGGGTGGTCTTTACAGAGTAGGGGAGGCAACAAGATTTATAAACTCAACCCAGCATCCAAACTAAAAGCATTGAACTAAGAGTCTGCTGAAGTATGTGTCAAAAGATGGCCTCCTGAGAAGGTGGGGATGCCTAAGATTTCTTTGATTACTGTAATGAAAGGCTTTTAAAGCTCAGGTTAATTGGAATACTTCAGAGGATTCACTGTTAAAATCTAATTGTCCTGCTACTAGAGAAGTAGCTCAGTTCTTAAGAGTCCTTGCTCTCTTGCAGAGGACACCCATTCAACTCCTAGTACACACGTTTGGTAGCTTGAAGCAAGTGTTTTACTGATAGCCCTTTCCCCATTATTCTCAAAAAGAACCTACAGGTTTTACTAAGATGACTGTACATTGGGTAGAAAGAAAAAAAAAAAGACTCATTTTCCAGGACTTGTGGAACTGGTTCTGAACTGACAGTGATTCCAGAGACCTCAAAAGCATTGTGGCTTTCCAGTTAAAGCAAATGCTTATGGGTATTAAATGATTGATGGAATTTTGGTTAAGATCTGATTCACAGCTGGACCCACAACTAAAGCTGTGTTTATTTCCACAATTCCTGCATGTGTAAGTAAAATACAGGATTTATATACTCAACATGGCATTCAAACTAAGAGCATGGTACCAACACTTAGGAGTTGGCAGTGTTGACAAAAGAAACAGCTTTTCCCTCAAAAGTGCTTATGGCAGAGGAACACAGACTGAAGTTACCTGAAAATTCTGTGCTCCAATGAGAAAGCAGTTTCATAATGTCTTTCTAGGTTTGCAACACTACAGAACTTATATATCAAGGCAAGTTTAAAATGCCTTAGTGGGCATGCCAGAGAGGTGAGTGCATTGAGACAAGGTAAGCCTGCTTATAGCACCAAGAAGTTATCCCATGATACTCTAAGGTCTTGAATTTATGTGATCTAGTGTTCTTCTAAGTTAATAGCTTCAAATAGGTTTTTACTAATTACCAAGGGGTGCTAATTTAAATTAATATATTCTAAAAGATTTTTCTATTACCATGAGGCATTAGTTCAGATACAGAGTAGGCCAAGGAATGGTTGTTACAGTAGCTACAATTGGCCCAAGATGATGTCATGAGCCTTGGTTCCTACAAAAGTACAATCTCTCCACAGTACTGAAATTCCAATACATCAACAAGTCTCAGTAAACAAAGCCTTCTTCCAAGATTTTTGTACATAAGCAGACACAGCCTCATTTCAGAAATTTTCCTTAACAGCAGAATCCCTACACTTTTTTTTTTTGCTTTATTTGCTGATGTGTGATGGTTATTATGGTTGAAAAAAACAAATGAGTCAAAATATCACTATTTGCAGATGATATGCTAGTATACATGAGTGACCCCTAAAATTCAAAGAGAGAACTCTTTCAGCTGATAAACACCTTCAGCAAAGTGGTTGGATACAAAATTAACTCAAAAAAATCAGTAGCGCACCTGTATATGAAAGACAAAAGGGCTGAGAAAGAAATTAGAGAAACACACCCTTCACAATAGCCACTAATAACTTAAAGTACCTTTGTGTGACTCTAACCAAGGAGTGAAAGACCTGTTGAAAAAACTTTCAAGTCTCTGAAGAAAGAAATTGAAGAAGATGTCAGAAGATGGAGAGATCTCCCGTGCTCATGGATTGGTAGGGTAAATATAATGAAAATGGCCATTGTGCCAAAAGAAATCTACAGATTCAATGCAATTCCCATCAAAATACCAATGCAATTCTTTACAAAACTTGAAAGAACAATTCTCAATTTAATATGGAAAAACAAAAAACCAACAGTTGCTAAAACACTCCTGTACAACAACAAATCGTCTGGAGGTGCTCTATCCTTGATCTCAAGCTGTTCTATAAAGCAATAGTAATTAAAAACTTCATGGTACTGGCATAGAAACAGAATGGTGGATCATAGAATCAAAAAGAAGACCCAGAAATAAACCCACACACCTACAAATACTTGATTTTAGACAAAGAAGCCAAAATCACCAAAACCATACAATGAAAAAAAGACAGCATCTTCAACAAACGGTGCTGTTCTACAGGATATCTACATGTAGAAAAATGCAAATAGATCCATATTTATCACCCTGCACAAAGCTAAAGTCCAAGTGGGTCAAAGACTTCAACATAAAAACAGGCACACTAAACATATTAGGAGAAAAATTGGGAAAAAGCCTTGAACTCATTGGCACAGGAGACATCTTCCTGAACACCACACCAACAGCACAGGCCCTAAGAACAACAATCAATAAATGGGACCTCATGAAACTGAAAAGCTTCTGTAAAGCAAAGGACACTGTCATCAGAACAAAACTACAGCCTACAGACTAGGAAAGGATCTTCACCAACTCTATATCTGACAAAGGACTATTATCCAGAATATATAAAGAACTCAAGAAGTTAAATAGCAACATATCAAGTAATCCAATTAAAAACGGGATACACAAGGACTATGCACGGAGATAACCAAAGACCCCTGCACAGAAATAGCCCATAGCAGTTCAGTATCCAAGTGGGTTCCATTGTAATAGGAACAGGGACTGTCTCTGACATGAACTGATTGAACTACTCTTTAATTACCTCCCCCTGAGAGGGAAGCAGCATTACCAGGCCACAGAAGAAGACAATGCAGCCACTCCTGATGAGACTGAATTGACTAGGATCAGAAGGAAGAAAAAGAAGACCTCCCCTATCAGTGGACTTGGGGAGGGGCATGAATACAGAGGGTAGCGGAAGGGAGGGATTGGGATGGGAGGAGGGAGGGAACAATAGGGCGGGATACAAAGCGAATAAAGTGTAATTAATAAAAAATTAAAATAATGGGGTACAGAGCTAAATAGAGAATTCTCAGTAGAGGAAAACTGAATGGCAGAGAAACACTTAAAGAAATGTTCAAAGTCCTTAGTCATCAGGGAAATGCAAATAAAAACAACCCTGAGATTTCCCTTAGTCATCACAATGGCTAAGATAAAAAAAAACCTCAAGTGACAGTACATGCTGGGGAGGATGTGGAGAAAGGGGAACCCTCCTCCATTGCTGGTGGGAATGTAAACTTGTACAATCACTTTAAAATCCATCTTGTGCTTTTTGAGACAATTAGGAATAGTGCCACCTCAAGATCCAGCTATACGACTCTTACACATATATACAAAATATGCTCAAGTAAACAACCAGGACATTTGCTCAACCATGTTCATACCAGCTTTATTTGTAATAGCCAGGACCTGGAAACAACCCAGATGTCTCTCAGTTGAAGAATGGATACAAAAAATGTGGTACATTTACACAATGGAATACTACTCAGCAATTAAAAACAAGGAAATCATGAAATTTGCAGGGAAATGGTGGGGTCTAGAAAAGACCAAGCTGAGTAAGGTATCCCAGAAGGAGAAAGACACACAAGATATATACTCACTTATAAGTGGATATTAGCCACATAATATAAGATAAACATGCTAAAATCTGTAAACCTAAAGAAGCTAAATAAGAAGGAGGACCCTGGGTAAGATGATCAATCCTCACTCAGAAAGGAAATGGGACAGACATTGGAAGAGGGAGAAAACAGGAAACAGGACAGGAGCCTACCACAGAGGGTGTCTGAAAGACTCTTCCCATTATAGCAGATGCTGAGACTCATAACCAAACTTTGGACAGAGTGCAGGGAATCTTAATAAAGAAGGGGAAGTCAGAAAGACCTGGAAGAGACAGGAGCTCAACAAGGAGAGCAACAGAACCAAAAAATCTTGGCACAGGGGTCTTTTCTGAGAATGATACTCTAACCAAGAACCATTTATGGAGATAACCTAGAAACCCCCACAGGTGTAACCCATAGCAGCTCAGTGTCCAAGTGGGTGCCCTAGTAATGAGAACAGGGACTGTCTCTGACATGAACTCACTGGCTGGCTCTTTGATCTCCTTCTCCTGAGAGGTGGGGGGCTGCCTTACCATGCCACAGAGGAAGACAATGCAGCCAGTCCCCATGAGACCTGATAGGTTAGGGTCAGATGGAAGGGGAGGAGAACCTCCCCTATCAGTGGACTTGGAGATTGGCATGGGAAGAGTTGAGGGAGGGAGGGTGGGATTGGGAGGTGATGAGGAAGGGGACTACAGCTAGGATACAAAGTGAATAAACTGTAATTAATATAAAAATAAAAATTGAAAAAAAGAAAACAACAAATGGATGCACTTCAATTGTTATTACCCAAGAAAATTACAAGGAATAAACAATAAAACATTTCTTTTTCTTTTTTTTTTTTTTTTACATTAACACATTTCTATTGGGATTACAGAAATCAATGCCACCATTGAGGATTTAAAAGATGCAAAGGTAATGGTTTCCACCACATCTCACTATATATTATTTGCCCGATATAAAAACACATGGAGAATTCAGGGATGAAACATTCCTTCATGGAGAATGAAAGTTGACGATGATGAAGTTAGTGAGGAAGTGACTCCAGTTGCACTTGTTCTTCGAGATTTGATTTCTTTGCTTGAGCAGATTAAAGTATCTTCAGACACTTGTAATCAGATAGGCTATAATAAATGCTTTTTTAAAGTACCTGTTCATATGGACCAGCAAAAGCAATTTGCTTTCTTCTGGCAATGCCAGGAGTACATCTTTATATATCTACAACATTTATGTTAATTCTATAGCTCTATATCATAAATTATTTGAAAGGGATCTTGATCTCCTGCTTCTTTGCCAAGGCAACATGCTGCTCCACTGTATGCTTATTGGACCAAGTTATCAGGAACTAACACCTTCATAGGTCTTCAATGCAAATTCCCACCAAAATTCCAATACAATCTTCACAAAACTTGGAAGGATAATTCTCAACTTAAAAATGAAACACACACACACACAAAAAAAAAACAAAAACAAAAACAGGATACCTACTTCAATGGCTGTAAAGGCCTGAATGATCATGGCTGCATTACGCTGTTGTGAGACTCTAATCTTGCATATACACCACAGGCAAACCAAGGAGACCAACACCAGAAGGCCTGCTAACGCTCCCATGCCCGCCCATTCCTTCAGATGATTCATGGCTGCAGCAATCCATGGTGATAATCCTGTGGCTAGTCCTGTGTCCACTCTGGTAGAATTTACTGTGATAATGGCCACTCTCAGCTGCTCCATCGTAGTATCGAATTCTCCAGTCCAATTACCTAAAATATAGCTAGACAATTGTTTAGACAGATTTGCAGCACAGGAAAAATTCTCATGTTGTATGCTAATGACACAAAGTCCAGCATACTTTCATTGACAGCCCAGTTGAGCCATTTGCCATAGGTTATCAATTTGCTCCTGCACGAGGTCAATCCTCTGATTGAACACCATCAAGCCTCCTTTTAGTTGAGCATTAATTCCTTTTTGTACATCTAAGGCAAGAGCTACATTGGCTAAAAGGTTATTCAGGGTCTGAGCAGTCTGCACAGTATGACTCATGGCTAATGCCACGGTGGTAGCTGCAACAGCCGCCAATGAGATGGCAGTAAGAGTGGCGGCTGTAGTTCCAAGATCCCTTTTCTGTCTGAAGAGACTCATAGCGTGAGGGGCATCAACGGGCACAGGCACCCAGCGAGGCATGTGAGTAACCAGGGCATACCTAAATTCACTAGCATTCCAGCATTGGGCAAAAAAGCAAGTATCATCACCACAATTACTTGGCTCTATCTGGCTAATAATGAATAAAAATGGGGGATATAAACAAACAGGTGTGGGCTTATAGGAAATATTATGAGAAGCCTTAATCCCCTCGTTGGAACATCTTGCATCACTTCTAGAACTAGCAGTGGTGGTGTCCAAGGTCTGAGTAGGTTCAGGAGACCATTGCCCCCAGGGGTGAGACATGCTCCATGTAAATTGACTAACTCCATGTTTTGCTCCACTTTTGAAAGTCATTTAAGGTTCTTAAATTATTTCCCCCTTTTTTTTTAAAGCAGGACAGTCTCCCCAAGCATGGTTGGCTACCATAAAAAGCTAAAATGTTATGCTCAGGATGCGAGGCTAAGCACTGCACTCAGGGTCAGCCGCTTTCAACCCAGAAAAGAGCAAGTCTGATTGCATGCGGGTTGATGCCCCAGGTCCGCCTCTGAGAAAAAGGAATCAGACGGGTCTGATGCTCTTTGGGTGGATGACACCTAAATGAACATCGGTACAAAGTCCCAATTTATTTCTAATATCAGAGATCAGACCTCTACTCTTGCCTGATGTGTCTAAAACAAAAAGGGGAACTGTAGAGAGCTGCGTAATGCCGTGCCTTAAAGATGGAGCTGGTTTCTGCCTTCCACCTTCCCGATGGTGAGTGCTCTCTGTCACAAACAACTCCACATTTGGCTAAGGCTGAGGATCTGGCTTGCTTCCATGTATGTGGACCTATCTGCATTGCCCACGTGGCACGCTGGGGTTGGCTACCCAGAGGCTATTTAAGCTGTGGGCTGGCTTTCCCCAGGGTCAGATGATTGTTCAAGGTTCCTGAATAAACTGCATTGAAAAACAAAAACAAAACAAAACAAAAAAACAGGATACCTAAAATACTTTTGAGAGACAAAAGAACTGATGAAGGTGTTGTTGGTCCCAAAGATGGAAGGAAAACAACCACTGATCCAAATCATCATGACCAAATTAATTAAAAGCAAGCAATTAATTAATGAAAGTGTTTTATTAATGTACACTGGGTCACTCTCCCAAAATTGGGGTTCAAGAATTCAGCATTAAATGTGAGAAAGGCATAGCTGTTATAGCTCAGGTGTACTAGGCTTCCAAGTGGAAGATTTGGTGGGCAAAATAGGGTCACATAACAAGTTAGATAATCTTGAAACAAGCACATGGTTGTAAGGTTGGCATAAGAAGGTACTCATAAGTGGTCATATAATCTGTTTAAAGAAAGGTAAAAGTGCAAGATGTTTATAAACAGTGTTTTTGAAACAAAGACATAATTACCATTCCTAGAACAGGCAGTATAGAACCATTTGTAGTTAAGCATACAGGTAGGACATAGACCAATACTTAAGGAACAGAAGTTTAATCATAAACAGAAGTGATCCTAGTTTGTCTTTACTATAAGATAGTGTTTATGCCATAAGATAGAGGCTTATCTTACTGTTGTTTATTTTATTATTGTTGCTTTAAAAACTGTGTATTTCCTGAAGAGAGACAGAAAGGGTGTGAATCTGGATGGAAAAGAAGATAAGGATGAACTGGGAGGAATAGGGAAAAAGGAAAGCCTCATCTGAGTACACTGCATACAATTTATTTTCAAGAAAAAGACAACATAATTTGTAAAGGGTGGGGTGTGATGGTAAATACTTGTAATCTGATAGCTGAAGAGGCAGAGATAGGAGTATCTCTTGTGCTACCATCTTGCTCTCGTTGGCAAGCCGCAGCTACTCTATCAAACATGAGGTAAAAGGCTTTCAAAGAATGACAGCCAAGCTTTTCTCCTTGTCTCCGCATGTACATTAACATACATCCTTCATGTGTGCACATATGTACATTCATACACGCATTCACATAAAACACATTGCAACCATGTCTGTGTTTATAGACAATTTTATTTATCAATAATATTTCAATATGTGTGGGTGAAATGAAGTGAAAATAAACAGGTATATGACATTTTCATAGCAGACTCATTGAGTACCCCTGCTTTAAAAAGTGGAAAATTTCACTTTACAATTCTTTTCGAATCCAGATAAATTTTAATGAGTTAGCAGAATTAAAGCTACAGTTTAAACTTCTATTGGGAACTGAGAGAAGATGAAGGCATTTTCAAAAGAAAGGCTTAAAAGTCACTATCAACAAGGAGCTACCTTTATGTAACCTCAACATCAGGTGTTATGCCCAGTCCCCGTACCCCAAAAGACCAAGAACAAATAGACTTCACTGTAAATACGTGAGGATTCTTAATTGTATATGTGTTTGAACACTGACTCAAACCTCCTGTGGAAACAGGAGAGGAAGGCAGCCCTGAGGTCTAGGGGTACAGAGTTTTTAAAGGGAAAAAATACAAGCAGAGACGTACATGCTCTGGCATTACATGATTGGATAAGGGAATTTGACTTTTGAAATGATTGGTCCACTGTAGGTGACAAGACTACAAACAGTTCTGGCCTGGTCATATGGGCCAGTTTCCTAGCAACTGTATAATTAGTGGTGGGGAAAGAATGCAGGAAGGCCAGTTCTTCCCTCAGGGCATGACTGGACATGTTTCCACCTAGTTCGCCTTTAAAACAATACCCACTGGTTTTTAAGTCATTGGTCTCTCACAGGGACACATTTATGATAAAAGGTAGAAAAAGTAATAGCACAGATTGTATTTAAGTCATATGAAAAATCTTGCTTTGCTACTTGAACTACTAAAGTTTAAGAAAAAATTTTTTTCTTAGAAAAAAAAATGGGCACCAGAATTGCTCCTTATAACATTCTGTAAGTCCAGCTCCAGAGGATCCCATGACCTCTTCTGACCCCCTGTGAGCACCAGGAATGCACACATGCATACATGCACTCACACGTATAAATAAAAAATATATTTTAAAAGAAGATGTAAAGTGAGGTGAGATTTCCAGATGTTTTAAAGTACCCATAAAAATCTACTTTATTAGGAATCATTGCAATAGAGAAGACAAATCTATGGAAAACTTTTTAATTTAGATGATGTTAAAAAGTCTTAGGATTTACTAGGCCGTGAGTTGAAACTTCATAAGAATTCCTAAGTATATGCAAACTTAAACTATAAAATTACTGATAAACACTAAATTAGTTAATATTATTTGTATAATCCTAGCTGGAGTTTCACATAAATAAATGTATACAGTCAGTTAACTTCAGAAAAATAGTAAGACTGAAGTTATAAAATACAATTTAAATGAACCTTAATATTACTAATGTACTCCTGAAAATCAATAAATGTCTGTTCTTTGTTTTTTGTCCTCTAAGGTATTTCAGGTGTTTTGTTACAGGGGTAGAAAACTAACACAATTGGGAATACCTTGATGGGACCATATTTTTAGAATTATTAGAGTATACACTCAAGAGAATCCTATGTCAGATATGCTCCTTAAAATATAAAATATTGCATCTGGAACTATGTTTAACATATATATGAATGTACATTCATTATAAAAAGTGATGGGTTCCATGACATTTTTATTCACTATATAATACCCATTGATTGACTTCACCCTAGTAGCCTTTCCTGTCTCTCTAGCCACCGTCTGCTAGGCCCCTTTTCTCTTTCCAATAGAGCCCCTTCTACTGTAATATGTATTATAATCAAAGATCATATTAAGTGAAATTTATGTGTTTTTATAAACCATTATGCTGATCATTATGTCTAGAAGCATCTGAAGTGTTTTCTTATGATAAACTACGGCTCAAAAGGAATATCAGAAACAGAATTCTGGAATCCCTTGTTACAGAAACTCCTGCTTAATTCAATCACATACTTTCAGCTCTTAGTATTAAGGAAATGAAAAAGAAACATTAACCCAGGTGGGCCTTCCATAAACATCCATGGAGAATGAAGCCCTAAGATGTATTTATAGGGAAGAAATGTTATTAGCTCATCTCCCTCTAGACCCACAATTATCATGTCATTTGGAGAAGGCAGTTCTGACCGTGAGGTTGTTAGAAAGTGGTACCATCAAACGGAAAAGTGAACTTTCCTAATTTCAAGAGAACATTACAATAGGAACAGCTGTGCTCTCGGTTTCCATGTGTGAGATATTCTCCCCAGGCCATACCTGTCTATGTGGATTGACTGATCCTAACTTTGCGACCAAAACAAAAGTAATAATAATAATATTCCATTTAAAAGAAGTAGAAAGCATTTCAGTTTTCCCCAAGGTATCATTCCTGCTTCCAAAACATCTGTGGTGGCTTCCATACTTACTTGACAGTGGCTTCAGGGTCCCACCTAGAAAATAACAGCTTTTTTGCTAAAATTAAGAAAATGTCACTTCCTCCAAACACACTTGGGGAAAGTAGTCTCTCCTGTAGAGCACACAGAAGTGAGGTAATATAAGTGTATTATCAGCAGAAATCTTGCTATGGGGCTGGAAAAATAGCTCAGTTGGTAGAGTGCTGGCCTAGAAAGTATGGTGTATGTGGGACACCATAAAATAAAAGCAAACTTTCAAATTATAGGTACAGGTGAGGGAGGAGAAACCCACCTCAATGTCAAACACAAGACTTTCAATAAGGTCATACAAGAAAACTGCCCAAAAACTCACTAATACAAATATAAGAAACACAGAAAGACAAGCACAGAAGCAATTTTTTTTTAATTTTTCATCAATTACACTTTATTCATTCTGCATCCCCCCATAAGCCCCTCCCTCCTCCACTCCCAATCCCACCCTCCCTCCTCCCTCTGCTTGCATGCCACTCCCCAAGTCCACTAATAGGGGAGGTTCTCCTCTCCTTTCTGATCTTAGTCTGTCAGTTCACATCAAAAGTGGCAGTATTATCCTCTACTATGGCCTGGTAAGGCTGCTCCCCCCCCAGAGGGAGGTGATCAAAGAGCAGGCCAATCAGATTATGTCAGAGGCAGTCCCTCTTCACATTACTATGTAACCCAATTGGACTCTGATCTGCCCTGGGCTACATTTGTGCAGGGGTTCTGGGTTATCTCCATGAATAGTCCTTGATTGGAGTATGAGTCTCTGGGAAGTTCCCTGTGTTCAAATTTTCTTGTTCTGTTGCTCTCCTTGTGGAGACCCTGTCCTCTCCAGCTCTTACTATTTCCCAGTTCTTACCTAAAATTCCGTTCACCTGCCGAACAGTTGCCCATCCGGCTCAGCATCTGCTTTGATAGTCTGAAGGGCAGAGGCTTTCAGAGGCCCTCTTTGGTAGGTTCCTAGGTTGTTTCCTGTTTTCTTCTTCTTCTGATGTCCATCCTCTTTTCCTTTCCGGATGGGGATTGGACATTTTAGTTAGGGTCCTCTCTCTTGCTTAGTTTCTTTAGATGCACAGGTTTTAGTGGGTTTGTCCTATGTTGTATGTCTATATGAGTGAGTAAGTGACAACACATGCTGGAGAAGTTGTGGAGAAAGGGGAACCCTTCTCCACTGCTGGTGGGAATGTAAACTTGTACAACCACTCTGGAAATCAATCTGGCGCTTGCTCAGACAACTAGGAATAGCGCTTCCTCAAGATCCAGCCATACCACTACTGGGCATATATCCAAAAGAGGCTCAAGTACACAAAAAGGACATTTGTTCAACCATGTTTGTAGCAGCTTTATTTGTAATAGCCAAAAGCTGGAAACAACCCAGATGCCCCTCAACTGAAGAATGGATGCAGAAATTGTGGTACATCTACACAATGGAATATTACTTAGCAATGAAAAATAAGGAAATCATGAAATTTGCAGGTAAATGGTGGGATCTGGAAAGGATCATCCTGAGTGAGTTGTCCCAGAAGCAGAAGCAATTTTTTTATGCATCATATAGTTAAAAATGGAACTCTCCTTTTTAAATTATTATTATATTTTGTGTGTGGTTCTTTAAGTCTCATTTCCCTAACGCCCATCCCTAGGTAGGAGAGAGAAGTTACTAGAGAGAAAGAGTACAGACCCCTTGAATTCTTTCTCCTAGCTGTTTAGTGTTGATTGGTTCTATTAGGGCTATACCGATCTCCATCAACAGCAAACAATGCCAGCAGTCTCCTCCAAGCCACTGCAGCCCAAAGTGTTTTTGTCTGCTCCAAAAGCTACATTGTTCATTTCTGGTGTCTTCTAACTGCCACTTACCACATGCCAACATCACATGCCACACTTTCTTTTTCTGGGCTCTCCTGTTTACCTCCTCAGAGCCCTAGACCACACTTCTCTCTGTACCAGACAATGCAGGTGTTTACCAGCTGTCAAGGTGATGCCCTGCATGATACAATTACCAGCTGCAGACATACTAAAGCTCAACTGAAGTCCTACTCTTGGAATTAAACAAAAAACATATTGACATAACATAACTGAGTTTACAAAGAAACCAGAACTTACATTACATTAAAACACTAAGCATAGAAAACAAATGAGTGGATGGAAGGCTCTAAGAGAAAAAATGCAAATCACAAATAAAGACAACCCATCAAATCGAAAAGTGAACTCCCCATGGAGTAGGAACAGCTGATTTCTCAAGTTAAACTTTTTTATAAGCCAGAAGAGCCAGAAGCAATAAATCCTAAGTCCAAAATTATATCCAATTTAAATAATATACCCAGCGAAGCTACTGCTATGATTGAAAGAACAGGAACAATTTTCCACATCATAGACAGCCTAAAAAAAATTATATTCAACAAACCAAACCTAAGGTAATGCAGAAAGCATTATTTGGGTTGGAAGAAAATAATAAGCATAGCAGAGAGACTGTGAAAAAATGTGAGCCATAAATATTAAATCGTAAAGTCACAGTGAAAAAAAAAACAGCATGTTGACCAAAGAAAGCTAAAACACACATTTTAATAAGTTAAACATGAATGGCATCAGTTCTCTACTCAAAAGCTGCAGAATAACTGAATGGATCAAGAAATAAATTCTGTTTACCTTCTGTTTCAAGAAACATTTCTTAATTTTTAAGATAGGCACTACAGAGTAAAAGAATTGACAAAAGTGCTGCAATGAAACAAGGATGAAGGCAGGTGTCCTTATCCTAAGGTCTGACAAAATAGACTTTGGACTAAAACTAATCAGAAGAGATAAACTTCATTCTAATCAAAGAAAGAGTTGGCCTAGAAGACATTACCACCCTAAACCAATCTGTATCAAATTCAGGGATACCCAATTTCATATCAAACAAATTTTACAACTGGGTTAAAAGACACAGATTAACATGAATCCATTAACAGTAGGTGATTTCAATACGCAACAGGAGGTATGTCCTAGGTGGCCTCTAAACTTCTGGAAGTGATAATTAGTATACTTGCCTTTCTCCTGGAACTTGAGCTCTTGGAAAGCCTTAGAAATTTCTCTATATATCTATCTTATCTATATTATCTATCTATCCATCTATCTATCTATCTATCCATTTATCTATCTATCTATCTGTCTATCTATCTATCTATCTATCTATCTATCTATATCCATCTTCCCCTCTTTCTCACCTCCTACCAACTCCCCTCCCACCTTGACCTTATTGGCACAGGAGACAATTTCCTGAATATAACACAAACAGCACAGCCTCTAAGGTCAAAAATCAACATATGGGATCACATGAAACTGAAAAGCAAAGGACACAGTCATCAGAACAAAACGACAGCCTACAGACTGGAAAAGGATCTTTACCAGCCCTATATCTGACAGAGGACAATTGAGTCTGTGTCCAATGCAGTCTCACTTTCCTTACTAGAGTACCCACATGAGGCCTAAGCCTACCATAGGTTAAATCTTTGTAGTGGGCCTAGGTCTAGTTCCTGCATGGTTGTTGCTTCAGTACCAGCAAGCATCTCTAGGTCCTGGAGAGTTGGCTATGCTAGTCTTCTTGTGAAGCTCTTGTCACCTCCAGGTCCTTTTCTCTTTCCTCTCATTTTTCCACAAGTTCCCTGACACATTCCCCAATGTTTGGCTGTGAGTATATATTCTACGAAATTGGAAAATCTAAACAAAGAGGATATGTTTTTGATAAATAGGACTTACCAAAGTTAAATTAAGGGCAGGCAAACTGAATAGTCTTGTAACCCCTAGGAAATAGTGGTAGTTATTAAAAGTCTCTCAACAAAAAACAAAAAACAAAACAAAAACAAAAACAAAGTTTTTCAATTTTGTAGAACATGGGCATTTTTATTTTCATTTCTGATTTTGTTAATTTGAATATTCTCCTTCTTCGTTTTAGTTAGTTTGACTAGGGGTTTCTCTATCTTGTTTGTTTTCTCAATGAACCAGCTCTGGGCTTCATTAATTCTTTCTATCATTCTACTTGTTTCTAAATTGCTGATTTCAGCCCTGAGGTTGATTATTTCCTCATGTATTTCTTCCGGGTGTGTTTGCTTCTTTTCATTCTAGAGTTTTAAGGTGGGTGTTTAATATGCTAGTATAAGAACTCTACAGTTTCTGAAAGAAGGGACTTAGTGCTATGAATTTCCCCTTAGCACCATTTTCATTATGTCTCATGAGTTTGTCTATATTGTGTCTTCCTTTTCATTGAATTCAAGGAAATTTTGAGTTTCTTTCTTTATTTCTTCCCTGACTCAGTGGTCCTTGAGTAGAAAGGTTTTTCAATTTCCTTGTGTTAATAGGCTTTCTATTCTTTCTGTTGTTGCTGAGTTCCAGCTTTAATCCAAGGTGATCTGATAAAATACAAGTGGCTATTTCAATTTTCTTGTATCTATTGAGGCTTGCTTTATACTCTTCAGGACTATGAGGGCACCAGGAATGCACACATACATACATGCTGGCACAACACTTTCATATATAAAGAAAAGTAAATTCATTATTTTTATTTTTATTTTTTTAACTTTTATTTTTTTTTCATCATTTTTAAAAGAAAAAAAATCACACTGTTGTGAGACTCTAATCTTGCATATATACCACAGGCAAACCAAGGAGACCAACACCAGAAGGCCTGCTAACACTCCCATGCCTGCCCATTCCTTCAGATAATTCATGGCTGCAGCAATCCATGTTGATAATCTTGTGGCTAGTCCTGCGTCTGCTCCGGTAGAATTTACTGTGACAATGGCCACTCTCAGCTGCTCCATCATTTCCGCCTTCCACCTTCCCGATGGTGAGTGCTCTCTGTCACGAACAACTCCACATTTGGCTAAGGCCGAGGATCTGGCTTGCTTCCATGTATGTGGACCTATCTGCATTGCCCCCGTGGCACGCCTGGGTTGGCTACCCAGAGGCTATTTAAGCTGTGGGCTGGCTTTCCCCGGGGTCCAAGGATTGTTCAATGTTCCTGAATAAACTGCATTGAAAAAAATAAATAAATAAAAAAAAGAAAAAAATTAAAAAAAAAGAAAAAAAATCCTTTAAAAAATCTAGTGGTGTTTTAACTGCAAGATTTTCAGCACATTGATGATTCTTTTATCAGAACTGATGTGTACCAAAGGAGTAATGGTGGGATAGGCATTCATCACAAATTTCTGAATAGTCAGGATGACTGGGTCATACATCCACAGAAGGACTGAGGTAAATAAGATGACAAAGTCCACCCAGTATAAGATCACAAAGAAAACTACCAGCAGCAAGATGGTCTGGGTGGCCTTTTTCTCAGGGGATGCTCTCTGGTGGCTGATGCTATGAAGATGCTTGCATTGCCTCTGATGTCTGAACAAGACTATCACCATGTAAACACTTGTGGTCAACATAACTGCAACAAGAAACACATCTCTGGAGGTTGTCACTGTTAAAAACAATCCCCTGATGATATAGTTCATTGAGAAGACTACGCAGGATTCAGTGACCTTCATCTGGTTGGTCTCACTCACATTGGTAAATCCACCAACATAGAAGATCAGGTTACTATTGAAGGACAAATTGAAAGACCAAATACATAAGAAAGCATAGATCGTGTATTTTTTAAGCTCATGTTTAAAACTTGCCAACAGAGAGCTACTGGGACTGATAGTGACAGCCTGGAACACACTCATTAGGCAGGTGATGCAGATAGAGAGGCCTCTCATTACCCTGTGTATGTAGAAAGTTGTCTTACATTTGATGTAATTCTCAATGTTCAGTGACTCAAATATGTCTGTAAGCCAAATGTCTCCTCCTGTGAGGAGCATCATTATATGAATGAAGGTTAGTTGACAAGCCATCATGTCCATAGGCTTGGGCCTGTGACCTAGGATTGTGAAAGAATAGAAAAAAAGGAGAAACATATTAGCCAGGACTCCAAGCCCAGCTTGAATATAAAGGACATCCTTTAATGAGGACATAGGTGAGAAGTGTATTCATCCTAAGATCATAGTGGAAACATAGTTCTTATATCTGAAAAAAAAAGATTACCCATCAAACTTGCAATTCATTGGACAGTATGTCTGTATCATAATTCCATTTTCCTCACTAATTTTTTATTAATCCATATTTTTAACTTTTGAAGGTCCAGACTGTCCACCATAGCCTACATTTGTATATAGCCTCCATGTGTCACTTGTATATATAGCACATATAGATTAACAAATGCCTCCACATTCATATCTATACAGAACTGAAACTTTGTGTGCCTGCATTGCACCTGCATATCAACTTAGAAAAATAATCCTATTGATTTAAATTGCCTCATGTTATTGTTGCCACCTAAAATAGTAGTGAGGATCACAAAATATTAATCACATTTGTACAACTGAAAAAACTGTGTCAGTCTGAAGAAAAAAATCACTAAAAGAATCCAAACAATCAGGTGAGTCAGTCTCATAGTCTATGAGTTTAATATGCAGTATTTTGTAACAATGATTTCATTCAAATTTCTAATTGAATCACAGTGATAATTCATGAAAATCTCACTTTGAATCAGCAAAAGGTCTATTTTAATTCTCTTTTTGTTTGTTTGCTTATTCTTCCACAAAATCTTACTGCTATGCCTTAAAGATGGAGCTGGTTTCCGCCTTCCACCTTCCCAATGGTGAGTGCTCTCTGTCATGAACGATTCCACATTTGGCTAAGGCTGAGGATCTGGCTTGCTTCCATGTATGTGGACCTATCTGCATTGCCCCCGTGGCACGCCTGGGTTGGCTACCCAGAGGCTATTTAAGCTGTGGGCTGGCTTTCCCTGGGGTCCGAGGATTGTTCAATGTTCCTGAATAAACTGCATTGAAAAAAAAAAAATCTTACATCCTCAGCATACAGAAGACATAGATGCCTTTGGAGACCATTAGTGTACTTTCCACACACTATTTATTAATTGTAGAACCATCATGGTTGTAAGTGGACTTGGATGACTTCCAGTGTAGTTCTTATAACATTTAAACCTTTTGCTAGCTTCAATTCAGGATTAAAGAATTAACTTCGAGCTATTTAGACAAATGATATTGTTCTTTACTTTTTTGGGATAAAGGCCGGAAGTAAATAATTTTTTTTCTTTTCTTAATTTTATTTTTATTCACTCTACATCCTGTTATATTCCATCCATCCTCCCTTTCCCAAACTCTCTACCTTCCTCTCCATTCTCCTCTTTTTCTCAAAAAGTGGAGCTTCCTTTCCCATCCAGCCCAGCTCATCAAGTTGCATCAGGACTAAGCATGTTCTCTTCTCCTGTGGGCTGGCAAGGCAGTCCCACAAGAGGAAAGTGATCAAAAATCTGGCCAGTGTGGCTTTGTCTGATGGAGTCCCCACTTCCCTTACTAGAGCACCCCCATGAGGTCTAAGATGCCCATCAGCTTAACCTTTGTAGGGCACCTATGTCCAGTTCCTGCATGGTCCTTGGCTGATGCCCTGGTTACTTGGCTCTGTTGTTCTTCTTGTCGATCTCCTGTCACTTCAGGCTCCTTTCTTTTTTCTTAATTTATTTCTTTATTTTTTATTTATAATAATTTACTCATTTTTGTATCCTAGCTGTTGCCCCTCCCTTGTCTTCTCCCAATCACACCCTCCCTCCCTCTTCTAATCCCATACCCTTTCCCCAGTCCACTGATAGCGGAGGTCTTCCTCCACTTCCATCTGACCCTAGCCTATCAGGTGTCATCAGGACTGTCTGCATTGTCTTCCTCTGTGGCCTTATAAGGCTGTTCCACCCCACACCCAGCTTGAGGTGATCAGAGATCCAGCTGTTGAGTTCATGTCACAGTCTCTGTTTCCCTTCCAGGAACCAATTTAGAGACTGAGCTACCATGGGCTATATCTATGTAGGGGACTAGGTTATCTCCCTGCATGGTCCTTGGTTGAAATATCAGTCTCAGAAAAGAGCCTTGGGTCCAGATTTTTTGGTTCTGTTGGTCTCCTTGTGGAACACCTTTCCCCACCAGGTATTTCTTGTTCCCCATTCTTTCATAAGATTCCTTGCCCAAAGTGTGGCTATGAGACTCAGCCTCTGCCTCAATACCTTGCTGGGTAGAGTCTTTCAGAGGTTCTCTGTGGTAGGCTCCTGTCCTGTTCCCTGTTTCCTCCCTCTTCCAATGTCTATGCCTTTTGCCTTTCTGAATGAGGATTGATCATCTTACCAAGGGTCATCCATCTTACATGTGCAGACTTTAGTATATTTATCCTATATTATATAGCTAATAAACACTTACAGGTGAGTATATACAATGTGTGTCTTTATTCTTCTGGGATTCCTCATTCAGAATGATCTTTTTTAGTTCAATCTATTTGACTGCAAATTTCATACTTTCCTTGCTTTAACTGCTGAGTACTATTCCATTGTGTATATGTACCACAATTTCTGTATCCATTCCTCAACTGAGGGACATCTGGGTTGATTCCAGTTCTGGCTATTATGAATAAAGGTACGACAAAAATGGTTGAGCAAATTCCTTTGTTGTATACTTGAACATCTTTTGGATATATGCCTAGGAATGGTATAGCTGGATCTTTGGGAAATGCTATTCCTTATTGTCTGAGAAAGTGCCAGATTGATTTCCATAGTGTTTGTACAATTTTGCATTCCCACCAGCAATGGATGATTGTTCCACTTTCTCCACAAACTCTCCAGCATGTGTTGTCACTTGAGTATTTGATATCAGCCATTCTGATTGGTGTAAGGTGAAATCTAAGGGTTGTTTTGATTTGCATCTCTCTGATGGCTAAGGACGCTGAACATCTCTTTAAGTGTTTCTCTGCCCTTTGATATTCCTCTACAGAGAATTCTCTGTTTAGCTCCATACCCCATTTTTTTAATTGAATTGCTTATTTTATTGCTTTTTAGGTTCTGTAATATATGGCTAAAATCCACTTAAAAGGGACTACATAGCATGTGTGTCTTTCTGGGTCTGGGTTACCTCACTGAGGATGATCTTTCCTAGTTCCATTCATTTGCCTGAAAATTTCATGATTTCTTTGTTTTAATAAGGTGAATAGTATTCCATTGTGTAAATGTACCATGGTTTCTTTATCCATGATAAAGATGATATGATAGTATATGTGAGTGACCCCAAAAACTCTACCAGGGAACTCCTACAGCTGATAAAAACCTTCAGCAAAGTGGTCCGATACAAAATTAACTCAAAAAAATCAGTAGCCCTCCTGTATACAAAAGACAAAAGTGCTGAGAAAGAAATTAGAGAAACAACACCCTTCACAATAGCCACAAATGACATAAAGTACCTTGGTGTAACCCTAACCAAGCAAGTCAAAGACTTGTATGAAAAAAAATTTCAAGTCTCTGAAGAAAGAATTAGAAGATATGAGAAGATGGAAAGATCTCCCATGCTCATGGCTTGGCAGGATTAACATAGTAAAAATGGCCATCTTACCAAAAGCAATCTACAGATTTAATGCAATTCCCATCAAATTGACAGCACAATTCTTTACAGACCTGGAAAGGAAAATTCTCAACTTCATATGGAATAACAAGAAACCCAGAATTGCTAAAACAATCCTCTACAATAAAAGATCTTCTGGAGGTATCTCCATCCCTGATCTCAAGCTGTACTATAGAGCAACAGTTTTAAAAACTGCACGGTACTGGCATAGAAACAGAATGGTGGATCAATGGAACCGAACAGAAGACCCAGAAATAAACCCACACACTTATGGACACCTGATTTTTTACAAAGATGCCAAAACCATACAATGGAAAAAAGATAACATCTTCAACAAATGGTGTTGGTCCAACTGGATGTCTACATGTAGAAAAAATGAAAATAGATCCATACTTATCACCATTATCACAAAACTGAAGTCCAAGTGGATCAAAGACCTCAATATAAAACCAGACACATTAAATCAGCTAGAAAAAAAAGTGGGGAATACCCTAGAACTCATTGCTTCAGGAGAAAACTTCCTGTAGCTACAGGAGAAAACAGAACACCAACAGCACAGGCTCTAAGAGCAACAATCAATAAAAGGGACCTCATGAAACTGAAAAGCTTCTGTAAAGCAAAGGACACCATCATCAAAACAAAGCGATTGGGAAAGAATCATCACCAACTCTTTATCTGACAGAGGACTCATATCCAGTATATATAAAGAACTAAAGAAGCTGAAAAGCAGCAAACCAAGTAATCCACTTAAAAATGGGAACAGAGCTAAACAGAGAACTCTCTGTAGAGGAATATCGAATGGCAGAGAAGCACTTAAAAATATTCATATATGAGAAACAATTAATAAATAAATGAAAGTTCCCTGATTAAACCTTATTCAAGTGTTGGTCTCCGATTTAAAAGAGCAACAACCTTATTCCAATTTTAAAACCACAAATGCACAAACCATATATGTATAATAATTTTCATGAACTATATATCTACACTTTATTAATATAACACATGTAATATGTCATTAAAAAGATCATAAGATAAAAATAGTATTCTAAAAATGTTTTTTTCTTTTTCCAAAGGTATATTATTCAATCTTTCTACTTTATATCTATTGCTTCCTAAATGTTTCTCTCATCCAGTAGTGACATACCTTCTAAATGATCAAGTGACACCTTTCTCTGAGTTTCACTGATGCTGAGACTGGATGAGAAAAAAAAAAAGACCATAGCTGCCATGGCTACAGAGTTGTCAACATTGCATGCACTGAGCAAACTCATTTTTTATTTGAAAAAACAACAACAACAATGAAAAAAAAAAAGAAATTGCAGTGCTGGAGGTTTTTCACACTAATTTTAACTGTAATTTCAGTTGTGAGTAATAAAGCCCAAAGTGTATCCATACACATTCATCATAGTGGAGAGGACGTCACTGTTAGATTGACCCAGAACTAACGAGTGTGCAGGCAGCTGTCTGAAGACACCGGCAACAAAAGATGAAGAACTGCTTTGTGCATAGCTCTAAACTTTTACAAGGAAAAAAAAAAACCCTTCACCACTTCATTATCACAGTATTTGATTTTAGAACAGACTTGTCTTATAAATGATGCTGATATTTGCCTTCTGCTTAGTAAAAATTTAGTAATCTAAAAAGCATTCAAGTATGCCAGAAGTATCATTTTCATTTTAAGATTTACCATATTTAGTGGGTAATGACCTAAAAGCAGTATGACTACTCACAGAGCATAAAGTAAGTGTGTGACTTTCAGGTAACTAGGTGTATGGTGGTACCTGATGAACTGTCCACTGTCAGCAACAAGAATAGATCTTCAATGATCTCAGGAGATGGAGACCATAGCCACTCAAGCTACTTCCATGAAACCTTTGTAAAATAGTTAAGGACAGCAGAAATAAATGCTGATCACTTACCAATAAGGTATTAATTCATATCTATTACATGATACTCTTAAATAATTTAAATGCACGAATTGTTCTTTGGAAATTGAGTTTAGTGCAGATGTGACTGGAAGCACACAGAAACTGACTAGAATATTACAGCCCCACACTTAACGATCCAGCTCCCCTGAGATGAAGCAGCAGCAGCAGGAGTGTCACTGCAGAGACTGTGGGGAAGCCATCAAGCTCAGAGATTCATCACAGTTTGCATGTCATGAGTTAAATAAAGATAAGAAAGTGTTCAATGGAAAAGTGTGTGTGTGTGTGTCTGTGTCTGTGTGTGTGTGTGTGTGTCTGAGAGAGAGAGAGAGAGAGAGAGAGAGAGAGAGAGAGAGAGAGAGAGATATTGATTTTTGGAATACTGAGTCTAAGAATAGAGGGATAGTATATGATGTGTGGGGGCTCCTAACATGAATACCTGCACATCACTTGAGTGAGAACTGAGAATTAGATAAAATATGTTAGTGAAATAAAATGAACTTTAAGGAAAATGGAGAATGTGTCTTTTTTTTTCCAGTTGACTTGATCAAATCCCTGGTCCTTCATGTTGTACCAGTGCTGATAGTTAATGTAAGTCACACAAAACAAACTGTAAATTCTGTAATGCTTGAAAGCATGAATTCATACTACAATTTGGTTTTTATGGTATTTATATTCTGTGGCTAGTGACACTAACTCAAGACATTAACTGATATCATTTATTCCCTTAAAAAAAACTATTTCATAATTTTATATTATCTGTTTTTCAGTTTAATTTTGTTACATGTATATGTTAGAGAGAGGGAAAGAGAGGAGATTAAGACATAAAGAAATAAGGTCTCAACCTGTAGTTCAGACTGACTTCAACCAAACACATGGTGCTCATGCCTAAGCATTAAGTGCTGAGATTATAGCTATGTCCCACCACAGCTGCCTTCATTGTCCATTTGACTCTCTTATCTACATTAGCAAATGATGTTCCAGCAAAATAAAAATGGACCTGTGATAATCATCACCTGTGCATAAATTTACTTGGTATTTCTTTGTGAATGTATATTTTAATGAAAAATTTTATTTTGTAAGTAATGTAGAAAACCTTAGGGATTTTGACTTTAAATAATTTTATACTATTCAAAATTTAAAAACATTTTTCTCACTGGTAATGGAAAGTTTATTCATATTTTATCAGCAGCCATATTATAGATTTCAATTTATAAAAAGGGAAATATTAAAATTGATTACATTTTAATCAAAACTCTAAGAAACTAAAACTCTAAAGAAAAACTCTGAAAATTATCCAGTTTACATTTCTGTAAAAATAATTCAATATTTATTTAATAAATTAGTGAATGACTCCTAAAAGATAAACTTTACTAGAAATCAATGTAATAGAATAAACAAATCTATCTAATATTTTTTTAAACTTCTAGAATGTCGGCAATATCTTGTGTTTTCCTAGGACTTCAGCTGAAACTTTCCTAATTTTCCCAAGTATATGCAAACTTAGCAGGCTAGATCATTACTGAGAAACACTGAATTAATGATATTAGTTGAATAATTTTAGGTTATGTTTCATGTAATTAAACACATAAAGCCATACCTGAGAAAAATAGGAAAATAAAAAATACAAAATACAATTTAATGTACCTTACTATAATAAATGTACTCCTGCAAACCAATAATGTCTGTTCTTTGTTTTTCACCCTCTAAGTTAGTTCAGTGTTTTGTTAAATGGATGGAACACAAAGACAGTTGGCAATACCTAGATGGAATTATATTCTTAGAATTAGGATTATTAGAGTACACACCCAAGAGAATCTTATGTCAGGTATGTTCTTTAAAGTATTGCATCTGGAGCTATTTTTCATATATAT
This sequence comes from Meriones unguiculatus, assembly GCF_030254825.1. Classification (NCBI taxonomy): domain Eukaryota; kingdom Metazoa; phylum Chordata; class Mammalia; order Rodentia; family Muridae; genus Meriones; species Meriones unguiculatus. The sequence continues at coordinate 49,177,218 of NC_083351.1, forward strand.
GAATGTACATTTATTATAAAAATGGGTTTCATAATATGTTCATTCCATATATGTTACCCATTGATGACATCCATCCTATTAGCCTTTCCTTTCTCTCTATTCACCCTTCTGCTAGGCCCTGTCTGATTTTCAATAGTGCCCTTCTACTGTCACATATGTTATCATCAGAGACCACAGTAAGTGAAATCTATGTTGTTTTAGTCATCGTTACAGTGATATTTTTATGTCTACAAGAATCCATTTTATGCTTATTATACAGTGAGGCTTAAAAGTAATACTCTAAATGGAGAATTCTCTACTCATTTCTTACAGATAATCCTGTTTATTTCTACCACCTACATACAGCTTTCCCTGTTAATGAAGAGAAATAAGAAACACTCACCGGTCTGGGCCTTTGACAAACATCCATGTAGAAAGATGCCCAAAGAAGTAGTTATAAGGAAGATATGTCATCAGCTCATCTCCCTCTAGATCCATAATTATCTTGTCATATGGAGAAGATAATTTTGTCTTTGAGGTTGTTAGAAAGTGATACCATCAAATGAAAAGTGAACTTTCATAATTCCAGCAGAACAGCAGAGTAGGAACAGATGAGCTCTGGGTTTCTGTGTATGAACTGTTCTCTCCAGGCCATGCCTGTCTGTGTGGATTAACTGATTCCCAACCTTGTGAACAAAACAAAAGTAACAATAAAAATATTCTATTTAAAACAAATAGAAAAATATTCACCAAAGTATCCTTCCTGTTTCCAAAACATCTGTTGTGGCCTCCCTGCTTACTTGACAGTGGCTTCAGGGTCTTACCTGGGTATTAATAGCTCTTTTTATAAAATTAATAAAATTTCACATCCTCCAAACACACTAGGGGAAACTAATCTCTCTTACAGAGCACACAGAAGTGAGGTAACAGAACTGTATTATCAGTAGAAATTGGGCTTGTGGATGGGTATTAGCTCAGTTCAGAAAGAACATGCCTGGAAAGTATTGTTGATGAGGAACACATGAAAAAAAATCAAACCTTGAAATTACAGGCTCAGATGGGGAAAAGTAATCCCAAATTAAAGGCAAACACAAGGAGAAAAGTGCAGAAATAAACACCCATAGAAATACAAAATGCACACAGTACACAAGGACATGGCAGAAACAAAAATTCCCATCATTATGTAGTTAAAAACTAAGTATACAGAACAACAAATACACAGTGGACTGAGAGCATTACGGGAAAAAGTACAAGTCACAAATAAAGAAAACCTATCCAATGGAAATGTGAACTTGCCTAATTCCAGGAAAAGAGTGGATAGGAATAGCTGATTCCTCAAGGAAAACTTTCACGGCCAGAAGAGCCTACAGTAAGACATCCCAGGTCTTAAATGATATCCAATCTAAAATAATATATACAGAGATATACTGCTATGACTGAAGAAAGAGGACAATTTTCCACAAAGTATACAGCCAAAAAAAAAAAAAAAAAAGACCTAAGACAACACAGGAAGCATTTTATTAGGCTGAAGAGAGGAATGAGCATAGCAGAGACACTGTGGGATAAAATACGAAGCCACAATTATTAAAACAGAGAGTACCAATGAGAACAACTCCAAAATTAACAATTTGATGGCCAGAACTAACACACACATTTCAACAACAATTTACACATGAATGTCCTCAATTCTACACTCAACAGACAGAGAGTGAATGAATGGATCAAGAAACAAAACACATCTGTCTGTTGCCTACAAGAAACATGTCTTAGTTTTAAAGACAGGAACCACCTTAGAGTAAAAGGATGGGCAAAAGTAACCCCATCAAATGGAACCAGGAAGAAAGCAGGAGTCACTATCCAAACATCTGATAAAATAGACTTTTTACTGGAACTAATTAGGTGAGATAAAAGGAAGACTTCATTCTAATAGAGGAAAAAGTTAACAGAAAACATTACTACCCTGAATATATATTCATCAATGTCTGGGATACCCAATTACATTAAAAAGATCTACTCCTGGACTAAAAATTCACAGATTAACACCAATCCATAATTACTAAGTGATTTCAATACCAAACATTCTCCAATAAACAGGTCATCCAGACCAAAAAAAAACAAAAATCTAAGATAAATGTATAACATCATACATCAAATGGACTTAACAGATACCTTGGGCATATTCTAACCAAACAAGAAAGAAGACACATTTTACTCTGCAGCACACAGAAACTGTTCTAAAATAAACTGCACCCTGAAGTGAAAAACAAATCATTAGAAATGAAAAAAAAAAACTTTGAAATTACTCCTTGTATGCAATTTGACCACACTGCAATAAAAGCTAAAGTAATAAGAAGCAAATGTCTATTAAATAGAAAACCTCATGGAGATTAAACAGTTCATTACAGAATGATGATGGGGTCAAAAAAATAAATCAATGGAGAAATAAAAACTTCTTGAAATTATTTGACGATGAAAACAATAAGAAAAAACTCCTGGAATACATCTATAGTAATCATATGAGGAAAATTTATAGCTCTAAGTGCCTACATTAAAAAAATCAGAAACAAACAGCAGAAATAAATGTCATAATTATACACAACAAAAAGTTGAAAAAAACAAAATAGAACACAGTTGACAGGAAGAAATAATATTAAAAGCAGAAATGAACAGAACAGAAACAAAGAAAACAATAAAAAGAACCAATGAATGTAATTGGCACATATTTAGCCCAACAAACCAAAAGAAACAGAGAGGAGCCAAATTAACAAAATCAGAAATGAAGAGGGAAACATTATAAGAGATACCAAGTGAATTCAGAGTATTGTAAGAGGATATTTTTAAAATGTGTACTCCATTAAGTAGGAAAATCGAAAAGACCTGTATGATTTTCTAGATTGTGCCAAATTACAAAATTAAACCAAGAAGTCAACAATGTAAATAACAATAACAAATGAGGACACCAAGTAATGACTCAACAAAAACTGAAATAAAAAAATGAAATAAGAAAAGACAAGACAAAAAAAGAAAAAACAGGAGAGGCCAAGATGGCGGCACCAGGAGAACACTGCATCTAAGAAGCAGGACAACATTTCCCATACAGCGACCAAGAGACTGAACTCTGGGCCCTAAAACAACAGCGATCATGTTTCCCAGGTGAGAGGAAACCCCTTGGGCGTGGGAACCAGTAGGGTCCACTTTCAGGCCACCCAGCCAGAACCCGGAAGAGATCCCGGCTTGCACACGCACTAGGTTGCCTGAACAGAGCCACAAGCCTGCGTGTCCCGATCACCTTCCCAGGCTGGATGGTGGGCACAAAAACACCAGAGACTGGGAGTCCCAGTCGCAAGAAAACCCCACAGGGAAGGAAAGTAGCAGGACTGGCCACGGGTCACCCAGTCTTTCCCTGGAAAAAGCTCGCAGACTGGCAGCTCTGAGCCGCCATCACTGAACTGGCCTCCTGCCACCAGCACAGACAGGGGCTGTGTGCCAGCTCTCTAGCACAGACGGAGCTGCACGCCCTAGTGCACCAGAGACAGGGAGTTCCTGTTGGGAGAGGGCCCCACAGGGAAGGAAGGAAACAGTACTGACATGGGCCACCCAGGCTTTGTCCATGGAAAGGCTCTCACAGACCAGCAGGTATGAGCCCCATCACTGAATTGGGATCACAGCTGTAGCAGCCTCCTTCATCCCCTCCCAGTCCCATCCTCCCTCTTTCATCTCTTCCTATGCCCCACTCCAAGTCCACAGATAGGGGAGGTCCTCCTACCCTTCCATCTGACCCTAGCTTATCAGGTCTCATCAGAACTGGCTGCATTGTCCTCCTCTGGCCTGGTAAGGCTGCTCCCCCATGAGGGGGAGGCGACCAAAAAGCTAGCCGCTGAGTTTATGTCAGAGACAGTCCCTGTTTCCCTCACCAGGGAACCTACTGAGCTGCCATGGACTACATCTGAGCAGGGGTTCTAGGTTATCTCCATGCATGGTACTTGGTTGGAGTATTAGTCTCAGAAAAGATCTCTGTGCCCAGATATTTTTGTTCTGTTGCTCTCCTTGTGGAGCTCCTGTCCTCTCCAGGACTTACTATCTCCCCCTTCTTTCCTAAGATTCCCTGCACTCTGTCCAAAGTTTGTTTATGAGTCTCAGTATCTGCTTTGATACATTGCTGGTAGAGTCTTTCAGAGGCCCTCTGTGGAAGGCTCCTGTCCTGTTTCCTGATTTCTCCTTCTTCCAATCACTGTCCTATTTGCCTTTCAGAGTGAGGATTGATCATCTTACCCAGGGTCCTCCATCTATCTCAGCTTCTTTAGGTGTACAGATTTTAGTAGGTTTATTCTATATTATATGCCAAGTATCCATTTATAAGTGAGTGTATACCATGTGTGTCTTTCTGTTTCTGGGATACCTGATTCAGGATGATCTTATATACTTCCCACCATGTGCCTACAAATTTCATGATTTCCTTGTTTTTAATTTTGAATAGTATTACATTATGTAAATGTACCACAATTTCTATATCCATCCCTCTGTGGAGGGATATCTGGGTTGTTTCCAGGTTCTGGCTATTATGACTAAAGCTGCCACAAACATGGTTGAGCAAATGTCCTTGTTGTGTACTTGAACATCTTCTGGATATGTGACTAAGAGTGGTAGAGCTGGATCTTAAGGAAGCACTATTCCTAATTGTCTGAGAAAGCACCAGATTGATTTCCAAAGTGGTTGTAAAGTTTACATTCCCACCAGTAATGGAGGAGGTTCTCCTTTCTCTACATCCTCTCCAGCATGTGTTGTCACTTGAGTTTTTTATCTTAGTCATTCTGATGGGTGTAAGCTGAAATCTCGGGGTTATTTTGATTTGCATCTCCCTGATGACTAAGTACGTTAAGCATTTCTTTAAGTGTTTCTCTGCCATTCTATATTCCTCTACTGAGAATTCTCTGTTTAACTCTGTACCCAATTTTTTAATTGGATTACTTGCTTTGTTGCTTTTTAACTCCCTTAGCTCTTTATATGTTCTATATGTTACACCTCTGTCAGATATAGGGTTGGTGAAGATCCTTTTCCAGTCTGAAGGCTGTCGTTTTGTTCTGAGAACAGTGTCTTTGCTTTATAGAAGCTGTCCAGTTTCATGAGATCCCATTTATTGATTGTTGCTCTTAGAGCCTGTGCTGTTGATGTTCTGTTCAGGAAGTCATCTCCTGTGCCAATGAGTTCTAAAGTTTCCCCACTTATTCTTCTAACTAATTTAGTGTGTCCGGGTTTATGTTGAGGTCTTTGAACAAAGCTCCTAAATCAAATGGACCTAATAGATGTCTACAGAACATTTCACCCAAATTCAAAAGAGTATACCTTCTTTTCATCACCTCATGGAACATTCTTCAAAATAGACCATATACTTGATCACAAAGCAATCCTCAGCAGATACAAGAAGACTGAAATAATCCCGTGTATTCTTTTTTTAATTTTTTTATTTTAAAATAATTTTATACATTCACTTGTATCCCAGCTGTAGCCCTCTCCCTCTTTCCCTTCCAATCCTCCCCTCCCAGTCCCCTTCAGAGTCCACTGAGAGTGGGTGTCCTCCTCTCCTTCCGTCTGGCCCTAGCTTATCAGGTATCTTCAGGATGGTTGCAATGTCCTTATCTGTGGCCTAGCAAGGCTGTTCCTCCCTCAGGGGTGAGGGAAAGCTCATGAGTTTATGTCAGAAACAATTCCTGTCCCCCTTACTAGGGAATCCGCTTGGATACTGAGCTACCATGGGCTATGTCTGAGCAGGGGTTATAGGTTATATCCATGCATGGTCCTTGGTTGGATAAACAGTCTCATAGAAGACCCCTGTGCTCAGATATATTTGGACCTTGTGGGGCTCCCTGTTCCCTCTGGAATATACTAATTCCTCCTTCCTTCATATGATTCCCTGCACTCTGCTGAAGGCTTGGTTATGGGTCTCAACCTCTGCTTTTATACACTGCTAGGTAGAGTCTTTAAGGTACCTTCTGTAGTAGGCTACTGTCCTGTTACTCGTGTTCTCCTATTTCCAATGTCCATCCCCTTTGTCTTTCTAGATGTGGATTGATCATCTTACCCCTGGACCTCTATCTTGTTTATCTTCTTTAGGTGTATTAATGATAAACATATTTTAGTATGTTTATCCTATATTATAGGTCTAAATAAGTGAGTGTACACCATGTGTGTCTTTCTTCTTTGGGGATACCTCACTCAGGATGATTTTTTCTAGAATTTACCAGCAAAATTCATGATTTCATTGTTTTTAATTGCTTAGTAGTATTCCACTGTGTAAAAGTACCACAATTTCTGTATCCATACCTCCGTTGATAGACATCTTGGTTGTTTCCAGATTCTGGCTATTACCAATACAGCTGCTATAAACATGGTTGAGCAAATTTCCTTGTTGTGTACTTGAACATCTTTTGGATATATGCCTAGGAGTGTTATAGCTGGATCTTGAGGTAGCACTATTCCTAATTGTCTGAAAAAGCACCAGATTGACTTCCATAGTGGTTGTACTAGTTGACATTCCCATCAGCAATGGAGGAGGGTTCCCCTTTCCCCACAGCCTCTCCAGCATGTGTTGTCTTTTGCCATTTTGATCTTAGCCATTCTGATGGGTGTAAGGTGGAATCTCAGGGTCGTTTTGATTTGCATCTCTCTGATGGCTAGGGATGTTGAACATTATGTGTTTCTCTGCCATTCTATATTCCTCTACAAAGAATTCTCTGTTTAGCACCACACCCCATTTTTCAATTGGGTTACGTGAATTATTGCCTTTTAACTTCTTTAGTTCTTTATATATTCCAGATATCATCCCTCTGTCAGCTATAGGGTTGGTAAAGATCCTGTCCCAATTTGTAGGCTCCTGTTTTGTTCTAACGACAGTGTCTTTTGCTTTACAGAAGCTTTTCATGTTAATAATGTCCCATTTATTGATTGTTGCTTTTGGAGCCTGTGCTGACAGTGTTCTGTTCAGGAAGTTGTCTCCTGTGCCAATGAGTTCTAGGGTCTTCCCAATTTTTCTTCTAACTAATTTAGAGTATCTGGTTTTATATCGAGGTCTTTGCTCCACTTGGACTTTAATTTTGTGCAGGGTGATAAATATGGATCTATTTTCATTTTTCTGCATGTAGACATCCAGTTGGACCAGCACCATTTGTTGAAGATGCTGTTTTTTTTTTCCATTGAATGGTTTTGGCTTCTTTGTCAAAAATCAAGTATTAACAGTTGTGTGGGTTTATTTTTGGGTCTTCTATTCAGTTCCATTGATCCACTTTTCTGCTTCTATGCCAGTAACAAGCAGTTTTTATTATTATTACTCTGTAGTACAACTTGAGATCAGGGATGGAGATACCTCCAGAGGATCTGTTGTTGTACAGGACTGTTTGGGAAATTCTGGGTTTTTTGTTTCTCCATATGAAGTTTAGAATTTTTCTTTCAAGTTCTGTAAAGAATTGTGTTGCTACTTTGATGGGAATTGCATTGAATCTGTAGATTGCATTTGGTAGCATGGCCATTTTCACCATGTTAATCCTACCGATACATGAGCACAAATCCCATGTATTCTATCTGACCACCATGTACTGGACCTCAACAACAACAAAAATAGCAAAAAGCCTACACACAAATGAAACTGAACAATTTCCTACTCAATGACAGCTGGGATAGGAAAGAAATAAAGAGAGAAATTAAAGACTTCTTAGAATTCAATGAAAATGAAGACACAAAATACTCAAACTTACTGGACAAAATGAAAGCAGTGCAAAGAGGAAAATTCACAGCACTAAGCACCTTCAAGAACAAAGTTGAAAAATCTCATACAAGTAACTCAATGGCTCACTCAAAAGCACTAGGAAAAAAGAAAAAGAAGATGAAGAAGAAGAAGAAGAAGAAGAAGAAGAAGAAGAAGAAGAAGAAGAAGAAGAAGAAGAAGAAGAAACACCCAAGAGGAGTAGATGCGACTGGAAATAATCAAACTCAGGTCTGAAATCAATAAATTAGAATCAAATAAAACTATTCAAAGAATCAATGAAACCAAGATCTGGTTCCTTGAGAAAATCAACAATATAGACATACTCTTAGCCAAACTAACTAAAAGGCAGACAGAAACAATCCAAATCAGCAAAATCAGAAATGAAAAAGGGGACATAACAACAGACACTGAGGAAATACAAACAATCATTAGGTATTAATACAAATGCCTATATGCCACAACATTTGAAAATCTAAAGGAAATGGACAATTTTCTTGATGGATTCCATCTACCAAATTAAATCAAGATCAGATAGAAAGATTGAATAGTTCTATATCCCCCAAGAAAATACAAGCAATCATCAAAAATCACCCTTCCAAAAGAAGTTCAGGGCCAGATGGTTGTAACAGAATTCTACCAGACTTTAAAAAGCACTAACTCCAATTCGCTTCAAATTATTCTACAATATAGAAACAGAAGGATCATTACCAAAACCATTCTATGAAGCCACAGTCACCTTGATATCTAAACCACACAAAGACCAAACTCTCCCATTTTTAATTGGGTTATTTGATTGGTTGGTGCTTAATTTCTTAAGTTCTTTGTATATTTTAGATATTAGCCTTCTGTCTAATGTAGGGTTGGTCAGATTTTTTTCCCAACCTAGACACTGCCATTTTGTTCTATTGACAGTGTCCTTTGACTTACAGAAGCTTCTAAGTTTCATGAGATCCCATTTATTATTGTTGATATCAGAGCCTGTGCTGTTGCTGTTCTGTTGAGGAAGTTGTCTCCTAAGCCAATGAGTTGCAGATTTTTCCCCACTTTGTCTTTTAATTGGTTTAGAGTCTCTGGTTTTATGTCGAGGTCCTTGAACTTAAGTTTTGTGAAGCGTGATAAATACTGGTCCATATGCATTTTTCTACATGCAGACCTTCAGGTAGAGCAGCACCACTTGTTAAAAAAGGTTTCTTTTCCACATTGTATGGCCATTTGTACTATGTTAATCCTACCCAATCACAAGAATGGGAGATCATTGCATCATCTAAAATATTCAATTTCTTTCTTCAAAGACTTGAAGTTCTTGTCATGCAGGTCTTTCACTTGCTTGGTTATAGTTATACCAAGATATTTTATATTATTTGTTGCTATTATGAAGGGTGTTGTTCCCCTAATTTTTTCTCAGCCCTCTTGTCACTTGTATAAGGGATACTGACTTTTTCAGTTAATTTTGTTTCCAGACATCTTGCTGAAGGTGTTTATCAGTTGTAGGAGTCCTCTGTTAGAAATTTTGGGGTCGCATACTTATACTATCATATTATCAGCAAATAGTGATACTTTTCTTCCAATTTCTATCCCCTTGATCTCTTTACTTGTATTATTGCTCTATCTAGTACTTCAAGCACTGAATTGAAGAGATATGGTGAGAGTGGGCAGCCTTGCTTTGTCTCTGATTTTAATGGGAATGCTTTACATTTCTCTCCATTTAACTTGATATTGACTATTGGCTTGCTATATATTGCCTTTATTGTGTTTAGATATGGGCCTTGAATCCCTAATCTTTCCAAGAATTTTAACATGAAGAAGAAGTATTGGATTTTGTCAAAGGCCTTTTCAGCATCTAATGAGATGGTCGTGTATTTTATTTCTTTCAGTTTATGTATATGATGGATTATGTTGATGGATTTTCATATGTTGATCCATCACTGCATTCTTGGGATGAAGCCTACTTGATTATAGTGGATGATATTTTTTATATGTTTCTGGATTCAGTTTGCAAGCATTTTACTGAATATTTCTGCATCAATGTTCATAAGGAAAATTGATCTGAAATTCTCTTTTATTTTGTTGAGTCTTTGTGTGGTTTGGGCAACAGGAAAACTGTTGCTTCATAGAGTGAGTTTGGCAATACTCCTTATGTTTCTATATTGTGGAACAGTTTAAGGAATATTGGTATTAGTTCTTCTTGAAATTCTGGTAGAATTTAGGGCTAAAACCACTTAACTCACGGTTCTTTATGGTTGGCAGGCTTTTGATGACTGCTTCTACTTCCTTGGGATTATACATTTATTTAAATTGTTAATATGATCTCGATTTAACTTTGGCAAGTGGTATCTATCAAGAAAATCATCCATTTCATTTAGATTTTACAATTTTGTGACATACAGGTATTTGATGTACAATCCAATGATTCTTTGGATTTCCTTGGAGTCTGTTGTTAGATCCCCTTTTAATTTCTGATTTTATTAATTTGGATATTCTCCCTTTGTATTTAAGGTAGTTTTGACTAAGGGATTGTCTATTTTGTTGATTTTCTCAAAAAACAAAACAGAACAGCTCATTGTTTTGTTGATCCTCTGTGTTGTTCACTTTGTTTCTATTTTATTGATTTCAGCCCTGATTTTGATTATTTCCTGCAGTCAACTCCTCTTGGGTGTGTTTACTTCTTTCTTTCTTTTTTTTTTTTTTTGTAGAGCTTTCAGATGAGTTGCTGAGTTGGTACTATGAACTCTCTCCACTTTTTTTTTATGAAGGCACAGTGCTATGAACTTTCCTCTTAGCACTACTTTCATTGTGTCTTATAAGTTTGGCTATGTTGTACCTTCATGTTAATTGAATTCTAGAAAGTCTTTAATTTCTTTCTTTCTTTACTCCTTGACCCATGTGGTCATTAACTACAGAGCTGTTCAGTTTCCATGACTTTGTAGGCATTCTATTGTTTCTGTTATTGTTGAAGTCTAGTCTTAATCCACAGTGGTTTGATGGAATACACGGTGTTATTTTAAATTTCTTGTATTTTGTGAGGCTCACGTTGTGCCTGAGTACATGGTGAAGGTTCCATGATATGCTGAGAAGGTAGATTCTTTTGTGTTTTGATAGAATGTTCTGCAGATACCTGTTAGGTCCAATTCACTCATAATATTAGTTTCATTATTTCTCTATTTAATTTACATCTCAATCAATCTGTCTATTGGTGAGAGACGTGTGTTGAAGTCTCCTATTAATGTATAGGGTTCAATGCATGATATAAGCTTTAGTAATTCTCGTTTACAAATATGGGTGCCCTTGAATGTGGGGCATATATGTTCAGAACTGAGATGTCATCATGGTCAATTTTTCCTTTGATGAGTATGAAGTGTCCTTCCCATCTCTTTTGATTAATTTTGGTTGAAAGTCTATAACTGTCCCTGTCAATCCACAGCCCAAGGCTCTCCACCTATTGCCTGTTGCAGTGAAGTGTTCTTCCCTTCCCTTTTGCTGCTTTTGGGAATCTCCTCTCCCAGGTACCAAGACAATGGGCCTAAAAGTTTCAAATGTACACTTAGGACAAAATTTTCTGCTAATGTACTTGACTTTATTTACTATAGACACTGATAATAAAGCAAATGTATCATAACAAATGTTAAATATTGGCTCATGGGAGAGGTATGCCATTTAATCAAGTGTCAGTTTTCGGCTAAATCTGAGCCAGCAGAAAGGGTACATTGCTCTAGAATTACTTCAGAAAGATGTATTCTTCTTTTATTAAAACGAAAAAGGAAGCTTTGACTGCTTGCTGTAAATTCTTCTGTGGAAACACAAATGTGCAACATCTTGGAGTCTCTGCCTTACAGAGCTTCTCACAAGCACCCAGCTTGAAGCACTGTCCATTTTCCTGTACAAAGCAAAGAGCTCCTCTCACCTCTGAAGGCCACTTTGAGTTCTAACAAACTTTTTTTCAGTATTCAATGAACTCTGTGTCTGTGTGGAACAGAAATATTTTTTCTTCTCTCCCCTTGGAGTATTGTGAGAATAAGGAGTCTCCTCACTCAAGCCTTGTGCCTGGGGTAACACAGGAGTTATTGTTTTTCTCAATGCTTAATTCAACAACCTGGAAGATCTCTGGGGCAGTTTTGGCTTCTTCTTGAAAAAGATCTTTGAAGGTCTTTGTTCCAGCTGTGAGGCAACATTTTCTCTTAAGGGGCTGTTTTTTTCCCTAGCCTATGTAACTTTATCTTCTCCTAATGTACACATTTATTCCAATACCCTGCCAAGTCTAGGTGTTTCCTTAAAATCTACATCTAAGAGAGTTTCAAAGTGGATAGTCCCAGATGATCCAGCCTCACAGACTTCTTCATCTTCCTCCTTTACATCCCTCACATCAGATGATCCTGCATAGCCTAGCTATCAAAGAGTCTTGCCTTGTGGAGACCCAGATCCAGTGAGTCCAAACACTGGAGAAGGACCTCAGATAGTGGAAAACAACCCATTTCAACTCCCTTATTCTGACAGGGTCCTCCTTTTGCCTGAAATACCCCTATTATGAGACTAATTGTTCTCACTTTCCTATTTTTGCTTACAGGCTTGTGTGTTTCCTACAAAAGACAGAAAGTGTGTGGATCTGAGTGGAAGAGGAGATGAGAATGAACTGGGAGAACTAAAAAGGGGGAAATCTAATCAAATACATTGTATGAAAAAACTTTTTTCAATAGAAGAAAAACATAGTTTTTAAACTGTAGGTTATGGTGGTGAACACTTGTAATCTCAGAGCCAGAGAAACAGAGACAAGAGAATCCATGGGGCAACCATCTGGACCTATTTGATAAGCCCCAGGTACAGGGAGAGACACTCTATCAAAACAGGAGGCTAAAGCTTCTGAAGAACAAGAGCTATTGTCTCCTGGCCTCCATGTGTACATAAACACATATCCTTCATTTGTGGACATACATAACAGCATGAACCCATTCACAAAACCACATTGTACATCATGTATGTGTATGTAAATAATTTTATTTTATTTACTAATAATATTTCAATAAATGTAGATTGAATGAAGCAGGGGATTTTCTTGTAAGACTCTTTGAGTAAATGTGGTAAAAATAGTAAATTTAAGTTCACATTATTTTTATAATCCAGAGAAATTTTAATTAGTAACAGGATTAATGCTACTCTTAAACTACTTTTGGTGACTAAGAGTAAATTAAAATGATTTCAACAGAAAGGCTTAAAAGGTCACTTTCAACAAAGAGCTTCTTTTAAGTAACCTCAACATCAAGGACACTTTTATTATATAAAGAAAAAAGGAGAAAGAGAATTCGTGTGGAAATATCAGCTTAGAGTGTACAATGAACTTAAGAACTTTATAATGCTTGGCAGCACAATGTCAAAAATGTATATATGTAATAACACAAATTATTTAAAAAATCATATGAACGTCCCCCTCTGCCGCCATGGCACCTGTGAAAAAGCTTGTCACAAGTAGGGGGCAAAAAAAAAAGCAGGTTTTTAATTTTATACTTGACTGCACCCATCCTGTAGAAGATAGAATTATGGATGCTGCCAGTTTTGAGCAGGTCCTCCAGGAGAGGATCAAGGTGAAGGGGAAAGCTGAGAATCTTGGCAGAGGGGTTGTGACCATCAAATGGAGTAAGAACAAGATCACTGTCATTTCTGAGGTGCCTTTCTACAAAAGGTATTTGAAATATTTCACCAAAAAATATTTGAAGAACGATATTCAAGACTGCTTGTGTGTTGTTGCCAACAGCAAAGAGAATTATGGATTGCATTACTTCCAGATTAACCAGGATGAAGAAGAGGAAGAGGATTAAGACACATTGCTGTGGAATGTTTTCTATTCATTCATAAATAAAATTTAGGAAATAAATCACATAAAAATCTCACTTTTCCACTTGAACAAATGAAATTTAAAATGAATCTGTAGTTTAGAAAAATATTACAGTTGCTGCAACAGCATGGTACCTATACCTAGCTGAATCCCCAGTTCTGGTTGATCCCTGGACCTCTTCAGACCTCTGTGCACACCAGGAATGCACACATGCATACATATTGGCACCAAATTCATACATTTAAATGAAAATGAATGAATCATTTTTAAAAGAAGAGGAAAAAGTCTTTTAAAAATCTAGGGGCATTGTGCCTGCAAGATTTTCAGCATTCTTATTATTCTCTTATCATAACTGATTTGTATCAAAGGAGTAATTGCAGGATAGGCATTCATGACAAACTTCTGAACAGTCAGAATGAATGGGTCATACTTCCATACTAGGATTGAGGTAGATGAGATGATGAAGTCCATCCAGTATATGATCACAAAGAAAACCACCAGCAGCAAAATGGTCTGGGTGGCCCTTTTCTCAGGGGATGCTCTCAGGTGGCTGATGCTATAAAGAAGCTTGCATTGCCTCTGATGTCTGAACAGGATAATCAGCATGTATGTACTTGTGGTAATCATGACCCCTATAAGAAATACATCTCGGAAGATAGTCACTATTACAATTAATTCCTTGATTATGTAGTTCTTAGGAAATAGTGAGCAGGATTTAGTGACCTTCATCTGGTTTGTCTCACTCACATTGGTAAAACCACCAACATAGAAGATAAGTCTGCCACTGAAGGTCAAATTGAATAGCCAAATAAAGAAGAAAGCATTGATCGTGTATTTTTTTAGTTTATTTTTAAATTTTGCCATCAAGGAGTTACTGGGACTGATAGTGACAGCCTGGAACACACTCAGGAGGCAGGTGATGCAGATAGAGACGCCTCTCATCACCCTGCTTATGTAAAAAATTGTCTTACATTTGAAGTCATTTTCAATGTTCAGTGACTCAAATATGTCTGTAAGCCACATGTCCCCACCAGTGAGGACCATTATTAGGTGAGCAAAGGACAGTTGACAGTAGGTCAGGTCCACAGGCTTAGGTCTGTGACGTACGATTATGAAAGTATAGATGAAAAGGAGAAACATATTGGCCAAGACTCCAAGCCCAGCTTGGAAAAGAAGGACATTCTTTAATGAGGACATTAGTGAGAAATGTATGCATCTTAAGAACACAGTTGAAGAATATTTCTTATATCTGAAAAAAAAATTAGACATCAAATTTAGAACTCCCTGGACAGTATGTCTTTATCAACATTCTATTTTCCCTACTAATTCTTGATTAACTGTCTCTTTAACTTTTGATTTTCCAGACTGTACATCATAGCCTACATTTCTATATATCTTCCATGTATCTCCTGTATAAATAGTATATAATAGCTAATAAATGCATTCCCATTCTACACAAAATGTATACTTTATTTTACCTGAGTCTCATGCTTTAGAAAATTAATCCTATATTTTACCTAACTTCCTCCTTCTGCTGTATTTATCTTCCTCATCCTTACCTAATAACCCATACATCCCCCCAATTTCTCTATCTGATTAATTGTATCACCTTTACCTTTCTCCTACAGTCACCTTTATTTCCCTTCCTCCTCTCTGCCTAAGGAGCCTTGTCTTTCCCATTTCTCTCATCAGATACTTGTATTCTGATCTCTATTGCTCACATCATTACCCCTATCATGGCAATGGTTCTATTTTACTTTCCCAGTTTCCATAGTTACTACAGGCTCTATAGTCCCATCTTAAGATGTGGAGCTAGGAGCCTCCAACAAGAGAGAAGATGTGACATTAAGACGATTACTCTTTTCCACAGATTATGACAAACACGAACCTCTTGAATATGACCTATACTGATGCTGCTTGTGAATTTCTGTTTAAAAGAGATTCCTTCCCATGCAGTGGAAAACAAGGTCCCAAGTGTAATATATTGCTGGCATCCACACATTGTTTTTTTACAGCTTTACTCAACAGTCTTATCTTTAGTGATTATATAAGTCATTTGGCCCAGTTACCATGATCAATTTATTATTGAACTTATTTTGTTCAGTACATTTAAATCAGATTTGTGGTAGAGAAATAGAAAGTGACTATACTGACTCAGATTCTCGTGAGAAACAGAGTGCCCAATTATATTTTCAAGCTCATTTGCATATTCCACATATAGAAATGTGTGTATACATGTGTGGAAATATTGCAGAAGCCATTGGAAAAGACCATGTTAGAACATACCCGTGAACATGACACCAGAAATCACAAATTTTATATTTAAACTTTTTTTTTTACCTAAAGATCTTATTCCAGTAGAGGAATGGATTCATCCTAATCACCAGAGCCAAATATCTGATTCTCTCACCAACTCAGGTACACAGTGATGTTTGATATTCTTTTTTTTTTTTTTAAGTTTCAAGATATGGGCTGGAAAGATGGATCACTCCTTAAGAGTACCTTTAAATCTTGCAAAGTAGATTCCCAGCAATGTCATGGTGGCTCAAAACTACCAGTAACTCTAGTTCTGGGAGATCTATTGCATTCTCTGATGTGCCACACTAGTGGGTACACAGACATACATGAAAGTGAAACCTTCATATAGGTAAAACAAAAGAAATAAATATTAAATAAATAAAAGCGTTCTGATAATGATTAATTCAAGCCTTAGTCTCCAGATTAAAAGAACAGAAGCATTTTTCTGATTTTAAAGTTGGAAATGCACAAACAATATATATATAATTTTTATTAATTATACATCTATAATTTATTAGTTATCACATGCAATATTAACATAAAGAGATAATAGCATAAGGAAAAGATAACAATCTAAAATATATTTTCTTTCTTATTTTAAATTTATTCATTTATTAAATTTATTCAATTTGTATCCTGGCTGTAGCTCCCTCCCTCGTCTCCTAGTCCCACCCACACTCCATCTTCTCCTACTGGGCCCCTTCCTTACACTGCTGTTAAGGGAGGCTGTCCTCCACTTCTATCTGACCCTAGCCTATTAGGTCTCACCAGGGTTGGCTGCATCATCTTCCTCTGTGGCCTGGCATGGTTGCACCATCCCCTGAGGAAGATGATCCATAAAATTCTACCAGAGAAATCCTTCAACTGATAAACACCTTCAACAAAGTGGCTGGATATGAAATTAACTCTAAAGAATCGGAATCCATCCTGTATATAAAAGACAAACAGCCTGAGAAAGAAATTAGGGAAACTACATCATTTACAATAGCCACAAATAACATGAAGTACCTTGATGTGACTCTAACAATGCAAGTGACAAACCTGTATAAAAAAAAAAATTCATCTCTGAAGAAAGAAATTGAAGAAGATATCAGAAGATGGAAAGATCTCCCTTGCTCATGGATTGGTAGGATTAACATAGTGAAAATCGTTATCCTGCCAAAAGCAATCTACAGATTCAATGCAATTCCCATCAAATTACCAACACAATACTTTATAGCACTTGAAAGAACAATTCCCAACTTTATATGAAAAAACATAAAGACTCAGCATTGTCAAAACAATCCTGTTCAACAACAGATCGCCTGGAGGTATCTCCATCCCTGATCTCAAGCTGTACTGCAGAGAAATAGTAATAAAAACACCATGGTACTGGCATAGAAACAGAATGGTTGATCAATGGAATCACATAAAAAAAACAGAAATAAACTCACACACTATGGATACTTGATTTTTGACAAAGAAGCCAAAACTATACAATGGGAAAAAGACAGCATCTTCAACAAATGATGCTGGTCTAATTGGATGTCTACATGTAGAAAATGCAAATAGACCCATATATATCACCATGCACAAAAGTAAAGTCCAAGTGGATCAAAGACCTCAACATAAAACCAGACACACTAAATCTGTTAGACAAAAATGTGGGGAAGAGTCTTGACCCCATTGGCACAGGAGACAACTTCCTGAACAGAACACCAACAGCACAGGTTCTAAGGTCAACAATCAATAATGGAATCTCATGAAACTGAAAAGCTTCTGTAAAGCAAAGGTCACTGTCATAAGAACAAAATGACAGCCTGCAGACTGGGAAAGGATCTTCACCAACCCTACATCTGACAGAAGGCTGATATCCAGAATATATAAAGAACTGAAAATGTTAAACACCAATAAACCAATTAATCCAATTAAAAAATGGGGAACAGGGCTTGAGAGATGTCTCAGAGGTCATGAGCACTGGCAGTTCTTCCAGAGGCCATAAGTACAATTCCCAGCAACCACATGATGGCTCATAATGATCTATAATGATATCTGTTGCCCTCTTCTGGTACATAGGTCTACATGCAGACAGAAAATTGTATACATGTAAAATAAATAAATAAAACTTTTTAAAAAATGGGATACAGAGATAAACAGAGAATTGACAACAGAGGAATATCAAATGGGTGAGATATGCTTAAAGAAATGCTCAACAATATCCATCCCCTTTGCCTCTATGAATGAGGATTGAGCATCTTACCCAGAGTCCTCCTTCTTGATTAGCTTCTTTAGGTATACAGATTTTTGAAGGTTTATCCTATATTATATGTCTAATATTCACTTAAAAGTGAGTATATACCATGTATGTCTTTCTGCTTCTGGGATACCTCACTCAGAATAATCTTTTTTAGATCCCACTATTTGCCTGCAAATTTCATTTGTTTTTAATTGCTGAGTAGTATTCCATTGTGTAAATGTACCACATTTTCTGTATCATTCCTCACATGAGGGGCATCTTGGTTGTTTCCAGGTTCTGACTATCACAAATAAAGCTGCTACAAACATGGTTGAACAAATGTCTTTGTTATATTCTTGAGTATCTTTTGGATATATGCCTAGGAGTATTATGGCTAGATCTTGAGGTAACACTATTCCTAATTGTCTGAGAATAGGCCAGATTGATTTCCAAAGTGGTAGTTGAAGTTTACATTCCCATCAGCAATGGAGGAGGGTTCCCCTTTCTCCACATCCTCTCCAGCATGTGTTATCACTTGAATTCTTGATCTTAGCCATTTTGATAAGTTTAAGGTGAAATCTCAGGGTCATTTTGATTTGCAATTTCCCTGATCGCTAAGGATGTTGGCATTTCTTTAAATGTTTCTCTGCCATTTGTTCAGAAGAGGGAGAAAAAGGGAACAGGACAGGAGCCTAACATAGAGGGCTTCTGAATACCTTTTGATACCCTGCAGGGTATCAAAGCAAATGCTGAGACTCATAACCAAACTTCAGGCAGAGTGCAGGGAATCTTATGAAAAAAGGGGGAGATAGAACGACCTGGATGGTACAGGAGTTCCACAAGGAGAGCAACAGAACCAAAAAATATGGACACAGGGGTGTTTTCTGAGACTGATACTCCAAGCAAGGAAGGATCATGGATGGCAACAACCTAGAACCCCTACACAAATGTAGCTCAAGGCAGCTTAGTACCCAAGTGGGTTTCTTAGTAAGGGGAATAGGAACTGTCTCTGACATGAACTCAGTGGCTTGCTCTTTGATCACCTCCCCATCAGAGGGTGCAGACTTACCAGGCCACAGAGAAAGACAATGCTACCAGTCTTGATGAGACCTGATAGACTAGGATCAGATGGAAGCAGAGGTGGACCTCCCTTATCAGTAGAATAGGGGAGGGGCATGGGTGGAGAATAGGGAGGGAGGATGGGGCTGGGAGAGGATGAGTGAGGAGCGCTACATGTGGGATACAAAGTGAACATACTTTAATTATTATAAAAAGTTAAAAATTTAATTAAAAAACAAGGAAATCATGAAATTTTCAGGCAAATTGTAGGAACTGGAAAAGATTATATTGACTGAGGTAACCCAGAGAAGAAAGACACCAATAGTATACACTCACTTATAAGTGGATATTAACTAAATAATATAGGATAAACAAACTAAAATCTATAGTTCTAAAGAAACAACAAGGAGGACCCTAGAGAAGAGGCTGAAACCTCCCTCAGAATGGCAAACAGGATAGACATTGGTAGTAGGAGAAGACAAGGAACAGAACAGGAGCCTTCCACAGCGGTCCTCTGAAAGAGTACCCACCAGGGTATTGAAGGCGATACTGAGAGTCATAGGCAAACTTTGGTTAGAGTACCAGAAAAATCATGGAAGTAGACAGTGATAGAAAAGTCTAGAGGGGACAGGAACTCCACAAGGAAAACAACAGAGCCAAAAAACCTGGGCTCAGGGGAGTCTGTAGAGATCAATATTTCAACCAAGGACCTTGCATGAAGAGGACCTAGACACCCTGCTCAGAGGAAGCCCATAGATAACTCAGTGTCCAAGTAGGTTGCCTAGTAAGGGGAACAGGAGCTACCTCTGCCATGAACTCAGTGACTGGTTCTTTGATCACCTCGCACTGAGGCGTGCAGCTTTACCAAGCCACAGAGAAAGATCATGCAGCCAGCCTTGATGAGACTTGATAGGTTAGGGTCAGATAGAAGGGGAGGAGGTCCTTCCCTATCAGTAGACTAGGAAAAAGGGATAGTGGGAAAAGAGGGACAGTGGGTTGGACTAGCAGGAGATGAGGGGGGGGCTACAGCAAGGATACAAAGTGAATAAATAGTAATAAATAAATAAACGAATGAATAAATAAATAAATAAATAATATTTTTTTTTTAAATAAAGACACAGACTAACAGGTTGGTTAGTAAAACAGGGTCCAACATTCTGCTTCAATCAAGAAACACCCCCCTGCCACAAAGATAGACACCACCTTAGAGTAAAAGGTCGGAACAAGATTTTCCAAGTAAACAGACCCAAAAAGCAAGCTTGAAAAACCATCCTAATAGCTAATAAAATAGACTTTATAGCTAATAAAATAGACTTTCAACCAAAAATAATCAAAAAAGATGGAAAGGGGCACTTCATTCTCATCAAAGGAAAAATCCGCCATGAGGACATCGCAATCCTGAACTACTATACACCAAACACAAGGGCTACTGCATTTGTCAAAGAAACATTATTAAAGCTTAAATCACACATTGATTCCAACACCTTAGTAGTGGAAGACTTCACCATCCCACTCGCACCAAGGGTGTATTCATTGAGACATAAGCTAAACAGAGAAATAATGACACTTACAGAGGTCTTAAATCAAATGGACCTAATAGATGTCTGCAGAAACTTTCACCAAACACAAAAGATTATAACTTCTTTCAGCACCTCATGGAACCTTTGCCAAAATTGACCATATATTCAGGCACAAAGCAAGCCTAAACACATACAAGAGACTGAAATAATCCCTTGTATCTTATCAGACCCCCAAGGTCTAAAACTACACCTCAACAATAACAGAAATAGCAAAAAGCCTGTACACACATGGAAACTGAACAACTCTTTACTCAGTGACACCTGGGTCAGGGAGGAAATAAAAATTTAAAGGCTTCCTAAAAATCAATGAAAATGAAGGTACAACTTACCCTAACATATAGGACACCATGAAGCAATGTTAAGAGGAAAGATCATAGCATGAAAGGCCTTCATAAAAAATTCGAGCCAACTCATACAAGCAACTTAAGGCCACACCTGAAAGTACTAGAAAAAAAAAAAAAGAAGAAGAAGAAGAAGCAGATACACACAAGATGAATAGATGGCTGTAAGTAATCAAACTCAGGGCTGAAATCAATAACTTAGAAACAAAGAGAACAATTAAAAGAATCAACGAAACCAAGAGCTGGTTCTTTGAGAAAATCAACAAGATAGACAAACCCTTAACCAAAGTAACTAAAAAAGACCTTTTCCATGATATATGTTCTTCCAATTCTCTGCTTCATATTCATTATTTTTAAATGTTTATCACCTACAGAAAATGGCACACTTTCTGATTCATCATGTGGCATCTTTCTCTGGACTTCACTGAAACTTACCATAAAAGGCCAAAGCTACCATGGCTACAGAACTGTTAACATTGCACGCACTGAGAAAATCCATTTGCTTTGTTTTGTTTTGTTTTGTTTTGTTTTGTTTTGTTTTGTTTTTCGGAAAAACAAATTACAGTGCTGGGGGTTTTCATATTAGTTCCAATTGTAATTTTAGATGTCAGTACTAACCCAAAGTGTATCCATAACCATTCACAGCAGTTTAGAAGCCATCACTATTAAATTGTCCCCAAACAGAAGACTAAGGAGTGTGTAGGCTGCTGTAGGAAGAGACCTGCAAGAAAAGAGACCAAGAGCTGCTGTGTGAATAATTCTACATTCTTCCAAGAAAAATCCCTTTACACCTTCAGTGTCACAGCGTTTGCTTTTAGGACAGTCTTGTCCTGTGAATTAATGGTGATCATTGCATTCTGCTTTGTTTAGTGATCTAAACAACATACAAATATAACAGATGAAAATATCATTTTAAGTTTTACCATATTTAGTGATTTAATGGCCTGAAAGTAGTAAGCATGCTCAGAGAGAACATAAAGAAAGTTTGTGACTTTCAGGTGACAGGAGCTATAGTATTTCGTGATGTTCCATCCACTGTCAGAAACAAGACTAAGTTTTCAGTAATCTCATGAGATGAAGGCTTTAGCCACACAAGCTAGTTCCATGGAAACTTCATGAAACAGATAATGGCAGTGAAAATAAATACTGACCACTTATTAATAAGGTATTAGATCATAGTGATTACCTGATACTCTTAAATGATTTAAATACATGAATTGATCTTTGGAAACTGAGGTTAACACACGTGTAGCTGCAAGCACACAGAAGCCGACTAGACTATTTCAACCTCACACTTACTAGACAGCTTTCCTGAGATGCAGCAGCACGGGGAGTATTACTGCAGTCATTGTGGGGAAGCAATCATACCTAGAGCTTGATCACAATTTGCATGACTTGGGAGAAACAGGAAAATGTTTACTAGAAATGTGTGTGTGTGTGTGTGTGTGTGTGTGTGTGTGTGTGTGTGTGTAAGAGCAAGAGGGATGGAGATCTCAACCTGTAGTTCAGACTGACTTTAGTCAAGCACAGACTGCTTCTGCCTAAGCATTCAAAAGGCTGAGATCACAGACATGTGCCAACACACCTGCCTTCATTCTTCCTTGGATTCTCTTCCATGTATTGGTAAATGATATTCCAGCAAAGTAAAAAAAGACCTCAGATATTATCACCTAAACTTAAATTTACTTGGCATTTCTTTGTCAATGCTTATTTTTTAATGTATTTATTTTTACTTCATGTGCATTGGTGCTTTGCCTGCATGTATGTCTGTGTAAGGGTACCACACATTGGAGTTACAGACAGTTGAGAGCTCTCATGTGGGTGCTGACAATTGAACCCAGCTCCTTTGAGAGAACAGTCAGTGCTCTTACCTACTGAGCCATCTCTCCAGATCCATCAAGGCATATCTTAATGAGCAATTTTATATTGTACTATTGAAGAAAATATTGGGGGTTTTAACTTTAAATAATTTTATAATATTTGAGAATTAAAATTATTTTTGTCACTGAAAATGAAAAATTTACTCAGTGTTATAATGGTAGCAGTAACTTAAGGTTTAATTTAGGAAACTTGAAATATTAAAACTTGATTTGTTTTAATTGAAACACTCATATACCCACTGAATATTATCCAATTTACATTTTTGTCAGGATATCTTTACACAGATTCAATAAATATGTCGGGTGAGATTTTCAAGTACTTTTTAAATACCCAGAAAAGATTTACTTTGTTAAAAAACCATTTCAATACGTTAAGCAAATCTATCTAAATTTTTAAAAAGTCATTATATGTTAAAATGTCTTAGTTTTACTAGGCCATAAGTTGAAACTTCTCTAAGAATTCTCAAGTATATATAGACATGATAGGATCAAAAATCACCACTAAACACTAAGTTCCATAGTATATGTAGTATATTTCTAGCTTAACTGCCATGTAGTTAAACACATAGAGCCAGTTAACTTGAGAGAACTAGTAAAATGAGAAAATATTTTTAAAAACTTAAATGTATCTTAATTATACACTGACTCCTACAAAGTAATACATGTCTGTTCTTGGTTTCTCACCCTCTAAGGCAATTCGGGTGTTTTGTTACAGAAATGAAAAACTAACACAGATGGCAATGCTTAGGTGGAATCATAGTCTCAGAATTATTGGAGTGCACACTCAGGAGAATCCATAGTCAGGTTTACCTGTTAAAATATTCCACCTGAAACTAGTTTTTACATATATATCAGTGTAATTCATTGTATAAAGATGGGTTTCATGATATTTTCATTCAACATACAATACCCACTGGTCATCTTTACCCAATTAGCCTGTCTTGTATCTCTCCAGCCCTTGCTAGGCCCCACCCTCTTACCAGTAGCCCCCCTTCTACTGTCACATCCATTATAATGAGAGACCACATTAAGTGAAGAAATCTATGTTCTTGAATAAGTTGTTCAACTGACATCTTTATGTCCACAAGCAGCTGTTATCTGCTTATTATACACTATGGCTTGAAAGTAATATTCCAAGTAGAGAATTTTCTAATCATTTATTATAGAAAACCCTATTTTATTCTATCACCTACTTCTAGCTCTCACTGGAAGAGTAGTAGTAATGAAGACAAAAAGAAACACTCACCAGGCTGGGCCATTGACAAACACTGTGGAGAATGAGGCTTTAAAAGCAGTTGAAAGGAATGAGCATCATCAGTTGTTTCCCCCTAGGCCCGTAATAATCATGTCATCTGGAGAAAGCAACTCTGACTTTGATGTTACAAAGTACTGCCATCATATGGAAAAGTGAACTTCCCTAATTCCAGGAGAATAGTAGAGTAGAAACAGCTGAGCTCCGAGTTTCCTGTGTGTGAGTTATTCTCCACAGGCCTTACCTGTCTGTGTAGATTAACTGATTCCAATCCTGTGAACAAAATAAGAATAATAATATTCCATTTAAAAGAAGTAGAAAAAAATTTTAGATTCCCCAAAGTATCCTTCCTGTTTCTAAATCATTTGTCATGTTCTCCATACTTACTTGACAGTGATTGCAGTGTCTCACAAAGAAATTAACAGCTCGTTGGCTACAATAAAGGTAATGTCACCTTCTCCAAAGAAGTGAGGAAAGTACTCTTTATTGCAGAACACACAGACATGAAGTAATGTAACTGTATCATCAGCAGAAATCAGGCTATGGTGCTGGGGATGTAGATCAGTTGGTAGAGTGCATGCCTAGAAAATAATTATGTTTGTAGAACAGCATGAAAAAAAAAAAAAAAAAAAAAAAAAACCTTTCAAGTTATAGGCACAGGTGGGAAAAATAATCCCAAGTCAAAGGGAAATACAACACTTTCAACAAGATCAGAGAAGAAAACTGCCCAAAACTAAGGAAAGAGACCATAAAATACAAGAAGCACACAGAACACAAAAGATACAAGAACAGAAACAAAACTTTTCATGTATCTTAGTGTTAAAACATTAAGTATACAGAACAACAACAACAACAAAAGTGGATTGAAAGCATTAAGAGAAAAACTGCAAGTCACAAATAAATAAAACTTATCAAGTGGAAAAGTGGAATTCCCTAATTCAAGGAGAAAAAAAAGTTGAATAGGAAGAGCTGATTTCCATAGGTAAATTACCAAAGCAAGAAGAAGCTGCAGTAATACATCTCAAGTTATCTCAATGTTATCTAATCTAAAATAATATATCCAGCAATGCAACTGCTAAAATTGAAGGAAGAGGAACAATTTTCCAAAATATAGACAGCCTAATGAGCTTTATATTCACTAAAACAAACCTAAAGTAATACAGGAAGCATTGTTTTGGGCTGAAGAGAGAAATGAGCATAGCAGAGAGATTCTGGAAAAAATGTGAAGCCATAATCATTAAAACATAATATTCCACCGAGGACACATAAAAAAATGAACATGATGCTCAGAACTAAAACACACATTTCAATGATAATTTAAACATAGATGTCCTCAGTTCTCCACTCAAAAGATAAAGAGTGAATGAATTAATCAAGGAACAAAACCCATTTCTCTGCTGAAATGTATCTTAGCTTTAAGATAAGCTTTAAAGTAAGATATCACCTTAGAGTGAAGCCATGGGCAAAAGTATTCCAATAAAATTGAACCAGAAAGAAAGCAGGAGCCATTATCTAAACATCTGACAAAACAGATTTTGTACTAAAAGAAATTAAATGAGATAAAGAGGGATACATCATTTTAATAAAGAGAACAATTAACTATGAAAACATTACTATCCTAAATATATATTCACCAAACTCTGGAACACTCAATCTCATAAAAAATGTATATAATCCTGGAACAAAGGCACAGATTAACAGCAATCCATAGTTAGTACATGATTTCAATACCCAACATTTTCCAATTGAGAGGTCCTCTGGCTAAAAATGAACAGAAATATCAAATAAAAATATGGCATCATACATCAAATAGACTTAACGGGTACCTTGAGCATACTAAAACCAAACACTGAAAGTACACATTTTAACCTGCACCACACAGAATCATTTCTAAAATATATCACATCCTGAAATACAAAACAAATCCTTGGTTTGCCTGTGGTATATATGCAAGATTAGAGTCTCACAACAGCGTAATGCAGCCATGACCATTCAGGCCTTCACAGCCATTGAAGCAGGACAGTCTCCCCAAGCATGGTTGGCTACCATAAAAATCTAAAATGTTACGCTCAGGATGCGAGGCTAAGCACTGCACTCAGGGTCAGCCACTTTCGACCCAGAGAAGAGCATGTCTGATTGCATACGGGTTGATGCCCCAGGTCCTGCCTCTGAGAAAAAAGGTATCGGACGGGTCTGATGCTCTTTGGGTGGATGACACCTAAATGAACATCAGTACAAAGTCCCAATTTATTTCTAATATCAGAGATCAGACCTCTACTCTTGCCTGTTGCGTCTAAAACAAAAAGGGAGTACTGTAAAGAGCTGCATAATGCCCCGCCTTAAAGATGGAGCTGGTTTCTACCTTCCACCTTCCCGATGGTGAGTGCTCTCTGTCACGAACAACTCCACATTTGGCTAAGGCTGAGGATCTGGCTTGCTTCCATGTATGTGGACCTATCTGCATTGCCCACGTGGCATGCTGGGGTTGGCTACCCAGAGGCTATTTAAGCTGTGGGCTGGCTTTCCCCAGGGTCAGAAGATTGTTCAAGGTTCCTGAATAAACTGCATTGAAAAAAAAAAAAGTTTGAAATTTAGACCTAACTTGATTACAATGCAATAAAACACAAAATTAATAATAGATGAATATCTAGTATATACAAAAACTCGTGGATATTAACCAGCACACTACCTCAGAGTAAAGGGCTGGAAAAATGTTTTTCAAGCAAATGGTTCCAGAAAACAAGTTGAAGTAGCCATCCTAATATATAATAAAATACTTCCAACCCAAGTCAATCAAAAAAGATAAGGAGGGCCACTATATTCTCATCAAAGGAAAAATCCACCAAGAGGACATCACAATCTTGAATATCTATGCCCCAAATACAAGAGCACCGACATTCATAAATGAAACATTATTAAAGCTTAAATCATACATTGATCCTAATACCTTAATAGTGGGAGACTTCAACACTCCACTCTCACCAAGGGACAGATCAACTAGACAGACACCAAATAGGGAAATAAAAGCACTCACAGAATCCCTAAATCAAATGGACCTAATAGACATCTACAGATCGTTTCACCCAAACTCAAAAGAGTATAGCTTCTTTTCAGCACCTCATGGAACCTTCTCCAAAATAGACCATATAGTGGGTCACAAAGCAAGCCTCAACAGATACAAAAGGATTGAAATAATCCCTTGTATACTATCTGACCACCATGGACTAAAGCTAGACATCAACAACAACAGAAACAACAAAAAGCCGCCATGCACATGGAAACTGAACAACTTACTACTCAATGACAGCTGGGTTAAGGAAGAAATAAAGAAATTAAAGACTTCCTAGAATTCAATGAAAATGAAGGCACAACATACCCAAATTTATGGGACACATTGAAAGCAGTGCTCAGAGGAAAATTTATAGCACTAAGTGCCTGCAAGAAGAAATTCCTACATCACATACAAACAACTTAATGGCCCAACTGAAAACCCTAGAAAAAAAAGAAGCAGATACACCCAAGAGGAGCAGAAGGCTGGAAATAATCAAACTAAGGGCTGAAATCAATCAATTAAAACAAATAAAACTATCCAAAGAATCAGTGAAACAAAAAGCTGGTTCTTTAAGAAAATCAACAAGATAGACAAACCCTTAGCCAAACTAACTAAAAAGCAGAGAGAAACTATCCAAATCAGCAAAATCAAAAATGAAAATGGGGACATAACCACAGACACTGAGGAAATCCAAACAATTATTAGGTCATACTACAAAAGCCTGTATGCCACAAAATTTGAAAATCTAAATGAAATGGATAATTTTCTTGACAGATTCCATCTACCAAAACTAAGTCAAGATCAGAAAGAAAGACTGAATAGCCCTATATCTCCCAAGGAAATTGAAGCAGTCATTAACAGTCTCCCCTCCAAAAATAGCCCTGGGCCAGATGGCTTCAGCACAGAATTCTACAAGACCTTCAAAGAAGTGCTAACTCCAATTCTCCTCAAACTATTCCACAAAATAGAAACAAAAGGAACACTACCAAAATCATTCTATGAAGCCACAGTCACCTTGATACCTAAACCACACAAAGATCCAACAAAAAAAGAGAACTTCAGACCTATCTCTCTTATGAACTTTGACACAAAAATACTCAATAAAATACTTGCAAACCGAATCCAAGAACATATCAAAGATATCATCCACCATGACCAAGTAGGCTTCATCCTAGGCATGCAAGGGTGGTTCAACATACGGAAATCCATCAATGTAATCCACCACATAAACAAACTGAAGGAGAAAAACCACATGATCATCTCCTTAGATGCTGAAAAAGCATTTGACAAAGTCCAACACCCATTCATGTTTAAAGTCTTGGAGAGATCAGGGATACAAGGCACATACCTAAAGATAGTAAAGGCAATATACAGCAACATCAAACTCAATGGAGAGAAACTTAAAGCAATCCCACTGAAATCAGGGACAAGACAAGGCTGCCCATTGTCTCCACATCTCTTCAACATAGTACTTGAAGTCCTAGCCAGAGCAATAAGACAACTAAAGGAGATCAAGGTGATACAAATCAGAAAGGAACAGGTCAAAGTGTCACTATTTGCAGATGATATGATATTATACATGAGCGACCCCAAAAATTCAACCAGAGAACTCCTTCAGCTGATAAACACCTTCAGCAAAATGGCAGGATACAAAATCAACTCAAAAAACTCAGAAGCCCTCCTGTATACCAAAGACAAAAAGGATGAGAAAGAAATTAGAAAAACAACAACCTTCACAATAGCCACTAATAACATAAAGCACCTTGGTGTGACTCTAACCAAGCAAGTGAAAGACCTGTTTGAGAAAAACTTCTTCAAGTCTCTGAAGAAAGAAATCGAAGAAGATATCAGAAGACGGAAAGATCTCCCGTGCTCATGGTTTGGTAAGATTAACATTGTGAAAATGGCCATACTGCCAAAAGCAATCTACAGATTCAATGCAATTCCCATCAAAATACCAACTCAATTCTTTACAGAACTTGAAAAAAAGATTCTCAGCTTCATATGGAGAAACAAAAAACCCAGAATCTCCAAAACAATCCTGTAGAACAACAGATCATCTGGAGGTATCTCCATCCCTGATCTCCAGCTGTACTACAGGGCAACAGTAATAAAAACTGCATGGTATTGGCATAGAAACAGAAAGGAGGATCAATGGAACTGCATAGAAGACCCAAAAATAAACCCACACACCTATGAATACTCGATATTTGACAAAGAAGTCAAATCCATTCAATGGAAAAAAGACAGCATCTTCAACAAATGGTGCTGGACCAACTGGATGTCTACATGCAGAAAAATGAAGATAGATCCATATTTATCACCCTGCACAAAACTAAAGTCAAAGTGGATCAAGGACCTCAACATAAAACCAGATACTCTAAATCAGTTGGAAAAAAAAAGTGGGGAACAGCCTAGAACTCATTGGCACAGGAGACAACTTCCTGAACAGAACACCAACAGCACAGGCTCTAAGAGCAACAATCAATAAATGGGACCACATGAAACTGAAAAGCTTCTTTAAAGCAAAGGACACTGTCATCAAAACAAAACGACAGCCTACAGATTGGGAAAGAATCTTCACCAACCCTTTATCTGACAGAGGACTCATATCCAGTATATATAAAGAACTAAAGAAGCAGGAAAGCAACAAACCAAGTAATCCCATTAAAAAATGGGGAACGGAGCTAAACAGAGAATTCTCGAAAGAGGAACATCGAATGGCAGAGAAACACTTAAAGAAATACTCAACCTCATTAGCCATTAGGGAAATGCAAATCAAAACGACCTGAGATTTCACCTTACACCCATCAGAATGGCCAAAATGAAAAACTCAAGTGATAACACATGCTTTAAAGGTTGTGGAGAAAGGGGAACCCTCCTCCATTGCTGGTGGGAATGTAAACTGGTACAACCACTTTGGAAGTCAATCTGGCACTTTCTCAGGCAATTAGTAGTAGTGCTACCTCAAGACCCAGCTATACCACTCCTAGGTATATACCCAAAATTTGCTCAAGTACACAACAAGGACATTTGTTCAACCATGTTTGTAGCACCTTTATTTGTAATAGCCAGAACTTGGAAACAACCCAGATGTCCATCAATGAAGGAATGGATACAGAAATTGTGGTATTTTTACACAATGGAATACTACTCAGCAATCAAAAAGGAGGAAATCATGAAATTTGCAGGCAAGTGGTGGGATCTAGAAAAGATCATTCTGAGGGAAGTATCCCAGAAGGAGAAAAACAAACATGGTATATAGACCTACAAGATATGATAATCATAATGAAATGTACACACCTAAAGAAGATAATCAAGAAAGTGGACACGGGCGAAGATGATCAATCCTCATTTAGAAAGACAAATGCGATGTGCACTTAAGGTATGATAGGAATCTACCGCAAAAGGCATCTGAAAGACTCTACCTAGCAGTGTTTCAAAGCAGACACTAAGACTCATAACCAAACCTTCGGCAGAGTGCAGTGAATCATATGAAAAAAGGGGAGTTAGTATGATATGGAAAGGATAGGAGTTCTACAAGGACCAAATATATCCAGGCACAGGGTCTTTTCTGAGACTGACACTCAACCAAGGACCATCTGTGGATATAACCTAAAACTTCTGCTCAGATGTGGCCCGTGGTAGCTCAGTAACCAAATAGTTTTCCAAAGTAAGGGGAACAAGGACTATTTCTAACAGGATCTCAAGGTCAGGCTCCTTGACTCCCCCTCCCCCCAGGGGAGGAGCAGTCCTGTTAGGTCACAGAGGAGGACTCTACAGCGAGCCCTGAAGATACCTGATAAAACAGGGTCAAATAAATGGGGAGGAGGTCCTTCCCTGTCAGTGGACTTGGAAAGGGGCAGGGAGGAGACCAGGGAGGGAGTGTGGGGTTGGGGAGGGAATGAGGGAGCGGAATACAGTGGGGACACAGAGTTAACAAAATGTAACTAAAAAGAAAAATTAAATTAAAAAAAATAAAAATAATAAGACATTACCTCTGGCATGAATTGAAAGCAATTCCATGAGAAAAATTTATAGCTCTAAGCATGTACAGTAAAAAAAATCAGAAACAAACAGCACAAAAATGTCATAATATACAACTTGAAAAGTTGGAACAAACAAAATACAAACCAATTGACAGAAAGAAATAGTAATAAAAGCAGAAATCAACAAAACATAAACAAAGACAACAATGCAAGGAATCAATAAATGTAACTGACAAACACTTGCCCCAACTAACCAAAAAAAAATCAAGAGAAGACCCATATTACCAGAATAAAAGAAGAACAGGGAAACACTACAAGAGGCACCAAATGAATTCAGAATATTATAGGAGGATATTTTTAAAACATGTACTCCATTAAGTAAGAAAATCTAAAAGTCTTATATGGTTTTCAAGATTCTGCCAAAACACAAATTAAACCAACAATTCAACAACCTAAATAGGCCAATAACAAATGAGTAGACTGAAATAATGGTAAAAAGCATTTCAGCCAAAAAACATCTATAACTCGATGGATTCACAGCAGAATTTTACCAGACATTTTTTTTTTCAAAGATAATTTAAGCATTGCATTTATTTTGATACAGTAGCTTTTCCATTGGGTAACACATTATAATTATCTTAATATGCAATTACTATATTCAATTAAGGACTAGCTTTAAAGTTATATTGGAAGAACAAACGTTCAGTAAGTTTTTGTCTTATAAATTGTGATTAACAACAGCCATGGAGTTCCTGCCCATAGGAAGTTCACAATTTATTGGGGAAGACAAATACATACATAACTGAATTCAGATTTGATCTTCCTCTGACCCACTCTATTAATTCAATAATGGAGTGCTAATCAGTATTGATGTATTTTGTCCTTATTAACAGTCACCAAGTAATTTACCTTGAAGTTATTCATTGCAAAGGATTTCCTTTCATTTGGGGACATATTCTCTTTACCATACAGTCTTGTCTTTGTGGAAATCTCCCAGACAATCATGATAAGATCCTGAACACAATCTTGAGAGAGGGTATACATGGCATTTAAGAAGTTTTACCAGACATTTAAAGAAGACCTAGAGCCAATCTTTCTTTCACTGTGTTTAAAAAAAAGAAATACAAGAAATATGCCCAAACTACTTCTGCCCAGTTTAACAGTGATACCAAAATGAATAATGATTCAACAAAAAAGGGAAAATACAGGCCAATATCCCTGATGAGAATAGACTCAAAAATTATAAAATACTTACAAACAGAATACAGTCATATATTTTAAAAAACTACAACCTGAACAAGTTGGCTTTATCTCTGAAACGTAGGGATGATTCAACATACACAAGTCTATAAATGTAACA
This sequence comes from Meriones unguiculatus, assembly GCF_030254825.1. Taxonomy (NCBI): domain Eukaryota; kingdom Metazoa; phylum Chordata; class Mammalia; order Rodentia; family Muridae; genus Meriones; species Meriones unguiculatus. The sequence goes on from NC_083351.1 coordinate 49,209,806, forward strand.
AACAACATAAATTGACTTAAAGACAAAATCCAGACAGTCATCTAAATAAATGCAGAAAAAAATATTTGAAATATATAATATGCATTTATGATAAAAGTCCTAAAAATATAGGACTAAAGAGAACGCACCTCTACCTAAATGATATATGCAAGAAAACTAGAACAAACAATCTCCTAAATGTAATTCACGTGAAGTCAGGAATAAGACAGGGAAGTCCATTATCCCTGACTCCTTTTCAACATGGTGCTCAAAGGACTAGCTGGAACAATAAAGCAAGAGGAGGAAATAAAAGAGAGTCACATAGGGAAAGAAGTCAAATATCCCTACTTGCAGATAACATGAACGCAGAATTCTAAGAACATTTCTAGCAAAAATAACCAAATTCAGCAGTGTGGTAGCAGGATCAACTTACACAAATTATATTTTTTATATATAGTAAAAATAAAACACACAGAAGAAATCATGGACACACTCGCATTCACAATAGGTTCACAGAAAAAAAATCGAGGAATAAATCTAAACAAAAATCAAATGACCTCTACAATCAAATTTTAGACACACATACCCACAGTGAATAAAACAAATTTGGTTCTTTCAGAAAATCAATAAGATTAACAAATAAATATCATAACCAAATTTTCTTAACACAATTCTCCAAAAGATGGAGAGAGATGATCAAAATAACAAAGTTGGAAGTAAAAAGGGGAAAGAACAAATTACCAAGGAAATTCAGAGAATCATGAGGACATGATTTCAAAACTTGTACTTTGCCAAATTATAAAATTAAGAAATTATAATTTTCTTAATAAATACCATGTAACAAAGTTAAGTAAAAACTAAATAAGCAATTTAAACAGTGTAAAGCCTGCAGTGTGTTAGAAGCACTAATTAAAAATCTCCCAACTACAAAAATCCTATGATAAGATTTTAGGACAGAATTCTACCAGATTTTAAAAGATGAGTTAATCACAACACTCCTAAAATTATTCACCAAATTAGAAACAGAAGGAACACTGCCCACTTCTTTTCATGATTCCCTGTTACCTAAGTAACAAAAGGACCCAACAAAGAAAGAATTGCACACCAATTTCCCTACTGAACAGAGATGAAAAATTATCAAAAAGACATGGAAACTGAATCCAAGAACACATCAAGAGCAAGTAGGATTCATGCTAGAGATAGAGAAATATTTCAACATACATTAATTAATAAATGTAATGCCCATGTAAACAGATTGAAAGACAAAAACAAAAACAAAATAACAGCAAAAAAACTCCAGTCTATTTACTGAAAGACACATCATCAACTAATTAAACAGAAAATATATTCTTAATTCAGTATATTGTCCTTCACCTAGCAACTGATATTTAACAATATAAATATAAATATAATATCTCATCAGATTACACTGTTCAAGCTGAAAATATGTTGTCTAGCATCTCTGTGGGCTAGTATTCAACAGTTTCCTTATGCTTTTGTGGATTTTTCTCATCTGGAAATAGCTTTTTAGTGTTACCGCTATTGTTCCATATTCTGAGAGCCTTTATTCTTCATCAAAGGATTTTCCATTTTCTTTTCTATCACCCCATTCCAATATTTAATTTTACAATTTTTTCCTTCTCTAAGTCTGGTTTATTGTAATCTTTCTTAAAGAGGATATATAAATTGTAATCATTACTGAAAAAATATAATTATTTTATGGTAATAATTCAAAGAACATTGTACAGGGGCCAGGTGAACTCTGTATTATAATTCTCCATTTTTTTAACACAGAAATTTTTTTTTTTACTTTAGCTCACTCTTTTTTGGAGAACTTACCTTTTATGCACATTTGGAAAACATCTTTACTTATTTTTTTTCTTTCTCCATCCTTTGGAGACTAAATTAGTCCTCTCTATGACTGTTTGTGTTCAGTTTCTTTACTTTCGTTGACATCTATGCATCTTTCAAAACATCTTCACCTATTTATTTCTTTCTACATATACTTCATTTTCAATGTACATTTTCTTATTTCTCTCTCTTTTTTTTTTCAATGCAATTTATTCAGGAACATTGAACAATCATCGGACCCTGAGGAAAGCCAGCCCACAGTTTAAATAGCCTCTGGGTAGCCAACCCCAGCGTGCTACGTGGGCAATGCAGATAGGTCCACATACATGGAAGCAAGCCAGATCCTCAGCCTTAGCCAAATGTGGAGTTGTTTGTGACAGAGAGCACTCACCATCGGGAAGGTGGAAGGCAGAAACCAGCTCCATCATTAAGGCATAGCATTCCGCAGCTCTCTACAGTTCCCCCTTTTTGTTTTAGACGCATCAGGCAAGAGTAGAGGTCTGATCTCTGATATTAGATTTATTTCTCTTTTAAAGCTTTCTAAATAACATCTTCTGCATATAATTTTTCTAAACAATTCCCCATGCTTATATGGCTTACTCTTTATATTATTTAACTTTCTTTTTAAGGACTTTGTTTTTTAAATGTGAAAAAATATGAGCCATAAGTATTAAAACATAAAGTCACAGTGAAAAAAAAAAAAAACAACAACAAAAATCAACAGCATGTTGACCAAAGCTAAAACACACATTTTAATAATAAGTTAAACATGAATGGCATCAGTTCTCTACTCAAAAGCTGCAGAATAACTGAATGGATCAAGAAATAAATCCTGTTTACCTTCTGCTTCAAGAAACATTTCTTAATTTTTAAGATAGGCACTACAGAGTAAAAGAATTGACAAAAGTGCTACAATGGAACAATGATGAAGGCAGGTGTCCTTATCCTAAGGTCTGACAAAATAGACTTTGGACTAAAACTAATCAGAAGAGATAAACTTCATTCTAATCAAAGAAAGAGTTGGCAAAGAAGACATTACCACCCTAAACCAATCTGTACCAAATTCAGGGACACCCAATTTCATATCAAACAAATTTTACAACTGGATTAAAAGACACAGATTAACATGAATCCATTAACAGTAGATGATTTCAATACCTAACAGGATGTATGTCCTAGGTGGCCTCTAAACTTCTGGAAGTGATAATTAATATACTTGCCTTTCTCCTGGAACTTGAGTTCTTGGAAAGCCTTAGAATTTTCTCTATCTATCTATCTATCTATCTATCTATCTATCTATCTATCTATCTATATCCCTCTTCCCCTCTTTCTCACCTCCTACCAACTCCCCTCCTACCTTGACCTCATTGGCACAGGAGACAATTTCCTGAATAGAACACGAACAGCACATGCTCTAAGGTCAACAATCAACATATGGGACCACATGAAACTGAAAATCTTCAGTAAAGCAAAAGACACAGTTATCAGAACAAAATGACAGCCTACAGAGTAGAAAAGGCTCTTCACCAACCCTATATCTGACAGAGGGCAAGTGAGTCTGTGTCCAATGCAGTCTCTACTTCCCTTACTAGAGGACCCACATGAGGCCTAAGCCTACCATAGGTTAAATCTTTGTAGTGGGCCTAGGTCTATTTCCTGCATGGTTGTTGCTTCAGTACCAACAAGCCTCTCTGGGCCCTGGATATTTGACTATGTTAGTCTTTTTGTGAAGCTCTTGTCACCTCCAGGTCCTTTTCTCTTTCCTCTCATTTTTCCACAAGTTCCCTGACACATTCCCCAATGTTTGGCTGTGAGTATATAGTCTACGAAATTGGAAAATCTAAACAAAGAGGATACTTTTTTGATAAATAGGACTTACCAAAGTTAAATTAAGGGCAGGCAAACTGAATAGTCTTGTAACCCCTAGGAAATAGTGGCAGTTATTAAAAGTCTCTCAACAAAAAACAAAACAAAACAAAAACAAAGTTTTTCAATTTTGTAGAACATGGGCATTTTTTTTTCATTTCTGATTTTGTTAATTTGAATACTCTCCCTCTTCATTTTAGTTAGTTTGACTAGGGGTTTCTCTATCTTGTTTCTTTTCTCAATGAACCAGCTTCTGGGCTTCATTAATTCTTTCTATCATTCTACTTGTTTTTAAATTGCTGATTTCAGCCCTGAGTTTGATTTTTTCCTGCATGTATTTCTTTTGGGTGTATTTGCTTCTTTTGATTCTAGAGTTTTAAGGTGTGTGTTTAATATGATAGTATAAGAACTCTACAGTTTCTGAAAGAAGGGACTTAGCGCTATGAATTTCCCCTTAGCACCATTTTCATTATGTCTCATGAGTTTGGCTATATTGTGTCTTCCTTTTCATTGAATTCAAGGAAATTTTGAGTTTCTTTCTTATTTCTTCCCTGACTCAATGGTCCTTGAGTAGAAAGGTTTTTCAGTTTCCATGTGTTAATAGGCTTTTTGTTCTTTCTGTTTTTGCTGAGTTCCAGCTTTAATCCAAGGTGATCTGATAAAATACAAGTGGCTATTTCAATTTTCTTGTATCTATTGAGGCTTGCTTTATACTCTTCAGGACTCTGAGGGCACCAGGAATGCACATGTGCATACATGCTGGAACAAAACTTTCATATATAAATAAAAATAAATTCATCATTTTTATTTTTATTTTTTTAACTTTTATTTTTTTTCATCATTTTTAAAAGAAGAAAAAATTCTTTTAAAAAATCTAGTGGCATTTTAACTGCAAGATTTTCAGCACATTGATGATTCTCTTATCAGAACTGATGTGTACCAAAGGAGTAATGGTGGGATAGGCATTCATCACAAATTTCTGAATAGTCAGGATGACTGGGTCATACATCCACAGAAGGACTGAGGTAAATAAGATGACAAAGTCCACCCAGTATAAGATCACAAAGAAAACCACCAGCAACAAGATGATCTGCGTGGCCCTTTTCTCAGGGGATGCTCTCTGGTGGCTGATGCTATGAAGATGCTTGCATTGCCTCTGATGTCTGAATAAGATAATCACCATATATGCACTTGTGGTCAACATAACTGCTACAAGAAACACATCTCTGGAGGTTGTCACTGTTAAAAACAATCCCCTGATGATGTAGTTCACTGGGAACATTGAGCAGGATTCAGTGACCTTCATCTGGTTGGTCTCACTCACATTGGTAAATCCACCAACATAGAAGATCAGGTTACTACTGAAGGACAAATTCAAAGACCAAATACATAAGAAAGCATAGATCATGTATTTTTTAAGGTTAGGTTTAAATTTTGCCAACAAGGAGTTACTGGGACTGATAGTGACAGCCTGGAACACACTCATTAGGCAGGTGATGCAGATAGAGAGGCCTCTCATTACCCTGTGTATGTAGAAAGTTGCCTTACATTTGATGTGATTCTCAATGTTCAGTGACTCAAATATGTCTGTAAGCCAAATGTCTCCTCCTGTGAGGAGCATCATTATGTGAATGAAGGTTAGTTGACAAGACATCAGGTCCATAGGCTTAGGCCTGTGACCTAGGATTGTGAAAGAATAGAAAAAAAGGAGAAACATATTGGTTAGGACTCCAAGCCCAGCTTGAATATAGAGGACATCCTTTAATGAAAACATTGGTGAGAAATGCATTCATTTTAAGACCATAGGGGAAGCATAGTTCTTATACCTGAAAAAAAAAAAAAAGATTACTTATCAAACTTGTAATTCATTGGACAGTATGTCTATATCGTAATTCCATTTTCTCCACTAATTTTTAATTAACCTGTATTTTTTTGATATCTGGATCACTTCCTTTATTCTTTTTTTACAAAAAAGTACATTAATTTATTCCTTTTCATTGCTATTCCCTCCATCTTTACATTTTTTTCTCATCTTCCTGCATTTCTTTTTTTAACTTTATTAATTACACTCTATTCCCTTTGTATCCCCCTATAAGCCCTTCCCTCCTCCCCTCTCAATCTCCCCTTCCCTCCCCCTTCTTCACAGATGCCCCTCCCCAAGTCCACTGATAGGGGAGGTCCCCCTGTCCTTCCTTCTGATCTTAGTCTATCAAATCTTACCAGGAGTGGCTGCATTGTCATCTTCTGTGGCCTGGTAAGGCTGCTCCCCCATCAGGGAGAGGTGATCAAAGAGCAGGCCAATCAGTTTATGTCAGAGGCAGTCCCTCTCCCCATTACTATGGCACCCACTTGGGCACTGAACTGCCATGGGCTACATCTGTGCAGAGGTTCTAGGTTATCTCCATGCATGGTACTTGGTTAGAGCATGACTCTGGAAAGACCACTGAGTTCAAATTTTCTGGTTCTGTTTCTCTCCTGTGGAGTTCCTGTCCTTTCCAGATCTTACTATTTCCCACTTCTTTTATAAGATTCCATACACTCTGCCCAACAGTTGGCCATGAGTCTCAGCATCTGCTTTGATAGCCAGAAGCTGGAAACAGCCCAGATGCCCCTCAACTGAAGAATGGAAGCAGAAATTGTGGTACATCTAAACAATGGAATATTGCTCAGCAATGAAAAATAAGGAAATCATGAAATTTGCAGGTAAATGGTGGGAACTGGAAAGGATCATCCTGAGTGAGCTGCCCCAGAAGCATACACACAACGGTATATACTCACTCATATAGACATATAATATAAGATAAACATACTAAAATTTGTACATCTAAAGAAACTAATCAAGAGAGAGGACCCTGACTAAAATGCTCAATCCCCATCCTGAAAGGCAAAGTGGATGGACATCAGAAGAAAACAGGAAACAAGTTAGGAACCTGCTACAGAGGACTTCTGAAAGTCTCTGCCCTGCAGGCTATCAAAGCAGATGCTGTGTTTGAATTTTTTATTGAATTGAATATCAAGATGAGAATAGGGGTGTAAGAGTTTGTATTGGAGGAGATATCCTAGACTCATACAATGGACAAATCATCAGAATAACAAATCTTTGAGGTCAGTGCATCCCAGACATTAAGACTTTTGTACTGAAATAGCTAAAATATATGGTGAATTTAGCCTTCCTTATTGATCTGCATTAAATATCACAGTCAGATTACCTTCATTGAGATACTTAAAAAAAACATACATTTTTTACATTTTATTAATTGCACTTTATCCACTTTGTATCCTCCCATAAGCCCCTCCCTCCTCCCCTCCCTTATCCCTCCCACCCTCCCCTTCCTGCATGGATGCCCCTCCCCAAGTCCACTGATAGGAGAGGTTCTCCTCTCCTTCTTTCTGATCTTAGTCTATCAGTTCTCATCAAAAGTGACTGCATTGTCCTCTTCTGTGACCTGGTAAGGCTGCTCCCCCCTCAGGGGGGAGTGATCAAAGAGCAGGCCAATCAGATTATGTCAGAGGCAGTCCCTCTTCCCATTACTATGGAACCCACTTGAACACTGAACTGCCATGGGCTACATCTGTGCAGGGGTTCTAGGTTATCTCCATGAATAGTCCTTGGTTGGAGTTTGAGTCTCTGGGAAGTTCCCTGTGTTCAAATTTTCTTGTTCTGTTGCTCCCCTTGTGGAGACCCTGTCCTCTCCAGATCTTACTATTTCCCACTTCTTACATAAAATTCCATTCACTCTGCCCGACAGTTGCCCATCAGGCTCAGCATCTGCTATTTAGAAAAACATATTTTAATGTTAAAAGTAAAGAAAATATAAAAATAAAAATATATACAATGGAAGAAAGAGAACATCTTCAACACATGGTGCTGGTCTAACTGGATTTCAACTTGTAAAAATTGCAAATAGATTTAGTTTTATCACCCTGCACACAAATAAAGTCCAAGTGGATCAAAGACCTCAATATAAAACCAGTCACACTAAACCTGTTAGAATAAAATGTGGAGAAGAGTCTGGAATTCATTGACACAGGGGACAAATTCCTGAACAGAACACCAACAGCACAGGCTCTAAGGACAACAATTAACAAATGGGACCTCATGAAGCTGAAAAGCTCCTATAAAGCAAAGCACTCTGTCATCAGAACCAAACGACAGTCTACAGAATGGGAAAGGTTCTTCACCAACCCTATATCTGACAGAGGGGTAATATCCAGAATATATAAAAACCTCAAGAAGTTAAAAAGCAACAAATGAAGTAATCTAATTAAAAAACAGAGTACAGAGCTAATCAGAATTCTTAATAGAGGAATAACAAATGGTAGAGAAACACTTAAAAAAATGTTCAGTGTCCCCTTATTTTTCCTACCACTTTTCCACAAGACTCCTTAAACATAGACCAATGTTAGCCTGTGAGTCTATGCATCTGTTTTGAGGTGCTTCTGGGTAGCGCCTCTCAGAGGACACCTCTGTCAGACTCCTGTCTTGAAGTTTAGCAGAGCTTCATTCATAGTGTCAGGGTTGGCATTCTCCCACATGATGGGTCTTTGGTTAGGCCAGGCATTGGTTGGTCATTCCCTCAATCTCTGAGTTTTCTGCTCCATCTTGCACATCTTGTAGGCATGCTCAATTTTGGGTTGAAGTTTTTGTGGGTGGGTTGGTGTGCCTCTCCCTCCCCTAGGAGAATAGTCTAGTTAGTGAATGTCCTCTTCAGTCTCTATGGCCACTGCTGCTTAGAGTCTCTGATTGCTCATATCCTCCCAGGAGCCTACCCTGGTTTAGGTCTCAAGCTTGTCACAGAGGTACCCTCACCCTCAGTTTCCCTTTTCTCTACAGACTTTCTGTCCTCTAGCCTTCACTCTCCCCAGGTCTGATCCCATCCTCTTAACTCTCTATGCCTCCTCTCCTACCTTGTTCTCTCTTTTCAGCCACTGCCTCTGTCTATTCTACCTCATCCTCCAAGCGAGATTTATACATCCTCTCTTGAATCCTCAATGATACTTTTCCTCTTTGGATCTGTGCCTCATAAATATGCTCACGGCATACTACAATGTACTGTATTATGACTATATATCTGTAATACATGCCTAAAATCCACTTACAGGGGATTGCATACCACATATGTCTTTCTGGATCTGGGTTACCTCATTCAGGATGATCTTTCCTAGTTCCATTTGAAAATTTTCATGATTTCTTTGTTTTAATGAGCTGAATAATATTCCATTGTGTAAATGTGCCATGGTTTCTTTATCCATTCTTGGTTGAGGGACATCTAGGTTGCTACCAGGTTCTGGCTATTCTGAATAAAGCTGTTAGGAACATAGTTGAGCAAGTGTCCTTGTTGTATGTTTGAACATCTTTTGGGTGTGTCTTGAGGGAACAGTGATTCCTTATGTCTTTTTCAGCAATACATGTGGTTATTTTACCTAACTACCTCTTTTTGTATATATCTTCCTTACCCTTTCCCAGGAACCCATCCAGTTTTCCATTTCCCTATCTGATCAATTGTGTTCTTCTACTCACCATTATCTTCCTCAGACCTTCTGTGCTTACCTCACTCCTTCCTGCATAAGGAGCCTTGTCACTCCATTTCCCTGAATACTTACTTGTACCCTGCATTTCTGCTCTCTATTGCTCCCACAACAACCCCTATGTTGGCAATGGTCTAATTTCACTTTCTTAGTTTCTGTAGTTACTACAGGCTACATAATCACATCTGAAGATGTGGAACTAGGATCCACCAACTAGAGAACACCTGTTACATTAAGATGAGTACTATTTTCCACACATTATAACAAACATGAACTTGGTGGAGATCAATATATATTGATGCTCTTTGGGAATTTCTTTTTAAGAGATTCCTCCCCATGTAGTGGAACACAAGGTCCAAGTGTTATACATCACTAGCACCCAGACATTTTTACAGTTTCACTCAACAGTCTTACCTTTGATGCTTATGTAAGATATTTGGCCTCGTTACCAAGATAAGTTTATTATTGAATTAACTTAATTCAGTACTTTAAAATCAGCTTTGTGATAGAGAAATAGAAAATAGCTATAGTGACTCAGATTCTTGTGAGCAATTATATTTTCAAATTCACTTTTATAATTTCCATGTATAGATGTATGCATGCATGCCTGTGTAGAAAGAATGAAGAAGTTAGTGGAAGAGACCACACTATAACATTTCGATGAATACAACACCATAGATCACACCTTTTATAGTCACAATTTTTTTGTGCCCAAAGAGTTCAGTCTAGTAGAGGAAAGGATTCATCCTAATCACTAGAGCCAAACCTCTGAGTCTCTCAACAACATACATATAGATAGCCACACAGTGATTGTCTGTTCTTTAAAAATCCAGGAGATGGGCTGGAGAGAAGGATCAGTGGTTCAGTGCAGTTTTAACAATTGCCGAGGACGTGGATTAGATTCCCAACACTAATATGGTGCCTCATAACAATCCATAATTCTAGTTATAGGGGATCCATTGCCCCCTCTGACGTGGAACACTAGAGGTAGGCAGACATACATGCAAGCAAAATATTCATATATGAAAAATAATTAATAAATAAATGAAAGTTTCCTGATAATACCTTATTCAAGTGTTGGTCTCCAAATTAAAAGAGCAACAACCCTATTCCAATTTTAAAATCACAAATGCACAAACCATTTATGCATAATAATTTCCATGAAATATATCTACATTTTATTAATATAGTACATGTAATATAAGTCATATAAAAGATCTTAAGGTTAAAAAATAGTATTCTAAAAACTATATATCTACACTTCATTAATATAACACATGTAATATGTCATTAAAAAGATCATAAGATAAAAATAGTATTCTAAAAATGTTTTTTTTCTTTTTCCAAAGATATATTATTCACTCTTTCTACTTCATATCTATTGCTTCCTAAATGTTTGTCTCATCCAGTAATGCCATACCTTCTAAATAATCAAGTAACATCTTTCTCTGAGGTTCACTGAAGCTGAGACTGGCTGAGAAAAAAAAAAAAAAAAAAAAAAAGAAAAAGACCATAGCTGCCATGGCTACAGAGTTGTCAACACTGCATTGAGCAAACCCATTTTTTATTTTGAAAAACAAAACAAAACAAAAAGAAATTGCAGTACTGGGGGCTTTCACACTAATTTAAACTGTAATTTCAGTTGTAAGTAAAAAAGCCCAAAGTGTATCCGTACACATTCATCATAGCAGAGAGGCCATCACTATTAGAATGACCCAGACTTAAGGAGTGTGCAGGCTGCTGTCTGAAGACACCTGAAACAAAAGATGAAGAGATGCTTTGTGCTTATCTCTAAACTTTTCCAAGAAAAAAACACTTTAGCACTTCATTATCACAGTATATGATTTTAGAACAGACTTCTTTTATGAACTATACTGATAATTGCCTCTGCTTAGTAGAAATTTAGTAATCTAAAAAGCATACAAGTATGTCAGAAGTAAAGTATCATTTTCATTTTAAGATTTTCCATATTTATTGGGTAATGACTTAAAAGCAGTATGACTGCTCAGAGAGCTAAAGTGAGTGTGTGACTTTCAGGTGACAAGGTGCATGGTGTTGCCTGATGAACTGTCCAATGAAAGCAACGAAATTTTAGGTAAGAACTGGGAAATAGTAAGAGCTGGAGAGGACAGGGTCTCCACAAGGAGAGCAACAGAACAAGAAAATTTGAACATAGGGAACTTCCCAGAGACTCATACTCCATCCAAGGACTATTCATGGAGATAACCTAGAACCCCTGCACAGATGTAGCCCAGGGCAGTTCAGAATCCAATTGGGTTACATAGTAATGTGAAGAGGGACTGCCTCTGACATAATCTGATTGGCCTGCTCTTTGATCACCTCCCTCTGGGGGGGGGGGGGGGAGCAGCCTTACCAGGCCACAGTAGAGGACAATACAGCCACTTTTGATGTGAACTGACAGACTAAGATCAGAAAGGAGAGGAGAACCTCCCCTATTAGTGGACTTGGGGAGTGGCATGCAAGCAGAGGGAGGAGGGAGGGTGGGATTGGGAGGAGAGGAGGGAGGGGCTTATGGGGGGATGCAGAATGAATAAAGTGTAATTGATGAAAAATTTAAGAAAAAAGGGAAAAAAATAATTTAAGAACCTTAAATGACTTTCAAAATTGGAGGAAAACATGGAGTTAGTCAATTGGCATGGATCACGTCTCGCCCCTGGGGGCAATGGTCTCCTGAGCCTACTCAGACCTCGGACACCACCACTGCTAGTTCTAGAACTGACGCAGGATGTTCCAACGAGGGGTTAAGGCTTCTCATAATATTTCCTATAAGCCCACACCTGTTTGTCTATATCCCCCATTTTTATTCATTATTAGCCAGATAGAGCCAAGTAATTGTGGTAATGATACTTGCTTTTTTGCCCAATGCTGGAATGCTAGTAAATTTATGTATGCCCTGGTTACTCGCATGCCTCACTGGGTGCCTGTGCCCATTGATGCCCGTCACGCTATGACTCTCTTCAGACAGAAAAGGGATCTTGGAACTACAGCCACCATTGTTACTACCATCTCATTGACGGCTGTTGGAGCTACCACCAGGGCATTAGCCATGAGTCATACTGGGCAGACTGCTTAGACCCTGAATAATCATTTAGCCAATGTAGCTCATGCCTTAGTTGTACATAAAGGAATTAATGCTCAACTAAAAGGAAGCTTGATGGTGTTCAATCAGAGGATTGACCTCTTGCAGGAGCAAATTGATACCCTATGGCAAATCGCTCAACCTGGCTGTCAATGAAAGTATGCTGGACTTTGTGTCACTAGCATACAACATGAGAATTTTTCCTGTGCTGCAAATCTGTCTAAACAATTGTCGAGCTATATTTTAGGTAATTGGACTGGAGAATTCGATACTACGATGGAGCAGCTGAGAGTGGCCATTGTCACAGTAAATTCTACCAGAGTGGACGCAGGATTAGCCACAGGATTATCAACATGGATTGCTGCAGCCATGAATCATCTGAAGGAATGGGCAGGCATGGGAGTGTTAGCAGGCCTTCTGGTGTTGGTCTCCTTGGTTTGCCTGTGGTATATATGCAAGATTAGTGTCTCACAACAGTGTGACGCAGCCATGATCATTCAGGCCTTTACAGCCATTGAAGCAGGATATTCTCCCCAAGCATGGTTGGATACCATAAAAAGCTAAAATGATACGCTCAGGATGCGAGGCTAAGCACTGCACTCAGGGTCAGCCGCTTTGGACCCAGAGAAGAGCATGTCTGATTGCATGCGGGTTGATGCCCCAGGTCCCGCCTCTGAGAAAAAGGTATCGGACGGGTCTGATGCTCTTTGGGTGGATGACACCTAAATGAACATCTGTACAAAGTCCCAATTTATTTCTAATATCAGAGATCAGACCTCTACTCTTGCCTGATGCGTCTAAAACAAAAAGGGGGAACTGTAGAGAGCTGCGGAATGCGATGCCTTAAAGATGGAGCTGGTTTCCGCCTTCCACCTTCCCGATGGTGAGTGCTCTCTGTCACGAACAACTCCACATTTGGCTAAGGCCGAGGATCTGGCTTGCTTTCATGTATGTGGACCTATCTGCATTGCCCCCGTGGCACGCCTGGGTTGGCTATCCAGAGGCTATTTAAGCTGTGGGCTGGCTTTCCCCGGGGTCCGAGGATTGTTCAATGTTCCTGAATAAACTGCATTGAAAAAAAAAAAAAAAAAAAAAAAAAAAGAATAGACCTTCAGTGATCTCAGGAGATGAAGACCGTAGCCACTCAAGCTACTTTCATGAAACATTTATAAAATAGGGACAGCAGAAGTAAATGCTGATCACTTACCAATAAGGTACTAATTCATATCTATTACATGATACTCTTAAAAATAATTTAAATACATTAATTGTTTTTTGGATATTGAGTATAGTAAAGTGTGACTGGAAGCAGACAGATGCTGACTAGAATATTACAGCCTCACACTTACGATCCAGCTCCCCTCAGATGAAGCAGCAGGAATGTCACTGCAGAGACTGTGGGGAAGCCATCAAGCTCAGAGATTCATCACAGGTTGCATGTCATGAGTTACATAAAGATAAGAAAGTGATCAATGGAAAAGTGTGTGTGTGTGTGTGTGTGTGTGTGTGTGTGAGAGAGAGAGAGAGATTGATGGAATTCTGAGTCTAAGAATAGAGCGATAGCATATGCTGACATGAATACCTGTGCATCACTTGAGTGAGAACTGAGAATTAGATAAAATATGTTAGTGAATAAAATGAACTTTAAGGAAAATGGAGAATGTGTCTTCTGTTTTCCAGTTGTCTTGATCAAATCTCTGGTCCTTCATGTTGTACCAGGGCTGATATTTAAAGTAAGTCACACAAAACTAACTGAAAATTCTGTAATGTTTGAAAGCATAAATTCATACTACAATTTGGTTTTTATGGTATTTATATTCTGTGGCCAGTGACACTAACTCAAGACATTAACTGATATCATTTCTTCCTTATAAAAAACTATTTCATAATTTTACATTATCTGTTTTTCAGTTTAATTTTGTTACGTGTATGTGTTAGAGAGAGAGAGAGAAAGAGAAGAGATTAAGACATAAAGAAATAAGGTCTCAACCTGTAGTTCAGACTGACCTCAACCAAACACATGGTGCTCCTGCCTAAGCATTGTAAGTGCTGATATTATAGGCATGTGCCACCACAGCTGCCTTCATTGTCCGTTTGATTCTCTATATACATTAGTAAATGATTTCCAGCAAAATAAAAATGGACCTGTGATATTCATCACCTGTGCATAAATGTCTTTGATATTTCTTTGTGAATGTATATTTTAATGAAAAATTTTATTTTGTAAGTCATGTAGAAAACCTTAGGGATTTTGACTTTAAATAATTTTATACTATTAAAAATTTAAACACGTTTTTCTCACTGGTAATGGAAAGCTTAATCATATTTTATCAGTATCAATATTATATATTGCAATTTATAAAAAGGGAAATATTAAAATTGTTTGCATTTTAATCAAAAAATCTAAAAAACCTTCTGAAAACTATCCAGTTTACAATTTTGTAAAAATAATTCTATGTTTATTTAATAAGTTAGTGAATGACTTCAAAAAGATAAACTTTATTAGAAATCATTGTAATAGAATAAGCAAATCTAACTTTTTAAAAACGTCTATAGTGTCAGCATTATCTTGTGTTTTCCTAGGACTTGAGCTGAAACTTTCCTAAGTTTCCCAAGTATATGCAAACTTAACAGACTAGGTCATTACTGAGAAAAACTGAATTAATTGTATTAGTTGAATTTTTTAGCTTACGTTTCGTGTAATTAAACACATATAGCCATACTTGAGAAAAATAGGAAAATAAAAAATACAATTTAATGTACCTTAATATAACAAATGTACTCCTGCAAACCAATAAATGTCTATCCTTTGTTTTTTACCCTCTAAGTTATTTCGATGTTTTCTTTTTTTCCTTTATTAATTACACTTTATTCACTTTGTATCCCCCCTGTGGTTCTCTCCCTCCTCCTGTCCCAATCCCTCCCTTCCTCCAACCTCTGCATGCATGCCCCTTCCCAAGTCCACTGATACAGGAGGACTTCTTTTTCTTCCTTCTGATCCTAGTCAATTAGGTCTCATCAGGAGTGGCTGTGTTGTCTTCTTCTGTGGCCTGGTAATGCTGCTTCCCCCTCACAGGGAGGTAATTAAAGAGTAGGCCAATCAGTTCATGTCAGAGATAGTCCCTGTTCTTATTACAATGAAACCCACTTGGATACTGAACTGCCATGGGCTACATCTGTGCAGGGGTCTTAGGTTATCTCCATGCATAGTCCTTGGTTGGAATATCAGTATTGGGAAAGACCCCTGTGCTCAGATTTTTTGGTTCTGTTGCTCTCCTTGTGGAGTTGCTGTCCTCTCCAGATCTTACTGTTTCCCACTTCTTTCCTAAGATTCCCTGCACTCTGCCCAAAGGTTGCCCATAAGTCTCAGCATCTACATGGATAGTCTGCAGGGCAGAGCTTTTCAGAGGTCCTCTGCGTCAGGCTCCTGACTTGATCCCTCTTTTCTCCTTCTTCTGGTGGCCAGCCTCTTTGCCTTTCTGGATAAGAATTGAGCATTTTAGCAAGAGTCCTCCCTCTTGATTAGTTTCTTTAGGTGTACAGACTTTAGTAGGCTTATCCTATATTATATGTCTATATGAGTGAGTATATATCGTGTGCATCTTTCTGTTTCTGGGATAGCTCACTCAGGTGTTTTCTTAATGGATGGAAAACTAAGACAGTTGACAATACCTAGATGAAATCATATTCTTAGAATTATTAGAGTACACACCAGGAGAATCCTATGTCACATGCGTTCTTTAAAGTATTGCATCTGGAGCTATTTTTCATATATATATATATATATAAATGTATATTGATTGTAAAATTGATGGGTTTCATAACATATTCATTCCATATATGATATCGATTGATGACATTCATCCTATTAGCTTTTCCTGTCTCTCTATTCAGCCTTCTGCTAGGCCCTGTCTGATTATCAATAGTGTTCTTCTACTGTCACATATATTATCATGAGAGATCACAGTAAGTGAAATTTATGTTCTTTTAGTCATCATTACAGTGTTTATGTCTACAAGAATCTGTTTTATGCTTATTATACAGTAAGGCTTAAAATTAATATTCTAAACAGAGAATTCTCTACTCATTTCTTACAGATAATCCTGCTTATTTCTACCACCTACATACAGCTTTCACTGTTAATGAAGAGAAATAAGAAACACTCACCGGTCTGGGCCTTTGACAAACATCCTCATAGAAAGATGCCCTAAGAAGTAGTTATAAGGAAGATATGTCATCAGCTCAGCTCCCTCTAGACCCATAATTATCTTGTCATCTTGAGAAGACAATTTTGTCCTTGAGGTAGTTAGAAAGTGATACCATCAAATGGAAAAGTGAACTTTCGTAATTCCAGCAGAACATCAGAGTAGGAACAGCTGAGCTCTGGATTTCTGTGTATGAACTATTCTCCCCAAGCTATACCTGTCTGTGTGGATTAACTGATCCCATCCTTGTGAAAAAAAACAAAAGTAACAATAAAAATATTCTATTTAAAATAAATAGTAAACCATTCACCAAAAGTATCCTTCCTGTTTCCAAAACATCTGTTGTTTGCTCTGCAGCACACAGAAACTTTTCTAAAATAAACTGCATCCTGAAATGAAAAACAAATCATTAGAAATGAAAAAAAAAAAACCTTTGAAATTACTCCTTGTATGCAATTTGACCACATTGCAATAAAAACTAAATTGGTAAGAAGCAAATGTCTAGTAAATAGAAAACCTCATGGAGATTTTTACATTACAAAATGAGGATGGGGTCAAAGAATAAATCAATGGAGAAATAAAAACTTCTTGAAATTATTTGACGATGAAAACAATAAGAAAAACTTCTGGGATACATCTACAGTAATCATATGAGGAAAATTTATAGCTCTAAGTGCCTACATTAAAAAATCAGAAACAAACAGCAGAAATAAATGTCATAATTATATGCCACAAAAAGTTGAAAAATACCAAATACACCACAGTTGATAGGAAGAAATAATATTAAAAGCAGAAATGAACAGAACAGAAACAAAGAAAACAATAAAAATAAACAATGAATGTAATTGGCAAGCATTTGGCCCAACAAACCAAAAGAAACAAAGAGAGGATCCAAATTAATAAAATCAGAAATGAACACGGAAATATTATGAGATACCAAGTGAATTCAGAGTATTGTAAGAGGATATTTTTAAAATGTGTACTCCATTAAGTAGGAAAATCGAAAAGACCTGTATGATTTTCTAGATTGTACCAAATTACAAAATTAAACCAAGTAAAATAGACCAATAAAAAATGAGGACACTTAAATAATAATAAAAAGCCTTTCAGCCAAGAAATGTCTATGACTTGATGGATTCACAGACTTTTACCAGACATCTAAAGAAGATCTAGAGCCAGTCTTTCCAATAATGTTTCAAAAGAAAAAAAAAAATGCTTCTATTAAGCAAGTGTAACTGTTTCGCCAAAACCAAGTGTTGACTCAACAAAAACTGAAATAAGAAAAGACAAGACAGGAAAAGAAGAAAAGAAAAAAAGAAAGAAAGAAAAGAAAAACTACAAGCCAATATTCCTGATGAGAATAGACTCAAAAATGATAAAATATTTGCAAACAGAATACAAGCATACATCAAGAAAAAAAAATGTCTACCCCAAACAACTTGGCTTTATCTCTGAAAAGTAGGGATGGTTCAGCAAACACAAGTCAATAAATATAAGAAACCACATAAATGACAAAACCCACAACTCATCTCAATGCCGAAAAAAGGGATCTGTAAAAATAATATGCATATATGATAATATTCTTAGGAAAACATAGGACTAGAGTGAGAATTCCCAACATAACACAGGTTAGAAACTCACAGCAAAAAATATCCTAAATGCAGTTCTCCTGAAGCCAAGAATGAGAAAAAGATGCACACTATCCACACTCCTTTTCGACATAGTATCCAAAGGATTCACTGGAACAACAGAAGAGAAGAGAAGGAAATTGACTGGATCCATGTAGGGAGAGAAGACAAAATATCCATTTTGTAGATGACATGAAGTATACACTAAAGATCCCAGAATTCTCAGAACATTTCTAGACACAAAAAGCAAATGCAGCAGTATGGCAGCAGACTCAACTGGCACAAATCAATAATTTTTCCTGAAAAGCAAAATTAAAACATGCAGAGGAGATCATAGACACACTCCCAATCACAATAGTGTCATAGAAATGATCAGTTTCAAGAGGTCCCATTTATTAATTGTTGATCTTAGAGCCTGAGTTGTTGGTGTTCTGTTCAGGAAGTTGCCTCCTGTGCCAGTGAGTTCCAGGCTTTTCCCCATTTAATCTCCTGCATATTTTGTGTATCTAGTTTTATGCTGAGGTCTTTGATACACTTGGACTTGAGTTTTGTGCAGGGATACAAATATGGATCAATTTGCATTTTCTATATGTAAACAACCAGTTAGACCAGCACCATTTGTTGAAGATAATGTTTTTTTTTCCATTGCATGGTTTTTGCTCCTTTGTCAAAAATGAGGTGAGCATAGGTGTGTGGGTTTACTTCTGGGTCTTTGATTCAGTTCCATTGATCAACCACTCTATTTCTATGTCAGTACCATGCCGTTTTTAATACTATCACTCTGTAATGTAGCTTGAGGGCAAGCATGCCTGCAGAAGTTCTATTAATGCATAGGATTGTTTTCACTATTCTGGGTTTTTGCTTTTCCATATGAAGTTTAGAATTGTTCCTTCAAGTTCTGTGAAAAATTTTGTTGGTATTTTTATGAGGATTGCATTGAAGCTGTAGATTGCATTTGGTAAGACAGCCATTTTATCATGTTATTCCTACAGATCCTTGAGCATGGGAGATCTTTCCATCTTCTATCATCTTCAATTTCCTCAGAGACTTGAAGTTCTTGTCATGCAAGTCTTTGACTTTCTTGGTTAGTTACCCCTAGATCCTTTATATTATTTATGGGTATTTCGAAGGGTATGGTATCACTCATGTCTTTCTCAGCCTGTTTGTCATTTGTATACTTGAGGGCTACTGACTTCTTAAATTATTCTTGTGTTCAGACACTTTGCTGAAGTTTATTAGCTGCAGGAGTTCTCTGGTGGAATTTTTGCAATTGCTTATGTATACTTCCATATCATTGGTGAATAGCAATTCTGTACCTTCTCCTTTCCAATTTGCATCACTTTGATCTCCCTTAGTTGTCTTCTTTCTCTAGGTAGAACCTCTAGAAGTATATTAAGAGACATGTAGGGAGTGGGCAAGCTTGTCTTGTCCCTGATTTTAGTGGGATTGCTTTGAGTTTTTCTGCATTTATGTTGGCTATCCGTTTGCTGTATGTAGGCTTTATTATGTTTAGGTTTGGGCCAGCTTCTGTAAAGCAAAGGACACTATCAATAGAACAAAGAGCAGTCTATGAATTGGGAAAAGATCTTCAGCAATCCTGCATCGGACAAAGGACTAATATCCAGAATATATAAAGAACTCAAGAAATTAAATACCAACAAACCAAATAATCCAATTAAAAATAGGATACAAAGCCAAGCAAAGAATTCTCAGCAAAGGAATCTCAAATGGTGCAGAAGCACTTAAAGAAATATTCAGTGTCCTCACTCATTAGGGAAATGAAAATCAAAATGACTCTGATATTCCATCTTATACCTGTAGAATGGCTAAGATCAAAAACTCAAGTGACCACACATCTTGGCAAGGATGTGGAAATACTAGAAAAACATTTGGATTCCCCAAGGTATTTTTCCTAACTCCAGAATATTTGGGCTGGCCTCCATGCTTACTTGAAGTGGATTCAGGGTCTTATTTAGAAAATAACAGCTCTTTCGCTAAAATTAAGAAAATGTTACCTCCCCATACACACTTGGAGAAAGTAATATTTCTTGTGAACTACACCTAAAATACCTAAGTGAGGTAATGTAAATGCAGTATCAGCAGAAATCAGGCCATTGGGGTAGGAATGTAGCTCAGTTGATAGCATGCTTGCCTACAAAGTATTTTGTGTTGGAGGAACACACACAATATGAAACCTTAAACTTATAGGCATTGGGGAGGGAGAAGAAATCCAAGTCAATGGCAAACACAAAACCTTCAAGAAGATCAGAGAAGAAAACTGCCCCAAAGACACACACCTGTAATACAACAAGCACACAGAGCACAAAAAGGACAACAGAAGAAACAAAAATTTCAATGCATCTTACAGTTAAAACACTAAGTATGATGCAAAACCAAAAAAAAAAAAAATGGATTGAAAGCTCCAAGAAAAAAAATGCAAGTCACAAATAAATAAAACCCATCAAATGAAAACGTGAACTTCCTTAATTCCAGGATAAAGTGGGGTCAGAACAGCTGATTTCTCAAGGTAAACTTTCAAAGCCAGAAGAGCCTCTAAAAATACAACTTCAGTCCTAAATGACATCCAATCTAAAATAATATATCTACCATACTACTGCTATCATTGAAGGAAGAAGAACAATTTTCCACATCCCAGGCAGCCTAAAAAAAAATCATATTCAACAAACCAAACCTAAGGAAATACAGGAAGCATTATTTTGGGCTGAAGAGAAAATTGAGTAGACCAGAGAGATTTGGAAATTATATGAAGCTGTAACTATTAAAACATAAACTATCTCTGAGAACACAACAGAAAAAAAAATAACATGATGACCAGAACTAAAGCACAAATAATAATAATGTAAATATGAATGGCCTCAGTTCTGCACTCAAAATTACAGACTGACTGAATGGATCAAGAAATGAATTCCATTTTTCTGCTACCTCCAGGAAAAACAGCTTATACACCACCATAAAGTATAAGGATAGACAAAAGTACTCCAGTATAACTAGGAAAAATGCACTTGTCACTATCCTAAATATATGACAAAATAGACTTTGAACTAAAACTAAACAGAAGTGATAAAGAGGTACGCTTCATTCTAATCAAGGAAACAGTTGACCAAGAAGACATTACCATCCAAAACAAATATTATCAAACTCAGGGATGTCTAACTTCATAGAGGAGAAATTTTACAACTGGATTAAAAGACACATATTAACATCAATCCATTAACAGTAGGTTATTTCAATGCCCAACAGGAGGTATGTGTTAGGCCTCTAAATTTCTGGAAGTAATAATTAGGATACTTGCCTTTCTCCTGAAACTAGAGTTATTGAGAATTCTTGGAAAGGTCTCTTTCCCTCTTCTCTCTCTCTCTCTCTCTCTCTCTCTCTCTCTCTCTCTCTCTCTCTCTCTCTGTCTGTCTCTTCCTGTATCTGTTTCTCTCTGTGTGTGTGTGTGTGTGTTTGTATGATTCTGTCTCTCACTGTGTGTGTAGTATGTTTCTGTCTCTCTCTTCTCTCTCTGTCTCTGTGTCTATCTCTCCCTCCCTTTCTCCTGTCTTCCCACCACTCTCTTTCTCTCTTTTTGTCTGACACTTTTTTTATCATTCTCTGTTTGCAGCAGGGATACCACAATCAACTATAAGAATGGAAATAGAGAGGGGTATATATGGGTGTGAAAGAACAGCATCTGATCTTGGCTCTAACATTTCCTTTCTGACCTCTGGATACCTGGAGAGCCTGTTGGAGGGTTACAGAGTCATAGGCAGGCTCTCAGTAGAGTCTTGCCTTTTATTTACATTAAACTTGAGAAACCTACATTCAAGCATGTCCTAATTAGCCACTAAACCAAAAATTAACAAGGAATTACTAGATATCTCCTCAAAGAATGAAACTAGATCCATATGCTGGGTAGTTTTGTCAACTTGACACATACTAAAGTCATCTGATAGGAGGAAATCCCAATTTTTCTTCCACAATATCTAGCTCTAGAATAGCCTGGAGGGTATTTTCTTATTAGTAATAAATGATGGAGTGTCCAACTCCTTGTGGGTGCTGCCATCCCTGGGCTGGTTGTCCTAGGTTCCAAAAGAAAGTGAGCTAAGGAAGCCACATGGAACAAGCCAGGAAGCAGCACCCTTGCATGGCCTTGTGTTAGCTCCTGCCTACAGGTTCCTGCCCTACTTGGTTTCTGTCCTGAATTCTCCCAAATATGGACAACTATAAGCCAAATAAACCCTTTCCTCCTAAAGTTGCTTTTGGTCATGATGTTCATCACAATTGTAGAAGCCTTAACTAAGTCAAGTTGGTACCAGGATGATGGGGTAATCCTTTGTGCTTGGGAAGGATGGTAGAAGAACATATGATTGCTTATACATGGATTTTAGTATTAAGTCATTGATAAGCAAATCATAATTCATACAACCAGAGGTTAGGTGTAGAGTAAGTGAAGGAGGAGAAGGCTGGCTCTCCCTAGAATAGGAAAGTACAAAAGACAATTATGAATACATTAGGAGAACTGAAATGGGAGTATCAAATGGGGTGGGGCCAGAAGTTCAGGACAGTGAATCTGGGGAGAGACAGCTATATAGGACAGAGACCGAGGAGAAAACCAAATACTAGTGCTCTGGTAAAGAATGTAAAAATAAAATGACTGCAAGTGACATTATTCTGTATTCATAGACACAAGTATTGCTCAGCCATCATCATAGAAGCTTCTTCCAGCAGCAGATGGGAACAGATAGAGACCTGCAGTTAGAAAATATGCAGAGTGAGAGACCTTGAAATACTCAGCCACATATGGGATGTCTCAGTTAAAATGTCACCTCAGGTCCCAGGGAACTCTGTGGAAAAGGTGGTGGAAAAGACTAGAAGAGCCAGAGTGGACAGAGGACACCAAGGAAACAAGGCCTTCTAAACAAAGCACAATGGACATACATGTAAACTCAGAGACTAGAGAAGCATACAAAGGGCCTGCACATGTCTGCACCAGACATGGTCATAAAACAGAAGTGGGTCTAAGCACCATCCCTAACCCTAACCTAATGAAACTATCTCCATTTGATAGCAACGTGCAAATATAACATTAGTTTTCTCCAAGGGTATTTCACTGGGGGAAATATATTACCCTTTTATTATTTTATTATTTTCATATTAATTACAATTTATTCACTTTGTATCTCAGCTGAAGGCCTCCCCTCATTCCCCCCAAATCACACCCTCTCTCCCTCATCTCCTCCCATGACCCTCTCCAAGTCCACTGATAGGGTAAGTCCTCCTTCCCTTCCATCTGACCCTAGCCTATCAGGTCTCATCAAGCCTGGCTGCATTGTCTTCCTCTCTGGCCTGGTAAGGCTGCTCCACCCTCAGGGGAAGGTGATCAAAGAGACAGCCTGAGTTCATGTCAGGGACAGTGCCTGTTCCCATTACTAGGGAACCCACTTGGACACTGAACTGCCATGGGGTTACATCTGTGCAGGGGTTCTAGGTTATCTCCATGCATGGTCCTTGGTTGGGGTATCAGTCTCAGAAAAGACCCCTGAGCCCACATTTCTTAGCTCTGTTGCTCTGCTTGTGGAGCTCCTGTCTCCTCCAGGTCTTTCTATCTTCCCCTTCTTTCATATGGTTCTCTGTACTCTGCCCAAAGTTTGGTCTCAGGATCTGACTTAATACCCTGCTGGGATGAGTCTTTCAGAGGCCCTCTGTGGTAGGCTTCCTGTTTCCTGTTTTCTTCCTCTTCTAATATCCATCCCATATTCTTTTCTGAGTGAGGACTGATCATGTCACCCAGGGTCCTCCTTCTTGATTAGCTTCTTTAGGTATACAGATTTTAGTATGTTTATCCTATATTATACGTCTAATATCCACTTAGAAGTAAGTATATATATATATCTTGTGTGTCTTTCTGGTTCTGGGATACCTCACTCAAGATGATCTTTTCTAGTTCCCACCATTTACCTGCAAATTTCATGATTTCTTTGTTTTTAATGCTGAGTACTAGTCCACTGTGTAGGTGTACCACAATTTCTATATCCATTCCTCCATGGAGGGACATCTGGATTGTTTCCAGATTCAAACATAAGATTTCACCTTATACCCATCAAAATGGCTAAGATCAAAAACTCAAGTGACAATATATGCTGGAGAGGATGTGAAAAAGGAAACCCTCCTTCATTGCTGGTGAGTATGTAAACTTGTACAACCACTTTGGAAATCAATCTGGCTCTTTGCAGAGAATTAGGAATGGTGCTTCCTCAAGATTCAGGTATACCACTCCTAGGCATATATCCAAAAGATGCTCAAGTACACAACAAGGACATTTGCTCAATCATGTTTGTAGCAGCTTTATTCATAATACATTACTCTTTAACAGTAGACCCCCTGCCCTGTGGTTCCATGTCTCCAGCCAGAAGAGCTGCGGGATGGCATGGGACACTGAGCTGAAATTAGGCACTTTTTCCATAAGAAGTTCCAAGCACTGTCAGCTTCCAGGGGGAAAAGAGTGAAGAGGGGTGTCCAGAGTTCCATTTTTCTCAGGAACTTCGGTTTTAGGGCTGACATGAATGAAACAGAACCGGATCCCAGCCACTGGATATCCAGTCTGGCCAGACATGTAGGAGAAAAGATTTTCTCCACAGCAGAAGTGTTACTTCCCTTTCGGTTGGACCACAGAGGCCAAACGGCTCAGGGCTCTGAATCCAAGGTGGTGGAGATATCGCAGTGTTACAGCTTTTTGGTTAAACCACTGTCTTAACAGCAGTGGGTGTGACCAAATGCCCGTTGCTGATGCAGCTACAGCAGGAATGCAGGTTCTGGGGCTGGTCCAAGCAGCAGGAGTTCAGAGCTCTTAGAGGCCTGCCAGACCTGAATTGGATGAATTGAGCAGCTGTTGCGAAGCACCCAGGAGAGCTCCAGAGGTGACTGCTGTGGTTCTGCTGCAACTGCTTGGCCAGCAGTCAAGTCTGGGAGTCCAGGGGTGAATTCTTCTGAGAGGAGGGCAGCCCTTGTTTTCCCAGAAAAAACAGCAAGTCTCAGATCATCTTTGATGAAGTAGATGGGCTTGTTCCATTTCCTGAGCAGGGACATTGTAAACCTTGGGCAATTGGAGGGGTTTGGGGTTTGATTGGCAGGGACTAGGATGCGGGGGATGCTCCCTGGCATGGGGAAAGGTAACAGGTGACAAGTTTAAGTGACTGACTCACTTGTGGCCACCTAGGGGTTGTGCCACGTTCTCCTGAGACAGGCACAGAAACAAGGAGAAAGCTTTGTCCCATACTTTCCGTTCTCAGGGTGAAATTTTAAATCTCAAAATGGAGATTTCTTGGTTTTGGACATGCTCCATCTTATTAGTCCTGTGCCGGTTGCTCTGGAGGTGTGCTACAGGAGAGCCACCGGGACCCAAAGGAAATGAAGTCAGTGCAGTCTCTAAAGGTCATTTGCATATAGATTAGGATTTCTGGTTTTGTATTTTAATGAGATCCCTGTGTTGAACTTGTGTTTTTCTATATCTATATGTATTTATTGTGCTTTTACTCTGCCTCCTTTTTTTCTGTTGTTTTATTCTATTCTGATTTGTTATTTTTGTTTTATCTTACTGTCACTTATTATTATTGCTTACAGGCCTGTGTGTTTCCTAAAAAGAGACAGAAAGGGTGTGAATCTGAGTGGGAGAGGAGATGAGGATGAACTGGGAGGACTAGGAAAAGGGGGTATCTGATCAAAATACATTGTATGAAAAAACTGTTTTCAATAGAGGAAAAACATAGTTTTCAAATGGTGGGGTATGGAGGTGAACACTTGGAATCTCAGTTTTCAACAGAAAGGCTTAAAAGGTCACTCTCAGCAAAGAGCTTCCTTTAAGTTACCTCAACATCAAGGACACTTTTATGATATAAAGAAAAAAGGAGAAAGAGAATTCATGTCAAAATAACTTATAGTGTACGATGAACTTAAGAACTTTATATTCCTTGGCAGCACAATGTCAAAAGAATGTATATATGTAATAACACAAATTATTTAAAAATCATATGAAAAGGCCTCCTCTGCTGCCATGACCCCTGTGAAAAAGCTTGTGGCAAGTGGGGGACACACAAAAAAAAAGAAGGTTTTGAATTTCATCCTTGACTATACCCATTCTGTAGAAGATGGAATTATGGATGCTGCCAATTTTGAGCAGGTCCTCCAGGAGAGGATCAAGATGAAAGGAAAAGCTGGGAATCTTGGTAGAGGTGTTGTGACCATCAAATGGAGCAAGAACAAGATCACTGTCACCTCTGAGGAGCCAGAGACCTCTTCAGACATCTGTGCACACCAGGAATGCACACCTGCATACTTATTGGCACCAAACTCGTGCATATAGATGAAAATAAATGAATCATTTTTAAAAGAAGAAGAAAATGTCTTTTAAAAAAATCTAGTGGCATTTTGACTGCAAGATTTTCAGCATTCTTATTATTCTCTTATCATAACTGATTTGTATCAAAGGAGTAATTGTGGGATAGGCATTCATCACAAACTTTTGAACAGTTGGAATGAATGGGTCATACTTCCATACTAGGATTGAGGTAGATGACATGATGAAGTCCACCCAGTATATGACCACAAAGAAAAGCACCAGGAGCAAGATGTTCTGGGTGGCCCTTTTCTCAGGGTACGCTCTCAGGTGGCTGATGCTATGAAGATGCTTGCATTGCCTCTGATGTCTGAACAGGATAATCACCATGTATGCACTTGTGGTCAGCATGACCCCTACAAGAAACACATCTCTGGATGCTGTCATTGTTAAAATCAATCCCCCGATGATGTAGTTCATGGGGAAGAGTGAGCAGGATTCAGTGACCTTCATCTGGTTGGTCTCACTCACATTGGTAAAACCACCAACATAGAAGATAAGTCTGCCACTGAAGGACAAATTGAAAGACCAAATATAGAAGAAAGCACTAATCATGTATCTTTTTAGCTTAGGTTTAAATTTTGCCAAAAAAGAGGTACTGGGACTGATAGTGACAGCCTGGAACACACTCAGGAGGCAGGTGATGCAGATAGAGAGGCCTCTCATCACCCTGCTTATGTAAAAACTTGTCTTACATTTGAAGTCATTTTCAATGTTCAGTGACTCAAATATGTCTGTAAGCCACATGTCCCCTCCAATGAGGACCATCATTAGGTGAACAAAGGACAGATGACAGTAGATCAGGTCCATGGGCTTAGGTCTGTGACTTACGATTATGAAAGTATAAAGAAAAATGAGAAACATATTGGCTAAGACTCCAATCCCAGCTTGGAAATGAAGGACACTCTTTAATGAGGACATTAGTGAGAAGTATATGCATCTTAAGAACACAGTGGAAGAATATTTCTTATATCTGAAAAAAAAAAAGATTATACATCAAACTTGGAACTCACTGGAGTGTATATCTTTATCAACATTCTATTTTCCCAACTAATTCTTGACTACCTGTCTCTTTAGCTTTTGATGTTCCAGACTGTACATCATAGCCTACATTTCCATATATCTTCCAGGTATCTCCTGTATAAATAGCATATAATAGCTAATTAATGCATTCCCATTATACACAAAATTCACACTTTATATGTGTTTATTGAACCTGAGTCTCATGCCTTAGAAAACCAATCCCATTGATTTTACCTAACTTCCTCCTTATTCTGTATTTATCTTCTTTTTCCTTATCTAAGAACTCACATAGCTCCCCAATTTCTCTATCTGATCAGTTGTATCCCTCTATTCACCTTTACCTTCATCCCACTGTCATCTCTATTTCCCTTCCTCCTCTCTGCCTAAGGAACCATGTCTTTCCTATTTCTCTCATCACATACTTTTATCCTGCTATTCTGATCTCTATTGCTCACATCATTACCCCTATCTTGGCAATGGTTCCATTTTACTTTCCCAGTTTCCATACTTACTACAGGCTACATAGCCCCATCTTAAGATGTGGAGCTAGGAGCCTCCAACAAGAGAGAAGATGTGACACTAAGATGATTACTATTTTCAACACATTATGACAAACAACTTGTTGAAGATGACCCTATACTGATGCTGCTTGTGAATTTCTGTTTAAAAGAGATTCCTTCCCATACAGAGGAAAACAAGGTCAAAGTATTATACATCACTAGCACCCACACATTGTTTTTTACAGTTTTACTCAATAGTCTTATCTTTAGTGCTTATGTAAGTCATTTGGCCCAGTTACCATGATCAATTTATTATTGAACTTATTTTTTCAGTTCATTTAAATCAGCTTTGTGGTAGAGAAATAGAAAATGACTATACTGACTCAGATTCTTGTGAGAAACAGAGTGCCCAATTATATTTTCAAGTTCATTTGCATATTCCACATATAGGAATGTATGCACACATGTGTGGAAATAATGCAGAAGCCAGTGGAAATGGCCATGTTATAACATCCCCATGAACATGACACCATAAGTCACACATTTTATATTTACACTTTTTATACCTGAAGATCTTAATCTAGTAGAGAAATGGATTCATCCCAAATGCCAGAGCGAAACATCTGATTCTCTCACCAACACAGGTACACAATGATATTTGATGTTCTTTTTTTAAAGCTTCAAGATATGGGCTGGAAAGATGGATCACTCCTTAAGAGTACCTTTAAATCTTGCAGAGTAGATTCCCAGCAATGTCATGGTGGCTCAAAATTACCTGTAACTGTAGTTCTGGGAGATCCATTACCCTCTCTGATGTGGCACACTAGTGGGTACACAGACATACATGAAAGTAAAACCTTCATATAGGTAAAACAAAATAAATAAATATTAAATAAATAAAAGCATCCTGATAAAAATTAATTCAAGCCTTGGTCTCCAAATTAAAAGAAGAGTAGCTTTATTCTGATTTTAAAGTTGGAAATGCTCAAACCATATACATATAAAATTTTTTATGAATTCTACATTTGTAATTTATTAATATATCACATGTAATATTAACATAAAGAGATAATAACATAAGGAAAAGATAACAATCTAAAAAATTTTTTCCTTCTCTTTTTAAATGTATTTATTTATTACCATTTATTCACTTTGTATCCTGGCTATAGCTCCCTCCCTCCTGTCCTCCTAGTCCCACCCACCCTCCATCTTCTACTGTGCCCCTTCCCTAGACTGCTGATAGGGTAGGCCCTCCTTCACTTCTATCTGACCCTAGCCTATTAGGTCTCATCAGGGCTGACTGAATCATCTTTCTCTGTGGCCTGGCAATGCTGCACCACCCCCTGGGGAAGATGATCCATAAAATTTTACCACAGAAATCCTTCGACTGATAAACACCTTCAGCAAATTGGCTGGATACAAAATTAACTCTAGAGAATCTGAAGCCCTCCTGTATACAACAGACAAACAGGCTGAGAAAGAAATTAGGGAGACTAAACCATTCACAATAGCCACAAATAACATAAAATACTTTGATGTAACTCTAATAACACAAGTGACAAACCTGTATGAAAAAAAGCTATAAGTCTCTGAAGAAAGAAATTCAAGAAGATATCAGAAGATGGAAAGATCTCCCATGCTCATGGATTGGTAGGATTAACATAGTGAAAATGGCCATCATACCAACAGTAATCTACAGATTCAAAGCAATTCCCATCAAATTACCAATACAATTTGTTTCAGAACTTGAAAGAACAATTCTCAACTTCATAGGAAAAACATTAAAACCCAGCATTGCCAACACAATACTATTCAACAAAACATTGTCTGCAGGTATCTCCACCCCTGATCTCAAGCTGTACTACAGAGAAATAGTAATAAAAATGGCATGGTACTAGCATCGAAACATAATTGTTGATCAATGGAATTGCATAGAAGACAAAAAAATAAACCCACACACCTATGGATACTTGATTTTTGACAAAGAAGCCAAAACCATACAATGGAAAAAAGACAGCATCTCCAACAAATGGTGCTGGTCTAACTGGATGTCTATATGTAGAAAACTCAAATAGATCCATATATGTCACCATGCACAAAAGTAAAGTCCAAGTGGATCAAAGACCTCAACATAAAACCAGACACACTAAATCTGTTAGACAAAAAAGTGGGGAAGAGTCTTGACCCCACTGGCACAGGAGACAACTTCCTGAACAGAACACCAACAGCACAGGCTCTAAGGTCAACAATCAATAATGGAACCACATGAAACTGAAAAGCTTCTATAAAGCAAAGGAAAATGTCATAAGAACAAAATGACAGCCTACAGACTAGGAAAGGATCTTCACCAACCCAGAGGGCTGATATCCAGAATATATAAAGAACTGAAGGAGTTAAACACCAGTAAACCAATTAATTCAAATAAAAAATGGGAAACAGGGGCTGGAGAGATGACTCAGAGGTTATGAGTACTGGCTGTTCTTCCAGAGGCCATGAGTTCAATTCCCAGCAACCACATGATGGCTCACAATGATCTATAATGAGATATGGTGCCCATTTCTGGTGTGCAGGTCTACATTCAAACAGAACATTGTATACATAATAAATAAATAAATAATATTTTTTATAAAATGGGATAGAGAGTTAAACAGAATTCTTATCAGAGGAATATCAAATGGTAGAGGAACACTTAAAGAAATGCTCAACAATGTCCATCCGCTTTGCCTTTCTGCATGAGGATTGAGCATCTTACCCAGAGTGTTCCTTCTTGATTAGCTTCTTTAAGTATACAAAGTTTTGTAGGTTTATCCTATATTATATATCTAATATCCATTTATAAGTGAGTATATACCACGTGTGTCTTTCTGCTTCTGGGATACCTCACTTAGGATAATCTTTTCTAGATCCCACCATTTGCCTGCAAATTTCATGATTTCCTTGTTTTTAATTGCTGAGTAGTATTCCATTGCGTAAATGTACCACATTTTCAGTATCCATTCCTCAAGTAAGGGGCATCTGGATTGTTTCCAGCTTTTGGCTATTACAAATAAAGCTGCTACAAACACGGTTAAGCAATTGTCCTTGTTGTATACTTGAGCATCTTTTGCAAAATATGCCTAGGAGTGATATGGCTGGATCTTGAGGAAGCACTATTCCTAATTGTCTGAGAAAGTGACAGATTGATTTCCAGAGTGGTAGTACAAGTTTACATTCCCATCAGCAATGGAGGAGGGTTCCCCTTTCTCCACATCCTCTCCAGCATGTGTTGTCACTTGAATTCTTAATCTTAGCCATTCTGATGGTGTAAGGTGAAATCTCAGGGCCGTTTTCATTTGCATTTCCTTGATAGTTAAGGATGTTAGCATTTCTTAAAATGTTTCCCTGCCATTCCAAAGGAAGAGGGAGAAAAAGGGAACAGGACAGGAACCTACCATAGAAGCCTTCGGAAAGACTCTACCTTGCAGGGTATCAAAGAAGATGCTGAAGCTCATAACTAAACTTTGGGCACAGTGCAGGGAATCTTATGAAAGAAAGGGGAGATAGAAATTGGATATTAGTGATATAATATAAGATAAAAATACTAAAATCTATAGATCTGAAGAAATAACAGGGAGGACCCTAGGGAAGAGGCTGAAACCTCACTCAGAAGGGCAAACAGGATAGACATTGGTAGTAGGAGAACTAAAGGAACAGAACAGGAGCCTTCCACAGTGGACTTCTGAAAGACTCTACCAACCAGTGTATTGAAGGCGATACTCAGAGTCATTGCCAAACTTTGGGTAGAGGATCAGAAACCTCATGGAAGAAAACAGTGATAGAAAAACCTGGAGGAGATAGGAACTCCACAAGGGGAACAACAGAGCCCAAAAACCTGGGCTCAGAGTGTTCTGCAGAGATCAATACTTCAACGAAAGACCTTGCATGGAGAGGACCTAGATTCCCTGCTTAGAGGAAGCTTATAGGTGGCTCAGTTTCCAAGTTGGTTGCCTAGTAAGGGGAGCAGGAGCTTCCTCTACCATGAACTCAGTGGCTGGCTCTTTGATCACATCCAGCTGAGGGGTGCAGCATTACCAGGCCACACATGAAGATCATGCAGCCAGCCTTGATGATACCTGATAGGCAAGGGTCTGATAGAAAGAGAGGAGGGCCTCCCCTATCAGTGAAGTAGGAAAAGGGGATAGTGGGGAAAGAGTGAGGGTGGGTTGTACTGGAAGGAGATGAGAGAGGGTGCTAAAGCAAGGATACAAAGTGAATAAATTGTAATAAATAAATAATAAATAAATATATTTTTAAAAAAGACACAGGCTAACACATTGGGTAGGGAAACAGGATCCAACATTCTGCTTCAATCAAGAAACAGTCCCCTGCCACAGAGACAGACACTACCTCAGAGTAAAAGGTCAGAAAAAGATTTTCCAAGCAAACAGACGCAAGAAGCAAGCTGGAACAGCCATCCTAATATCTATTAAAATGGAATTTCAACCAAAATTATTCAAAAGTGATGGAGAGGGACACTTCATTATCATCAAAGGAAAAAACCCACCATAAGGACATCATAATCTTGAACATCTATGCACCAAACACAAGGGCTACTGCATTTGTCAAAGAAACATTATTAAAGCTTAAATCACATTGATTCCAACACCTTAATAATGGAAGACTTCAACACCCCACTCTCACCAAGGGACAGTTCATTGAGACAGAAGCTAAACAGAAAAATAATGACACCTACAGAGGTCTTAAATCAAATGGACCTAATAGACATCTACAGAACCTTTCACCAAACACAAAAAAAGTATACCTTCTTTCAGCACCTCATGTAACCTTCGCCAAAATTGACCGTATAGTCAGGAACAGAACAAGCCTCAACACATACAAGAAGACTGAAATAATCCCGTGTATCATATCAGCTCACCAAGGTCTAAAACTACACCTCAACAACAACAGAAATAGCAAAAAGCCTATACACACATGGAAACTGAACAACTCTTTATTCAATGACAACTTGATAAGGGTAGAAATAAAAAAAAATTAAAGACTTCCTAAAATTCAATGAAAATGAAGGTACTACTTACCCTAACATATGGGACACCATGAAAGCAGTGCTAAGAGGAAAGTTCATAGCATGAAATGCCTTCATAAAGAAATTCGAGGCAACTCATACAAGCAACTTAAGGGCACACCTGAAAGCCATAGAAAAGAAGAAGAAGAAGAAGAAAAAGCACATACACAAAAGAGGAGTAGATGGTTGGAAGTAATCAAACTCAGGGCTGAAATCAATAAATTAGAAACAAAGAGAACAATTCAAAAAAGTCAATGAAACCAAGAGCTGGTTCTTTGAGAAAATCAACAAGATAGACAAATCCTTAGCCAAAGTAACTAAAAAAGATTGTTTTATTTTCCATGAGATATGTTCTTCGACATCTCTGCTTCATATTCATTACTTTTTAAATTTTATTTTATTAATTACACTTTATTCACTTTGTAACCTCCCATAAACCTGTCCCTCCTCACCGCCCAGTCCCACCCACCCCCAAGTCCACTGATAGAAGAGGTCCTCCTCTCCTTCCTTCTGATCTTAGTCTATTAGATCTCATCAGAAGGGGCTGCATTGTCATCTTCTGAGGCCTGGTAAGGCTGCTCCCCCCTCAGGAGTTGGTGATCAAAGAGCAGGCCAATCAGATTATGTCAGAGGCAGTCCCTCTTCCCATTACTGTGGAACCCAGTTGGACACTAAACTGCCATGGGCTACCTCTGTGCAGGGTTCCTAGGTTATCTCCATGCCTGATACATGGATGGAGTATGAGTCTCTGCGAAGACCCCTGTGTTCAAATTTTCTGGTTCTGTTGCTCTCCTTGTAGGGTTCCTGTCCTCTCCAGATCTTACTATTTCCCACTTCTTACATAAGAGTCCATGCACTCTGCCCAACAGTTGGCCATAAGTCTCAGCATCTGCTTTGATATTCTGCAGGGCAGAGCCTTTCAGAGGCCCTCTGTAGCAGGTTTCTAGGTTGTTTCCTGTTTTCTTCTTCTGATGTCCATACTAAAATGCTCAATCCCCATCCCGAAAGGCAAAAAGGATGGACATATACATTACTTTTTAAATGTTTATCACCGACAGAAAATGGCACACCTTCTGATTCCTCATGTGGCATCTTTCTCTAGACTTCACTGAAACTTACCATAAAAGGCCAAAGCTACCATGGCTACAGAACTGTTAACATTGCACACACTGAGAAAATCCATTTGTTTTGTTTTGTTTTTGGGAAAACAAATTACAGTGCTGGGGGTTTTCACATTAGTTCCAATTGTAATTTTAGATATCAGTACTAACCCAAAGTGTATCCATAAGCATTCACAGCAGTGGAGAAGCCATCACTATTAAATTGTCCCGAAACAAAGACTAAGGAGTGGGTAGGCAGCTGTAGAAAGAGACCTGCAAGAAAAGAGACCAAGAGCCACTTTGTAGATAACTCTACATTCTTCCAAGAAAAATCCGTTTACACCTTCAATATCACAGCATGTGCTTTTAGGACAGTGTTGTCCTGTGAATTGATGGTGATCATTGCATTCTGCTTTGTTTAGTGAGCTAAACAACATACAAATATACCAGATGAAAAGTATCATTTTAATTTTAAGTTTTACTTTATTTAGTGAGTTAATGATCTAAAGGTAGTATGACTACTCAGAGAGAACATAAAGAAAGTGTGTGACTTTCAGGTGACAGGATCCATAGTATTTCGTGATGTTCCATCCACTCTCAGAAACAAGACTAAGTTTTCAGTAATCTCATGGGATGAAGGCTTCAGCCACAGAAGCTAGTTCCATGTAAACTTCATGAAATAGATAATGGCAGTGAAAACAAATACTGACCACTTGTTAAAAAGGTATTAAATCAAAGCGATTCCCCTATACTCTTAAATAATTTAAGTGCATGATTTGATCTTTGGAAACTGAGGCTAATGCACGTGTAACTGGAAGCACACAGAAGCCGACTAGAATATTTCAACCTCACACTTACCAGAAAGCTTTCCTGAGATGAAGAGAAGCAGAAGGAGTGCTACTGCAGACGTTGTGGGGAAGCTATCATACCCAGAGCTTGATCAGAGTTTGAATGACTTGGGAAAGACAGGAAAATGTTTACTAGAAGTGTGTGTGTGTGTGTGTGTGTGTGTGTGTGTGTGTGTGTGTGTGTGTGTGTGTGTGTTTAAGAGCAAGAGGGATGGAGATCTCAACCTGTAGATCATACTGACTTTAGTCAAGCACAGACTGCTTCTGCCTAAGCATTCAAGGTGCTGAAATCACAGACATGTGCCAACACACCTGCCTTCATTCTTCCTTGTATACTCTTACACGATTTGGTAAATGAAATTCCAGCAAAGTAAAAATAGACCTCTGATATTATCACCTAAACTTAAATTTACTTGGCATTTCTTTGTCAATACTTATTTTTTTAATGTATTTATTTTTACTTCATGTGCATTGGTGCTTTGCCTGCATGTATGTCTGTGTAAGGGTACCATACATTGGAGTTACAGACAGTTGAAAGCTGACATGTGGGTGCTGAGAATTGAACACAGCTCATCTGGAAGAACACTCAGTGCTATTAACTGTTGAGCTATCTCTCCAAGCCCCATCAATGCATATTTTAATGAGTAATTTTATTTTGTAACTATTGAAGAAAATCTTGGGGATTTTAACTTTAAATAATTTTATAATATTTGAGAGTTAAAATTATTTCTGTCACTGATAATGAAAAACTCAGTATTATAATGGTAGCAACATCTTAAGGTTCATTTTAGAAAACTTGAAATATTAAAACTTGATTTTTTTTTTACTGAAACATTAAAATACATACTGAATATTATCCAATTTACATTTTTGTGAGGATATCTTTACATAAGTTTAATAAATATATCAGGTGAGATTTTCAAGTACTTTTTAAATACCCAGAAAAGAGTTGCATTATTAAAAATCATTTCATTAAGTTAATCAAAGCCATCTAAATTTTTAAAAAGTTATTATATGTTAAAATATCTTAAGTTGAAACTTCTCTAAGAATTCTCAAGTATATATGGACTTTATGGAATCAAAAATTACTACTAAACACTAAACTATATAGTATATGTAGTATATTTTTAGCTTAACTGTCATGTAATTAAACACATAGAGCCAGTTAACTTGAGAGAACTAGTAAAATGAGAAAATATTTTTAAAAACTTAAATGTATCTTAATTATACGCTGACTCCTACAAAGTAATACATGTCTGTTCTTGGTTTCTCACCCACTAAGGCAATTCAGGTGTTTTGTTACAGAAATGAAAAACTAACACAGAAGGCAATGCTTAGGTGGAATCATAGTCTCAGAATTATTGGAGTGCACACTCAGGAGAATCCACAGTCAGGTTTACATGTTAGAATATTTCACCTGGAACTAGTTTTTACAAACATGTCAGTGTAATTCATTGTAAAAAGATGGGTTTCATGATACTTTCATTCAATATACAATACCCACCGGTCATCTTTACCCAATTAGCCTGTCTTGTTTCTCTATCTAGCACTTGCTAGGCCCCACCCTCTTTCAAGTAGCCCCCCTTCTACTGTCACATATATTATAATGAGTGAACCACATTAAGTGAAGAAATCTATGCTCTTGA
This sequence comes from Meriones unguiculatus, assembly GCF_030254825.1. NCBI lineage: Eukaryota > Metazoa > Chordata > Mammalia > Rodentia > Muridae > Meriones > Meriones unguiculatus. The sequence goes on from NC_083351.1 coordinate 49,246,538, forward strand.
ATAAGTCATTACACTGATATCTTTATGTCCAAAAGCATCTGTTATCTGTTTATTATACAGTATAGCTCAAAAGTAATATTCTAAGCAGAGAATTCTGTAATCATTTATTACAGAAAACCCTGTTTCATTCTATCACCCACGTCCAGCTCTCACAGGAAGAGTAGTAGTAATGAAGAGAAAAAGAAACACTCACCAGGCTGGGCCGTTGACAAACATTGTGTAGAGTGAGGCTTTAAAAGCAGTTGAAAGGAAGAGGAATCATCAGTTGTTTCCCTCTAGGCCCATAATAATCATGTCATCAGGAGAAAGCAACTCTGACTTTGATGTTACAAAGTACTGCATCATAAGGAAAAGTGAACTTCCCCAATTCCAGGAGAACAGTAGAGTAGAAACAGCTGAGCTTCGAATTTCCCGTGTGTGAGTTATTCTCCACAGACCTTACCTGTCTGTGTGGATTAACTGATCCCAATCCTGTGAACAAAATAAGAATAATAATATTCCATTTAAAAGAAGTAGAAAACATTTTAGGTTCCCAAAAGTATCCTTCCTGTTTCTAAATCATTTGTGCTGTTCTACATACTTACTCTACAGTGATAGCAGGGTCTCACCAAGAAATTAACAGCTCTTTGGCTACAATAAAGGTAATGTCGCCTTCTGCAAAGACATGTGAGGAAAGTACCATTTCTTACGGAGTACCCAGACATGAAGTAATGTAACTGTATATCAGCAGAAATCAGGCTATTGTGCTGGGGATGTAGCACACTTGGGTAGAGTGCATGACTAGAAAATAATTATGTATGTGGGACACCACGAAAAAAAACCTTTCAAGTTATAGGCACAGATAGGGAAAAATAATTCCAAGTCAAAGTGTAATACACCACTTTCAATAAGATCAGAGAAGAATACTGCCCAAAATAAAGAAAGACAGACCCGTACAAATACAAGAAACACACAGAACAGAAAAGATACAAGAGCAGAAATAAAACTTTTCATGTATCTTAGTGTTAAAACATTAAGTGTATAGAACAACAACAACAACAAAAAAGTGGATTGAACGCATTAATAGAATAACTGCAGGTCACAAATAAAGAAAACTCATCAAATGGAAAAGTGGACTTGCCTAATTCCAGGAGAAAAAAAAAAGGTGAATAGGTGAATAGGAAGAGCTGATTTCAAGAGGTAAACTTCCAAAGCAAGAAGAAGCTGCAGTAATACATCAAGTCCTAAATGTTATCTACTCTAAAATAATATACCCAGCAATGCAACTGCTAAAATTGAAGGGAGAGGAACAATTTTCCAAAATGTAGACAGCCTAATGAGCTTTATATTCACCAAAACAAGCCTAAAGTATTACAGGAAGCACTATTTTGGACTGAAGAGAGAAATGAGCATAGCAGAGAGATTCTGGGAAAAAAATGTGAAGCCATAATTATTAAAACATAATATTCAAGTGAGGACACATCAAAAATCAACATGATGCTCAGAACTAAAATACACATTTCAATAATAATTTAAACATAAATGTGCTCAATGCTCCACTCAAAAGATAGAGAGTGAATGAATTAATCAAGGAACAAAACTCATTTGTCGGCGGAAACGTATCTTAGCTTTAAAGTATGGCATCCCCTTAGAGTGAAACCATGGGTAAAAGTATTCCAAAAATTGAACCAGAAAGAAAGCAGGAGTCATTATCTAAACATCTGACAAAATAGAATTTATACTAAAAGAAATTAAATGAGATAAAGAGGGATACTTCATTTAAATAAAGGGAACAGTTAACCATGAAAACATTACTGTCCTAAATATATATTCACCAAACTCTAAAACACTCAATCTCATAAAAAAAATAATCTACTCCTCGAACAAAGGAACTGATAAACAGCAATCCATAGTTAATAGATGATTTCAATACCCAACATTTTCCAATTGAGAGGTCATCTGGCCAAAAATGAACAGAAACATCAAATAAACAGATGACATCATACATCAAATAGATTTAACAGGTACCTTGAGCATAATAAAACCAAACACCAAAAATACATATTTTTTACCCTGCACCACACAGAATCATTTCTAAAATATGTCATAACCTGAAATACAAAACAAATCATTACAAATCAAAAAGTTTGAAATTACTGTTTAGACCTAACTTGATTACAATGCAATAAAACCCAAAATTGATAACAGACAAATATCTAGTAAATACAAAAACTCGTGGAGATTAACCAGCACATTACAGAATGATACCAAGGTCAAAGAAGAATAGCCATATAGAAATATTCCTGGAACTATTTGAAAATAAAAATAATAAGACATAACCTCTGGCATGAATTGAAAGCAATTCCATGAGAAAAATTTATAGCTCTAAGCATATACAGTAAAAAATCAGAAACAAACAGCACAAAAATGTCATAATATACAACTTGAAAAGTTGGAACAAACAAAATACAACACAATTGACAGAAAGAAATAGTAATAAAAACAGAAATCATCAAAACAAACAAAGACAACAATGCAAGGAATCAATAAACATAACTGACAACCACTTGCCCCAACTAACCAAAAGAAATCAACAGAATACCCATATTATAGAACAAAAAAAGAACAGGAAAACACTACAAGAGGCACCAAATGAATTCAGAATATTATAAGAGGATATTTTTAAAACGTACTCCAGTAAGTAAGAAAATCTAAAACTCTTATATGATTTTCTAGATCCTGCCACATCACAAAATTAAACCAACAATTCAACAACTTAAACAGGCCAATAACAAATGAGGAGACTGAAATAATGATAAAAAGCTTTTTGGCCAAGAAACATCTATAAATAGATGGATTCAGAGCAGAATTTTACCAGACATTTAAAGATGACCTAGCGCCAATTTTCTTACAATATGTTTAAAAAAAGAAATACAAGGAACATGCCCAAACTACTTCTGCCCAGTGTAACAGTAATACCAAAATAAATAATGACTCAACAAAAAAGGGAAAATACAAGCCAATATCCCTGATGAAAATAGACTCAAAAATTATAAAATACTTACAAACAGAATACAGTCATATATTTTAAAAAACTACAACCTGAACAAGTTGGCTTTATCTCCAACATGTAGGGATGATTCAGCATACACAAGTCTATAAATGTAACAAACCACATAAATTGACTTAAAGACAAAAAACAGTGTTCTGAATAAATGCAGAAAAAATCTTTGAAATATATAATATGCATTTATGATGAAAGTCCTAAAAATATAGGACCAAAGAGAAAAAGAAACCTACAGCAAACAATATCCTAAATGCAGTTCTCTTGAAGTCAGGAATAAGAGAGGGATATCCATTATTTTCCAGTTCTTTTCAACATGGTGCTCAAAGGACTATTTGGAACAATAAAGCAAGAGAAGGAGGTAAAAGAGAGTCACATAGGGAAAGAAGTCAAATATCCCTACTTGCAGATAACATGAAGGCAGAATTCTAAGAACATTTCTAGAAATAATAACCAAATTCAGCAGTGTGGTAGAAGGATCAACTTTTACAAATCATATTTTTTATATATAGTAAAAATAAAATATACAGAAGAAATCATGGACACCTCCCATTTACAATAGCTTCACAGAAAAAAAAATCTAGGAATAAACCTAAACAAAAATCAAATGACCTCTACAATGAAAATTTAAACACACATACTCACAGTCAATAAAAAAATTGGCTCTTTAAGAAAATCAATAAGATTGACAAATAAATATCATAAACAAATTTTCTTAACACAATTCTCTAAAAGATGGAGAAAGATGATCAAAATAACAAAGTTAGAAATAAAAATGGGGACAGAACAACATACCAAGTAAATTCAGAGAATCATGAGGGCGTCATTTCAAAACTTGTACTTGGCCAAATTATAAAATTTAAGAAATTATAATTTTCTTGGTAAATACCATGTAACGAAGTTAAATAAAAACTAAACAAGCAATTACTTTACATATATTTTTTTTTACTAATTACACTTTATTCACTTTGTATTCCCCCATAAACCCCTTCTTCCTACCCTCCCAATCCCACCATCCCTCCCCCTTCTTCACGCATGCCCCTCCCCAAGTCCACTGATAGGGAAGGTCCTATTCTCCTTGTGCTCAAAAAAACCTTGTGCTCAAATTTTTTGGTTCTGTTGCTCTCCTTGTGGACCTCCTGTCCTCTCCATCTCTTACTATTATTTCCCACTTCTTCCATAAGATTCCCTGCATTCTTCCCAAAGTTTGGCCATAAGGCTCAACATCTGCTTTGATAGTCTGCAGGGCAGAGCCTTTCACAGGTCCTCTGTGTCAGGTTCCTAACTTGTTTCCTGTTTTCTTTTTCTTCTGATGTCATTCTTCTTTGCCTTTTGGGATGGGGAATGAGCATTGTAACCAGAGTCCTTCCTCTTGATTACTTTGTTCAGGTGTACACATTGTAGTAGGTTTATCATATATTATATGTCTATATGCGTGAGTATATACTGTGTGTGTCTTTCTGCTTCTGGGATAGCTCACTCAGCATGATCTTGTCCAGTTCCCACCATTTACTGCAAATTTCATGACTTCCTTATTTTTCATTGCTGAGTAATATTCCATTGTGTAGATGTACCACAATTTCTGTATCCATTCTTCAGTTGAGGGGTATCTGGGTTTTTCCAGCTTCTGACTTTTACAAATAAAGCTGCTACAAACATGGTTGAGCAAATGTCCTTATTGTGTACTTGAGCCTCTTTTGGATATATGCCTAGGAGTGGTATAGCTGGATCTTGAAGAAGCTCTATTCCTACTTGTCTGTGAAAGCACCAGATTAATTTCCAGAGTGGTTGTACCAGTTTACATTCCCACCAGCAAAGGAGGAGAAAGTTCCCCTTTCTCCACAATCTCTACAGCATATGTTGTCATTGAGGTTTTGATCTTGGTCATTCTGACAGGTGTAAGGTGAGATCTAAGGGTCATTTTGATTTGCATTTCCCTGATGGCTAATGACGTTGAGCATTTTTTTAAGTGTTTCTCTGCCATTTGATATTCCTCTATCAAGAATTCTCTGTTTAGGTCTGTTCCCCATTTTTTAATTGGATTACTTGGTTTATTGCTTTTTAACTTCTATAGTTCTTTATATATACTGGATATTAGCCCTCTATCAGATAGAGGGTTGGTGAAGATTCTTTTCCAATCCATAGGCATTCATGTTGTTTGAGGACGGTTTCCTTTGCTTTACAGAAGCTTTTCAGTTTCATGAGGTCCCATTTATTAATTATTGCTCTTTAGAACCTGTGCTGTTAGTGTTCGGTTCAGGAAGTTGTCTCCTGTGCCAATGAGTTCTAGGATCTTCCCCAATTTTCTTCTAACCGATTTAATGTGTTCAGTTTTATGTTGAGATCTTTGATCCACTTGGACTTTAGTTTTATACAGGGTGATAAGTATGGATCTATTTGCATTTTTCTACATGTAGACATCCCGTTAGACCAGCACCATTTGTTGAAGATGCTATCTTTTTACCATTGTATGGTTTTGGCATCTTTGTCAAAGATCAGGTGTCCATAAGTGTTTGGGTTTATTTCTGGGTCCTCTGTTCAGTTCCATTGATCCACCATTCTGTTTCTATGCAAGTACCATTCAGTTTTTTATTACTGTTGGTCTAGAGTATAGCTTAAGATCAGGGATGGAGATATCTCCAGAATATCTTTTATTGTAGCGATTATTTTAGCAATTCTGGGTTTCTTGTTATTCCATATGAAGTTGAGAATTGTTCTTTCCAGGTCTGTAAGAATTGTGTTGGTAATTTGATGGGAATTGCATTGAAATTGTAGAATGCTTTTCTTAAGATGTCCATATTTACTATGTTAATCCTGTCAAGCCATGTGCATGGGAGATCTTCAATCTTCTGATATCTTCTTCTAATTTTTTCTTCAGAGACTTGAAATTTTTTTCATACAAGTCTTTGACATGCTTGGTTAGGGTTACACCAAGAGACTTCATGTCATTTGTGGATATTGTGAAGACTGTTGTTTCCTTCATTTCTTTCTTAGCCCTTTTGTCTTTTGTATACAGGAGGACTACTTAATTTTTTTGAGTTAATTTTGTATCCAGCCACTTTGCTGAAGGTGTTTATCTGCTGTAGAAGTTCCCTGGTAGAATTTTTGGGGTCACTCATGTATAGTATCGTATCATCTGCAAATAGTGATACTTTGACTTCTTCCTTTCCAGTTTGTATCCCCTTGATCTCCTTCAACTGTCTTATTGCTCTAGCAATGACTTCCAGAACTGTGTTGGAAGAGATATGGAGAACATGGGCAGCCTTGCCTTGTCCCTGATTTCAGTGGGAATGCTTTAAGTTTCTCTCCGTTTAGTTTGATGTTGGCTATAGGCTTGCTGTATATTGCCTTCACTATGTTTAGGTATATGCCTTGTATCCTTGATCTCTCCGAGACTTTAAACATGAATCCATGTGGGATTTGTCAAATGCTTTTTCAGTATCTAAGGAGATTATCATGTTTTTTTTTTCCTTCCGTTTGTTAATATGGTGGATCACATTGATGGATTTTCATATTTAGAACCACCCTTACATACCTAGGATAAAGCCTATTTGGTCATAGTGGATGATATCTTTGTTGTGTTCTTGTACTGGGTTTGCAAGTATGTTGTTGAGTATTTTTGCATCAATGTTCATAAGGGAGATTGGCCTGATATTCTCTTTCTTTGTTGGGTCTTTGTGAGGTTTAGGTATCAAGGGGACTATGGCTTCATAAAATGATTTTGGTAGTGTTCCTTCTGTTTCTATTTTGTGTAATAATTTGAAGAGACCTGGAGTTAGCTCTTCTTTGAAGGTCTGTTAGAATTCTGCCCTGAAACCATCTGGTCCTGGGCTTTTTTTGGATGGGAGACTTTCAATGACCATTTCTATTTCTTTGGAGATATAGGACTATTTGATTGATTTACCTGGTCTTGATTCAACTTTGGTAAGTGGAATCGATAAAGAAAATTGTCCATTTCTTTTAGATTTTCAAATTTTGTTGCATATAGACTTTTGAAGTAAGTCCTAATGATTGTTTGAATTTCCTGTGTCTGTAGTTATGTCCCCCTTTTCATTTCTGATTTTGTTGATTTGGATGGTGTCTCTCTCCTAAAAGGCAGAAATTTGGCTTGGCTTGGCTAAGGGTTTGTCTATCTTGTTGATTTTCTCACAGAATCAGCTCTTGGTTTCATTCATTCTTTGAATTGTTTTATTTGTTTCTAATTGATTGATTTCAGCCCTGAGTTTGATTATTTCAAGCTGTCTACTCCTTTTGGTTGTGTCTGCTTCTTCTTTTTCTAGGCTCTTTAGGTGAACCATTAAGTTATTTGAATGAGCTGTCTCGAATTTCTTCTTGAAGGCACGTAGTGCTATGAACTTTCCTCTTAGCACTGCTTTCATTGTGTCCCACAAGTTTGGGTATGTTGTGCCTTCATTTTCATTTAGTTCTAGGAAGACTTTAATTTCTTTCTTTATTTCTTCCCTGACCCAGCTGTCATTTAGTAGCAAGTTGTTCAGTTTCCATGTGTGTGTAGGCATTTTGCTGTTTCTGTTGTTGTTGAGGTCCAGCTTTATTCCATGGTGGTCAGATAGGATACAAGGTATTATTTCAATCTGCTTGTATCTGTTGAGGCTTGCTTTGTGACCAAGTATATGGTTTGTTTTAGAGAAGGTTCCATGAGGTGCTGAGAAGAAGGTAAATTCTTTTGTGTTTGGGTGTAAGGTTCTGTAAATGTCTGTTAGGACCATTTGATTCATGACCCCTGTTCGAGATATTGTTTCTTTGTTTAATTTCTGTTTTGTTGACCTGTCCTTTGTTGAGAGTGGGGTATTGAAGTCTCCCACTATTAATGTGTGGGGATCTATGTGTGGTTTAAGTTTTATCAATGTTACTTTTACAAATGTGGGTGCCCTTGTATTTGGGACATAGATATTCAGGATTGTGATGTCTTCCTGGTTGAATTTTCCCTTGATGTGTATGAAGAATGGAGTGTCCTTCTCCATTTCTTTTGATTAATTTTGGTTGAAAGTCTATTTTGTCAGCTATTAGAATGGCTACTTTTGCTTACTTCTTGGGTCCACTTTCTTGGAAAGCCAGCTTCCAACACTTTACCTTCAGATAATGTCTACCTTTGTGACTTAGGTGTGTTTCTTGTATGCAACAGATAGCTGGGTCTTGTTTATGCATCCATTCTATTAGTCTGTGTCTTTTTTATTAGAGAATTGAGTCCATTGATGTTGAGAGAGATTAATGACCAGTTGTTATTAGATCCTTTGATTTTGATGTTGGCTATGTTCATAAGTTTGTGTGCTGGTTGCTTTTTGTTTTACTGTAGCGAGTTTAATTATTTCCTGTGTTTTCTTGAAAGTAGCTAATTTTCTTGGGTTGTATTCTCCCTTCTCGTGTATTCTGTAACGCTGGATTTGTGTGCAGGTATTGTTGAAATTTGTTTTTGTCATTGAATATCTTGTTTTCTCCATCTATGAGGACTGAGAATTTTGCTGGATATAGTAGCCTGGCCTGACATCTATATTCTCTTAGTGCCTGCATGATATCCATCCAGGCCCTTCTGGCTTTCATAGTCTCTGTTGAGAAGTCAGGTATGATTCTGATGGGTATGCAATTATATGTTACTTGGCCTTTTTCCCTTGCAGCTTTTAGTATTTTTTCTTTGTTCTGTATACTTCCTGTTTTGATTATTATGAAGGAGGATTTTCTTTTCTGGTCTAATTTACTGGATGTTCTGTAGGCCTCTTGTATTCTTATTGGCCTCTTCTTTAAGTTGGGGAAATTTTCTTCAATGATTTTGTTGAAAATATTTTCTGGGCCTTGGAGTAGGGAATCTTCTTTTTCCTCTATTTATAATTTTCTTAGTTTTTGTCTTTTTATGTTGTCTTGAATTTTTTGGATGGTCTGTGTCAGGAATATTTTAGATTTCACATTTTCTTTGACAGATACATTGATTTCTTCCATTGTATCTTCCACATCTGAGATTCTTTTTTCCATCTCTTGTAGTCTATTGGTTATCCTTACCTCTGTATTTCCTCTTTTCTTCCCTAAGTTCTTTCTCTCCACAATTTCCTCCATTTGTGTTTTCTTTAATTTTTCCAATTCTATCTTCAGATCTTGAGCCATTTTGTTGATTTTCTTCACCTGTCTGACTATATTTTCCTGTTTTTCCTTCAATTCTTTCAGCTGTTTATTTGAACAATTCTCTGTTTCTTTATTACTTTCAGTGATTCAAGTATTTCCTGACAACCACAAACTATTTGGCTGCAACTTCCTGTATTTTTTACAGAAGGCCATAATCTTTGAGTTTATCTTCCTCTAGGCCTTTATGCATTTTATGTGTTTCCTCTGTTACCCTCTTCATAAGCATAGATGTTAGGTCATCTTCTTGAATTTCAATTATGCTGGGGTGTTCAGGGCTACTTGCCCCTGGATAACTGTGTTCTGGAGATGCCGTATTGCTCTGTCTTTTGTTGGTTGAGCTTTTATGCTAGCCTCTACCCATTGGGCTATCTTAGGTGTTTGGAGTTAGTTTCTGGTGGTTCCTGGAATCCTGTGGTGGAGAGAATTCCCTTGTCAGGAAGATGGCTATTCCTGGAGGAAGCCTCCTCAGCTTTTTTGGGTATGGTCACTTTATGGCTGGTGTTTTTCAGGAGTTGCCACAGCTCACCTCAGGCATAGAGACCTGACTGGTAACTGTGGTCCTTGTTAGTTGAGAGGGCTCTCCTCTCACCCAGAGAGGTCCTGGAGACAGCTGCTCTGCTTCTGGGTTTTCTTGCTTTAAATTTAGTGAGCTGCTGCTGGAACCTGTATGTCCGGTGGTTTGGTCAGTTTTGTTAGGTATAACAGACTGCCCCTTGGAACAGTATCTGGAGGTTGATCTTGGGGATTCCAGGCTTCTGTAGGTCTGAGGTTGGGGTTCTGTGCCCCAGTACCCAAGCAGTAATCTGTGGCAGGTAAGTACATCTCTCCTAGTAGCAGCAGGCTAGCTGGTGCACAGCAGGTCCCTGGGTTGGGTTGGTCTTACGGGACCTTTTTCAGGGATGTCCTGGGTGGCCTAACTCCGTCCCCGTTTGCTTCGTTTCCTGTGGAGATTTTTCCCGACATGTACTCCAAGTCTCTGGTGCCCTGAGGCACACAATTCTGTCTGTGATGAACAGTTGCTGCAGAGCAGGTCTCTGGGCTGGAGGCACATGCACCCGCCCATCTTTGGGACCTTTTCCAGGGATATACTGGATGATCTCATTTGGTCCCCGTTTCCCTCCTTCCCTGTAGGGTGTACTTCTGACAGGGACTCCCAGTCTCTGTTGCCCTGGGGCACACAGCTCTGTCTTCTGGAGAGCTGGGCATGCAGCAAGTATCTATGCTCGCAGCTGGAGCCCAGTTCTGTGATGGCGGCTTGTACCCGTGATTCTGCAAGACCATTTCCAGGGAACTACTGGGTGACCCAAGGTCAGACCCTTTCCCTTCCTTCCCTGTTCTAGTCCTAAGTGAAACAATATTAAAATAGAAAAATTCAAGAAAATACAAATAGAAAACAAAACAAAAAAAATCAAAATGTCTTTATTTGCAGATGATATTATAGTGTACACAAGTTACCTTAAAACTTCTTCAAGGAAACTCCTGCAGCTGACAATCACTTTCAGTAAAGTAGCAGGATACACAATTAACACACAAAAACCAGAAACCCTTCCGTATAGAAATAAGAAATAGATTGAAAAGCAAGCAAGGGAGATAATACCTTCCAAAAAAGCCTCAGAAACATAAACTCTTTTGGGGTCACTCTAGCCAACCAAGTAAAACCCTTGTCTAAAAAAACTTCAAGACATTGAAGAAATAAATTGAAGATGTCAAAATATAGAAATTTCTCCGACTCTCATGGATCAATAGGATTAAAATATTAAAAAATGGCCACACTATGAGAAGTAACCTATATATTCAATGCAATCCCCATCAAAATCTTACCATAATTCTTCAAGAAACTTTAAAAGACAATTTTCAGCTTCATATGGAAACACAAACATTTCAGGATAGCTAAAATACTCCTTAATGATAAAAGAAATACTGGAGGCAATATCAAATTGAACTACAGAGTTATAGTAATAAAAACATGTTTTTGGCACAAAAACAGACCTGTTGACCATTAGAATCAATCCAAAAACACAGACATAAGTTCAAACATCTATAAACACCTCATTTTGTTGAAGAATCCAGGAATATACACTAGAAAAAATGTAACTTCTTCAACAAGCAGTACTGGTCAAACTGGGTATTTACATGTAGAAGAATGCAATTAGATCCATACTTATCACACTGCACATAACACAACCCAGTAGATCAAAGATTTCAACATAGGCTAGATATTTAATGTGATATAAGAGAAAGTGGGGAGACAGCCTTGAATTCTTTGGCACAGGAAAAGACTTTCTGAACAGAATACTTGCAACATAGGCACTAAGAACAACAATGAATAAATAAAACCTCATGAAACTGAAAATTGTCTGCATGGCAAAAGAAACCATCATTGAAACAAAGAAGAAGGTTACAGAATGGGAAAACCTTTGCCAACTATACATCTGATATTGGGCTAAAAGTCAAAATATAAAAAGAACTTAAATCTTATATATTAAGGAAACAACTCAATTAAATCATAGGGTATGGATAGAAGCAGTGAAGTCTCAAAAGTGGAAATTCAAATGGTAGAGAATCAAAGAACTGTTCATCATCCTTAGTCAGCAATGAAATGCCAACTAAAGATACTGTGAGATTTTATCGTACACAAGTCAGAATGTTCAAGATGAATAAAATAAATGATATTTCATCCTGATAATGTTTAAAGAATACACTCATCCATTGCTGATGTGAAGCATTGTATACCCACTATAAAAATCAATGTGGTAATTCCACAGGAAGCTAAAAACATAAGTCAAGATGCAGGTATGACCACTCTTAGGCATATACCCAAAGGAGGCTTCATTGTATCACAGAGATCTATTTATAATTCATGCGGATCTATTTATAATTGCTAGAAATTGGCAAGAAACTAGATGTCCATCAACAAATGGATGAATGAAAAAAGTGTGGTATGTTTTCACAATGGAATATTTCTCAGCTACTAAAAACAATGAAAATCAAAGGTAAATGGGATGAAACCAGAAGAAATCATCTAGACTAAGTAACCCAGATCCAGGGACAGACATGTTATTAATTGACTTATATGTGGATTTCACTTAAGTCATTCGTAGAAAAACTACAAACCATATGACCACAAAGTTATACAGAGTAATGAACTAGGAGCCAAGGATGAATCTCCTTAGGAATAAGAAATAGAATAGATAGTTAAGGATAGACTGAGGGTAAGTGGGATAGGTGGATTAAACAAAAAGGAAGAGAGAAGAGGAAACATGGAAGTGAATGCATGGAGGAAGAGCTAAAACTAATGAATATTTGAGGGATAATATGAAAACTTTAATATAGTAAAAGCTTCCTAAACACTTCACTATATGTGTGTGTCTGTGTGTGTGTGTGTGTGTGTGTGTGTGTGTAATGGAAGAGAGATAAAGAGAGAGAGAAAACACAAAAAGTGAAAAATGATTGAGCCCCAACTGGACATCACTTATAACCAGATGAAACCTCCAAAACTGGGAATGGGTCACAACATTATTAGCTGAGGGACACCATGGGATCCACTAAACAACCCAGGCTGGTGCCAAGGATATTTCTTCCTCTTCATCTACTGATAGTAAGGCCCATTGCTGAAGACAACACCTACATATCTGACTTAACTTGGAGAATTTAAGTTTGTGCTTATATACAGCTTTTATTCCTACTGACTAGTGTTCATGTTACTTGAAGGTCCTCTGCACACTATCAAAGAAGAAAGGTAAACACCAACCTAGATACAAACCCTTCAATCTACAATGGTATCCTGCCTGCAAGGTACACTGGAGCAATAGTGGTACAAGGCTTGTGGGAGTAACCAATTAATGTCTTAATTGTTTTAAGAGCCACTCTATAGGATGGAACCCATAAGATACTGCTTAGGTGGCCAAGAACCTAAGACTAAATAGCTCAGGGGCAATAGGAAAATCAAATATGTCTACTCTGCTAAACTAACATAGAAGTAAAATGACTCCTGATAATATTTTGCTATGCTCGTGGATCTATCCTTGCTCAGCCATCTTTAGAGCAGTTTCCTCCAGCAGCAAATGGGAGAAAACACAGAGATGAACTGCCAAACAATTTGCAGAGAGAGAGACCTTGAAACACTCATCCCTAAGTGGAATGCCTCCATCAAATCCCTTCAATCATGGCTCAGGAAACTCTGTAGAACAGGACATGAAAACAATGTAAGATGTAGAGAGGATGGAGGACACCAAGGAAACAAAGCCTTTTTAATAGGTCTCTGCTGACACAGAGGCTGAGTAGCATGCACAGGACCTACATATCTCTGTACTACATAGGGTCCAGATAGAGCTTAAAGAAGTGAAAACAAGAACCTATCCCTAACCTAGACTTTAATGCCAATGAATAGCCACTTGTGAGTGAAAAATTAGTGTTTTACAAGGGAGTCTCACTGGGGAAACAAACAAACCACTGGTATAGGCTCCATGCACTGCAGTAGATGGTCAACACATATAAATTCAGTAGAATCTTTAAAGTTTCTTTGACTGATAATTTGAATCAGGACATTCTGTTTTATTTTGTTTTTACCTTACAGGTCCTTTAAGTATATATATTTTGGCTTCAACTTCTGTGTGAGATTCCTGTGTGTGGGAAGTCTTGTTTCTCTACACATTTATGTATTTCTTGTGCTTTTTCTCTGGCTCTAATTCTTCTTGCTGCTTTGTCCTTTTATAAATTCTTTGTTTTGTTTTATCTTACTATAGTTTATTCTATTTTATTTTTACTATAAAGATGTGTGTTGGTTTTCTAAGAAATGAAAGAAAGAGTGTGGATTCAGATGGGTGGGGAAATGTAGAGGAGCTGGGAAGACCATGAAAGGAAACTCCAGTCAGAATACACTGTATGGGAAAAAAATCCATTTTCAATTAAAAAAATTAAGATTGGGTATAGTGGTAATTTTACATACACACTTGCAATTGGAAACAATTAGTTTTATCCAAGGGATTCTCACTGGGGAAACAAAACACTTTTAATCATAGGACCTATGCACAGCAGTAAATGACCAACACAAAATATAACTTGTAATCCCAGAACTGGAGAGGCAGGGACAAGAAAACCCCTGGTCTACTATCTTGCCTTAATCGGCAAACTCCAGGTAACAGTGAGAGATGGTGTCTCAAAATGCAAGTTCTGAAGATAACAGCCAACTTTGCATCCTGGCCTCCACACGCACATGCACACACATTCTTCATGTGTGCTCACAAACATACATATACATATACATATACATATACATATACATATACATATACATATAATTAAAAAAAAATAGAGGAACCCACAAGGAGAGCAACAGAACCAGAAAATTTGAACACAGGGAACTTCCCAGAGACTCATACTCCAACCGAGGACTATTCATGGAGATAACCTAGAACCCCTGCACAGATGTAGCACATGATAGTTCAGTGTCCAAGTGGGTTACATAGTAATGGGAAGAGGGACTGTCTCTGACATAATCTGATTGGCCTGCTCTTTGATCACCTCCCTCTAAAGGGGGAGCAGCCTTACCAGGCTACAGAAGATGACAATGCAGCCACTCCTGATGTGATCTGATAGACTAAGATCAGAAAGAAGGAGAAGAGGACCTCCCCTATCATTGGACTTGGGGAGGGGCATGAGTAAAAAAGGGGGACAGAGAGTGGGATTGGGAGGGGAGGAGGAAGGGTCTTATGGGGGATACAAAGTGAATAAAGTGTAATTAATAAAAATAAATAAAGGATAAAACATGAACAAGTATGTAAACAATTTTTATTTACCGATAATATTTAGTTAACTGTAGATGAAGGGCAAACACACAGACACATGAAGTTTTCAAATAAAACTTATTATGTAACTATGGAAAAGGAATGGAAATTTTTAATTCACATTATTTTTATGGATCCAGAAAAATTATGATTAGGAAACATGCCCCAAATTTTCTCCTTACCATATCCTAGCCCAGGCTTCTGGCAGAAGGCCACTGCTCCACAAAGGCCATGTAGGCATTCAGAATCTTAGATAAGGCCCCTGCCCATTGACCTCAAACACTCCCTCAGTGCCTACCCAGCATACATCCAATCTGCTTTCCCCACCTCATCATCATATCTAGGTACCAAGAGGGCAAACTGGCCATCAGACCCCTTTGTAGCACACTCACAGAAGCACTGTTCACAATCTGTGCCTACACAGCAAACATCCAATCATCCCATCCCCAGTCAAAGACCCAGGGCCCCAACTCCTACAGAGGACAGACACTCTGCTGGACCAAAGGCCACCCTGACCATCAGAAGTTCAGCCCCCAATTTGGGTGGAAACCCTTTTACTACTCAACCACAGGCTACTTTGGCCAGAAGACCAGAGCAGTTACAAACCAAGGGGGGAAAACACCCATCTAACAAAGAGAAACTGTTTTGTCTATGCAGCTAGATCCATCATTATTCCAAACCCATATGTTTAGATGCGAATTTAAGGTTGCCATCAACAACAGTAAGGGGAATATGTCACCATCAAAACCCAGGGATCCTACTATAGTAACTCCTGAATGTTTCAACATAGCTCAAGCACAGAAAAACAACCTTAAAACAGACTTTCTGAAGATGATAGTGGACCTTAAAGAGGAAATGAATAAATTCCCTTCAAGAAATCAAGGAAAAGACAGTGAAAATAGAGGCAATAAACACAAAATGAGGTAATTCTGGAAATGGGAACTCTGGGTAAGTACAAAGAAACTATAGACGTGAGCATCAGCAAAAGTATACAAGATATGGAAGAGATAATATGAGGTATGGAAGATACAATAAAAGAAATAGATATATCAGTCAAAGAAAATGTTAAATAAAAATAAATGTTTCCCTTCAGCAAAGTGGCAGGATACAAAATCAACTCAAAAAAATCAGAAGCCCTCCTATATACCAAAGACAAAAGAACTGAAAAAGAAATTAGGGAAACAACACCCTTCACAATAGCCACTAATAACATAAAGTACCTTGGGATGACACTAACCAAGCAAGTGAAAGACCTGTTTGAGAAAAACTTCAAGTCTCTGAAGAAAGAAATTGAAGAAGATATCAGACGATGGAAAGATCTCCCATGCTCATGGATTGGTAGGATTAATATTGTGAAAATGGCCATCCTGCCAAAAGCCAGCTACAGATTCAATACAATTCCCATCAAAATACCAACTCAGTTCTTTACAGACCTTGAAAAAAAGATTCTCAGCTCATATGGAGAAACAAAAAACCCAGAATCTCCAAAACAATCCTGTACAACAACAGATCATCTGGAGGTATCACCATCCCTGATACTGAGTTGTACTACAGAGCAATACTAATAAAAACTGCATAGTATTGGCATAAAAACAGAAAGGAGGATCAATGGAACCGCATAGAAGACCCAGAAATAAACCCACACACCTAGGAATACTCGATTTTGGACAAAGAAGCCAAAATCATTCAATGGAAAAAAGACAGCATCTTCAACAAATGGTGCTGGTCCAACTGGATGTCTACATGCAGAAAAATGAAAATAGATCCATATTTATCACCCTGCACAAAACTAAAGTCCACGTGGATCAAAGACCTCAACATAAAACCAGATACTCTAAATCTATTAGAAGAAAAAGTGGGGAACAGCCTAGAACTCATTGGCACAGGAGACAACTTCCTGAACAGAACACCAACAGCACAGGCTCTAAGAGCAACAATCAATAAATGGGACCTCATGAAACTGAAAAGCTTCTGTAAAGCAAAAGACACCGTCATCAAAACAAAATGACTGCCTACAGATTGGGAAAGAATCTTCACTAACCTTTTAATCTGACAGAGGACTAATATCCAGTGTATACAAAGAACTAAAGAAGCTGAAAAGCAGCAAACCAAATAATCCAATTAAAAAATGGGGAACAGAGCTAAACAGAATTCTCGAAAGAGGAATATCGAATGGCAGAGAAACACTTAAAGAAATGCTCAACCTCATTAGCCATCCAGGAAATGCAAATAAAAACGACCCTGAGATTTCACCTTACACCCACCAGAATGGCCAAGATGAAAAACTCAAGTGACAACATATGCTTGAGAGGTTGTGGAGAAAGGGGAACCCTCCTCCACTGCTGGTGGGAATGTAAACTGGTAAAACCACTGTGGAAATCTATCTGGCGCTTTCTCAGACAATTAGTAATAGTGCTTCCTCAAGACCCAGCTATACCACTGCTAGGTATATACTCAAACTTTGCTTAAGTACACAAAAGTGATACTTGCTCAACAATGTTTATAGCAGCTTTATTTGTAATAGCCAGAACCTGGAAACAACCCAGATGTCCATCAACGGAGGAATGGATACAGAAATTGTGGTATTTTTACACAATGGAATACTACTCAGCAATCAAAATGGAGGAAATCATGATATTTGCAGGCAAATGGTGGGATCTAGAAAAGATCATTCTCAGTGAAATATCCCAGAAGGAGAAAGACAAACACAGTATATACTCACTTATATAGACCTATAAGATATGATAAACATAATGAAATCTATACACCTAAAAAAAGATAATCAAGAGAGCAGACATGGGGTAAGATGATCAATCCTCGTTTAGAAAGACAGATGGGATGTGTACTGAATGTATGACAGGAGTCTACTGAGCACATCTGAAAGACTCTAACTAGCAGTGTTTTCAAAGCTGATACAAAGACTCATGACCAAACCTTCAGCAGAGTATAGGGAATCATATGAAAGAAGGGGAGTTAGTATGATGGGGAAAGGATAGGAGCTCCACAAGGACCAAATATATCTGAGGATAGGGTCTTTTCTGAGACTGACATTCATCCAAGTACCACGTATGGATATAACCTAGAACCTCTGCTCAGATGTAACCTGTGGTAGCTCAGTAACCAATTGGTTTCCCAAAGTGAGGGGAACAAGGACTATTTCTAACAGGAACTCAATGACTGGCTCTTTGACCTCCCCACCCCACAAGGGAGGAGCAGTCCTGTTAGGCCACAGCAGAGGGCTTTGCAGCCAGTCCTGAAGATACCTGATAAAACAGGATCAGATGAATGGGGAGGAGGTCCCCCCTATCAGTGGACTTGGAAAGGGGAACGATGGAGATGAGGGAGGGAGGGTGGGATTGGGAGAGAATGAGGGAGTGGGACACGGCTGGGATACAGAGTTAATAAAATGTAACTGATAAGAAAAAAATAAAATTAAAAAAACTAAAAAAAAAAAAAAAAAAGTAAATGTTTCTAACACACCAGAAAATCTGGGACACTATGAAAAGGTCAGACCTAAGAATAACAGAACATAAGAAGAAAAATTTCATCTTAAAGCTAGAGAAAGTATTTATTTATTTATTTATTTATTTATTTATTTTTATATATTTTCTTTATTAATCACACTTTATTCCCTTTGTATCTCCCCTGTGTTCTCTCCCTCCTCCCATCACAATCCTTCCCTTCCTCCACCCTCTGCATGCATGCCCCTCCCCAAGTCCACTGATATGGGAGGTCTTCTTCTTCTTCCTTCTGATCCTAATCAATTAGGTCTCATCAGGAGTGGCTGCATTGTCTTCCTCTGTGGCCTGGTAATGCTGCTCTCCCCTCAGGGGGAGGTAATTAAAGAACAGGCCAATCAGTTCCTGTCAGAGACAGTCCCTGTTCCTATGCTATCAATGCAGATACTGAGACTTATGGGCAACCTTTGGACAGAGTACAGGGAATCTTATGAAAGAACTGGGAAACAGTAGAGCACAGGGGTCTTTCCTGAGACTGATACTCCAACCAAGGACTATACATGGAGATAGCCTAAGACCCCTGCACAGATGTAGCCTATGGCAGTTCAGTGTTCAAGTGAGAAAGTATCTTTAACATAATCATAGAAGAAAATTTTCCTAACCTAAAGGACATGCTAACGAAGGTACAAGATGCTGACAGAACAACAACAACAACAGCAAATACATTGGACCAGAAAAGAAAATCCCCCATCACATAATAATCAAAATATTAAACACAGAGAACAAAGAAGAATATTAAAGCTGCAATGAAAAAAGGACAAGTAACATATAAATGCAAACCTATTAAATTTACACCCAACTTTTCAACAAATACTCTAAAAGCCCAAAGGAGCTGAACAAATGTCCTGCAGAATCTAAGAGACCACAATGCCATGCAAGAGTCCTACACCCAGCAAAACTTTCATTCACCATATATGGAAAAAAAAAACAATATATTCCATGATGAAGGTTAATTTTAAACAATATATCTATCCGCAATTCCAGCTCTACAGAAGGTATTAGAAGGATAACTCCAACCCAAGGGTGTTAGTTATACCCATAAAGACAAAGGAAATAAAAATCTCATACCAGTACAATTTCTCTCTCTCACTCTCTCTCTCTTATACACACATACACACACACACACACACACACACACACACACACACACACACACACACTCACACTACCACCAACACCACCACCAAGAGCAGGTAAGCATATATACACATACACCAACACCGACAATAAAATAACAGGAATAAACAATCATTGGTCCCTGATACCTCTCAAAATTAGTGGAATTCAATTCCTAATTAAAAGACACAGGCCAACAGGATGGATTTAAAAAAAAAAAAAGATCCATCCTGCTTCTGCTGAGTATAAGAACACACATCAATCAAAGATAGGGTTTACCACAAAGTAAAGATGTGAAAAAAAGTTTTTCCAAGCAAATGGACCTAAGAAACGAACTGGTGTATCCATTCTAACTTTTTCACTTTACATCCCAATCGTAAAGAGAGGCCCTCTTTCCTCTCCTCCAGTTCCAATTCTCCCTCCCACTTCCCCTTAAAACCCTCCCCTACTCTTCAGATAAGGGGAGCAGTCTGCCTGCCAACTCAGACCAGCATATCAAGTCATATCAGGGCTTAGCACATCTTCTTCCCCATGTGGCCTGGCAAGTCAGCCTCCCCATCCCTGCAGGGGGAAGTGAGTGAAAAGCAAGCAACAGAGTCCATGTCAGAGATACCCTCCTCTCCCCCTTCTAAGGGATTTACATGTTGGCCAAGCTACTCATCCTCTATATATGTGTAAGGGGCCCAGGTCCAGTGCGTACATGCTCATTGGTTGGTGCTCTGTGGGCCCCCCTGAGCCCAGGTTATTTGGCTCTGTTGGTCTTCTTGTGTAGTTTCTGGGTCCTCCTATCCTTCCCTCATTCTTCCACAAGACTCATTTTGCTCCACCCAGTGTTTGAATGTGAGTGTCAACATCTGTTTTGATCTGCTGTTGGGTAGAGTTTCTCAGAGGACAGCTATGCTAGTCTCCTAACTGCAATCATAGCAGAATATCATTAATGGTGTCAAAGGTTGGCTTTCTCCAATGCGGTGGATCTCAGGTTGGGCCAGGTATTGGTTGGACATTCCTTCAACGTCTGCTTTATCTTTATACATCTGTTAGGCAGTGTAAATTTTGGAACAAAGATTCTGTGGGTGAGGATGTTGCTCTCCCTTGCTGGGAGTCCAGTCTAGTGATAAGGTGGCCTTTTCAGTCTCTATGACTCCTGCAACTAAGAGTCTCAGCTAGAGCTTCCCCTAACCACATCTTCCCAGGAACCTAACCTGTGGTAGCTCTCCAGCTACATCTGCCCACAGCTTCTTTTCTCTTCATGTTGCAATTTTAAAGGACTTGTATGTGTGCATTTCATTAAACAAGAATTAACACACACACACACACACACACACACACACACACACATATATATAAAATGTTGTAAGAAAATAAAATGTTAAATCTGAATCACTATACAAAAAATCATAGCAATGTAAAGTATTTGAGACTTGTATTAATATTTTAGTCTAAAAGTAGCTTTTAAACCTGAGTGACCCCCAAAAAATTTATCAGGGAACTCCTACAGATGATAAACAATTTCAGCAAAGTGGTTAGATTAGATATAAAATTAACTCAAAAAATCAGTAGTCCTCCTGTATACAAAAGACAAAAGGGCCTAAAAAGAAATTAGGGAAACAACATCCTTCACAATAGCAACAAAAGACATAAAGTCCCTTGGTGTAACCCTAACCAATAAAGTCAAAGACTTGTATGAAAAAAATTTCAAGTCTCTGAAGAAAGAATTAGAAGAAGATATCAGAAGATAGAAAGATCTCCCATGCTCATGGCTTGGCAGGATTAACATAGCAAAAATGGACATCTTACCAAAAGCAATCTACAGATTCAATGCAATTCACATCAAATTAAAAACACAATTCTTTACAGACCTGGAAAGAAAAATTCTCAGTATCATATGGAATAACAAGAAACCCAGAATTGCTAAAATAATCGCTACAATAAAAGATCTTCTGGAGGTATCTCCATCCTTAATCTTAAACTGTACCATAGAGCAACAGTTTTAAAAACTGCATGGTATTGGCATAGAAACAGAATAGTGGATCAATGGAACCGAACAGAGGACCCAGAAATAAACCCACACACTTATGGACACCTGATCTTTGACAAAGATGCCAAAACCATACAATGGAAAAAAAGATAACATCTTCAACAAATGTTTCTGGTCTAACCGGATATCTACATGTAGAAAAATATAAATAGATCCATACTTTCATCCTGCACAAAACTAAAGTCCAAGTGGATCAAAGACCTCAATATAAAACCAGACATATTAAACCTGTTAGAAGAAAAAGTGGGGAAGACCCTAGAACTCATTGGCACAGGAGACAACTTCCTGAACAGAACACCAACACCACAAGCTCTAAGAACAACAACCAATAAATGGGACCTCATGAAACTGAAAAGCTTCTTTAAAGCAAAGGACACTGTCCTCAGAACAAAATGACAGCCTACAGACTGGGAAAGGATCTTTACCAACCTTACATCTGACAGAGGGCTAATATCTAGAACATGTAAAGAACTCAAGGAGTTAAAAAGCAACAAACCAAGTAATCCAATTAAAAAATGGGGAACAGAGATAAACAGAGAATTCTCCACAGAAGAATATGGAATGGCAGAGAAACACTTAAAGAAATGCTCAACCTCATTAGCCATCAGGGAAATGCAAATCAAAACAACCCTGAGATTTCACCTTAAACCCATCAGAATGTCCAAGATCAAAAACTCAAGTGACAACACATGCTGGAGAGGTTGTGGAGAAAGGGGAACACTCCTCCCCTGCTGGTAGGAATTTAAACTTGTGCAACCACTCTGGAAATCAATCTGGTGCTTCTCAGACAAGTAGGAATAGTGCTTCCCCATGATCCAGCCATACCACTCCTAGGCATATATCCAAAAGAGGCTCAAGTACACAATAAGGACATTTGCTCAACCATGTTTGTAGCAGCTTTATTTATAATAGCCAGAAGCTGGAAACAGCCCAGATGCCCCTCAACTGAAGACTGGATACAGAAATTGTGGTACATCTACTAAATTAAATATTACTCAACAATGAAAAACAAGGAAATCATGAAATCTGCAGGTAAATGGTGGACTCGAAAAGATCATCCTGAGTGAGCTATTCCAGAAGCAGAAAGACACACATAGTATATACTCACTCATATAGACATAGAATATAGGATGAATCTACTATAATCTGTACACCTAAAGAAACTAATCAAGAGGGAGGACTCTGACTAAAATGCTCAATCCTCATCCTGAAAGGCAAGGAGGATGGACATTAGAAGAAGAAGAAGAAAACAGGAAACAAGTTAGGAGCCTGCCACAGAGGGCCTCTGAAAGGCTTTGTCCTGCAGATGTTGAGACTAATGGCCAACTGTTGGGCAGAGTACATGGAATATTACGAAAGAAGTGGGAAATAGTAAGATCAGGATTGGACAGGAACTCCACAAAGAGAGCAACAGAACCAAAATATCTGGACACAGGGGTCTTTCCAGAGACTCATACTCCAACCAAGTGCCATGCATGGAGATAACCTAGAATCCCTGCACTTGGCAGTTTACTGTCCAAGTGGGTTCAATAGTAATGGGAACAGGGACTGCCTCTGAAATAATCTGGTCTTTGATCACCCCAATGAAGGGGGAGCAGCCTTACCAGGCCACAGAAGATGACAGTGCAACCACTCCTGATAAGATCTTATAGACTAGGATCAGAAGGAAGGAGAGGAAGACCTCCCCTATCAGTGGCCTTGGGGAGGAGCATGCTTGGAGAATGGGGAGGAAAGATGGGATTAGAGGGGAGGAAGGAGAGGTTTATGGGGGGGATACAAAATGAATAAAGTGTAATTAATAAAAATTAAAATAAAGAAATTTACCCTTTTATCTTATCATTCCTTTATCCCCCCCCCCATTTTTTATATACCCTCTACTTGTCGGGAGCGGTGCCTCTGGCAGCTGCTTTGATATTTAAATCTCAGCACCTCAGCGGAGATGACATTTTACTGGCTCATAAAAATGAAGGGATTTTATTAAGTGCTTTCACACACAACAAGCCTTAAAGAAACTAGTTTTAGTAATTGCACCAGAAAAGGTGCAGACAGAGCCACCCTATTTGTATTTGGGACATAAATTATATTCTCAGACCATTATGCCTCAAAAAATTCAATTAAGAAAAGACAACCTAAAAACTTTAAATGATTTTCAAAAGTTGTTAGGTGATATTAAATGGCTAAGACCCCATTTAAAATTAACAACAGGAGAACTAAAACCACTTTTTGACATTTTAAAAGGAGAGGCTGATCCTTTTTCAAAAAGGAAACTTACCAAAGAAGCCCGTGATGCTTTGCAAAAAATAAAATTAGCTATTGAAAAGTAGCATGCTCAATATATTGATTATTCAAAAGAATGGGGTGCATATATTTTGGCTACTGTTCATACTCCAACTGCTGTATTGTGGCAAAAAGGACCATTATTATGGTTGCACTTCCCTGTGTCTCCTATTCGAGTTCTGACACCATATTATGAAGCAGTGGCTAGTTTAGTTCAAATGGCTCGCACAGAATCTTGCAAGTATTTTGGTAGAGGGCCCTCCTTAATTGGAGTCCCTTTTACCAAACAACAAGTAGATTGGTTATTTCAAAATGCATATTGTTGGACCATAGCTTTTGCTCACTATTTAGGATGTATTGATAATCATTATCCAAAAGATAAATTACTTCAATTTGCCAATGAGCATGCTTTTGTATTTCCTAAAATAATTAAACAAAAGGCATTACCTCAAGTTCCAACAGTGTTCACTGATGGATCTTCAAATGGAAAAGCTGCTTATGTACTAGAGGGACAAACTTTTGTTTTGCAAACATTGCCAGCCTCAGCTCAAGTTGTAGAATTACGAGCTGTTGCTGCAGTCTTTAAAATTTTGGTTTCTACATCTTTCAACTTGTACACTGATAGCCATTATATTGCTAAAGCTTTACAAGTCCTAGAGACTAACATATGTTAATACAGCTAATACACACATACAAGATCTATTTAGAGAGATTCAACAAAGTATTTGGAGCCGTGTGCAGCCTTGTAACATAGGGCATATTAGAGCTCATTCAAGGCTTCCTGGACCTTTAACTTTAGAAAATGATTTAGCAGATCTAGCCACACGTTTGGTTGAATTAACTCAACAAAAATTGGCTCAAAATTCTAATGCATTACATCATCAAAATAGCAAGAGCTTAAGAAAACAATTTAATATTATCAGAGAAGCCGCTAGACAAATTGTAAGATCATGTACCTCTTTTCCTGAACATTTTAATGTACCTCATTATGGTGCCAATCCTAGAGGTTTGACTCCCAATCATTTGTGGCAAATGGATGTAACTCATGTCCCAAAATTTGGGAAACTAAACTATGTTCATGTAACAATTGACACTTTTTCAGGATTTATCATGGCAACTCCCTTAACAGGAAAAGCCACCAAACATGTTATAAGTCATTGCTTAAAGTGTCTTGCTGCAATTGGTATACCTTCCATTAATATAAATCATAAAACAGGCATTCAATATAATTCCCAGGGCCAAAAAATTGTGAAACGAGCTCATGGATCTCTTAAGAACCAATTGCAAAAACTAAAAAAGGGGGGAGTCATATCCCCAAATATTAATCATGCTCCCTTTATTTTAAATTTTTTGAATGTGGCTATACAAGGCCGTTCTGTGGCGGACCGATTGTGGCATCCTAATACCAAAGATAATTATGCCCAAGTAAAATGGAAAGATCCGATTACTGGAATATGGCAGGGCCCTGACCCTGTATTAATATGGGAAAGAGGGCATGTTTGTGTTTTTCCACAGGACACAGAGGGAGCCAGGTGGACCCCAGAGAGGCTGGTACGGTTTGCAGTTGTTCCCCAGAAAGAATATGTTCCCGCTGCAGACGACCGTAAACTCTGCCCTGACTGAGACCAAAAAGCTGCATTAGACCTGAGCTCCTGACCCGCCTTTGTTTCATTCTGCTCCAGGGAGAAGACATCATGAAGAAAAACTTCTTATTCAATGGACTGGACTTGACTGTTCTGTTAATAAGGACAATTCTCAACAAAATCCGGAAGAATAAAAAAGGACTAACTGTGAAACTTTGATCTGGCTCTGGTTTTCAGCAGAGCAAAACAAACTTGCTTCTAAAACTCTTGGGAGGCCCTGTAACTGCTATGTAAATTCTCCTTTTGTTTGCTTGTTTGGAAATGTTAACAAGATTTAAACTTTAATATTTCTTGACTTCAATGTAAACTAACAAACTGTATTTGTAAACTTTCAAATGGTTCTGTTTGCTTGACAGCCTTTTATTATGGTTCCTGTGAATGTATCTCAGACTTGGTAATTTACACAAGGAGTCACCTGCTAAGTCACTTTTATGGAGTGTTATTTTGGACTTGGCTTGTGATAGGAGATGCTCCTATCGGTGGCAACAAACCCGCTTAAAGGCCTTTTATTATGTCAAAGTTGAGCTGATCTGCATAAGATCATAACACAGTGTCTACTCTAGCAGAGGTTGGTAGTCAATGACGGGTAAGTTTTCTCTGGGGCATATTCTTATAAATAAGGATATTTCTTTCGAGAAAAACAACCTAAGACGGGCACAATCTTCTGCTCCATAACTCTTAAGTTATGGTCAAATTTTAAAAATATAAAAAATGGGGACATGGTGGGAGCGATGCCTCTGGCAGCTGCTTTGATATTTAGATCTCAGCATCTCAGCAGAGAGACTGCTTTTACCGGACCTTCTCTAAAGGCAGGGAAGAATTTGCAATTCCATCTCCTTTTGTTTGTGACAGCAGGTGGGATAGCTTGTGAGGATCACACCTCTTCCTCAGGCTCCTCCTGGAAATTAACCCATTGTTCTGAGATGTTTCTACTCTGGCTTAACAACTCTACAATAAAAAGACTGGCTGGCGGTTGCAGCAAGGAGAGTTGCTGCTAGAGGCTTGTGGCTGCTTGATCCTAAGGAGGCTTTTTGCTGTGGCTGTCGAGTCCGGACCTTCTGAAAAAAAGCCTCCTGTGTGGCGTGTGTTATTTTATTAATTTTAATCCTCACTCCTGACTCAAGAACCATTCGACTCTGCTGGCTGGCTCAAGCATCTACCCACGTTTTTTTGTAACACTAGATAAAAAAGAAAGAAGGATAAAGGAAAGAAAGAAAAAAAGAAATCTCTGAATATAACCTCCTTTACTTTGTTTCCTCCCTGGCCGAAACTATTAACAACTTGTAACCAACCACCCTTAAATGATGACAAACCTCCATCAGCCATCAAACAACCAAAAACCACCCACCCCACATCTTAGGAATTGAGTGTCATTCTCATAAAATTGATTTCTGTTGCCTGGGGACAATAGCATCTTTTGGGGGCCATAAGAAAATGTGTATTTCATTCAAGTCCTTGAAGAGCTAGCCGTATCATTTGTAGTCCAGTCTCTATGTGATAGGAAAGTTCAGGAATTAACAGAAATCCTCACTGGAAAAGACTGTGAGTCTCGACCATCTTAGCTAGCCATTTTCATCTAAATGAAGATATTTGAGGAAACAGCTATTGAGGCAGTTTGTAAGGCTGGATCATCTGGACTACTAGTCTTCTTTGGTGTCTGGTCCTTTTGCTATGTGAACATGTAAACTTTCAAAGGTAATAACACATTTCTGTATGTGCACATGTATGGAATATTCAGTGTGTACAAATCATCTAAAGATGATTCTCTGCTCTTTGAGCAGTTAAAAGTCATCAAACTTTATAAGTCCACTTAAACTATACAATTCTCTCTCCATGCCATGTGAAACGATGGCATGCAATAAGTCTTGAGGACTCTGTAGCCAACAAGAATTATTGACTATGCAGAGACATTTTCATGTTGCAGCCATTCTCAGAGGTGTGCCCATGTACAGGGACATATATATATATATATATGCTACCTGTTTGCTTCCTTCTCCTCCTCCTTCTTCTTTTTTCAGTACTGCTAAGAAGTATTTATTTTGTGTTTTTTTTCCATTTGTTTACAAAGAATGTTGTATTTCTTATGCTAATCTTAGTCAAAATTAATTGCTTTAATGTCTTTGTATTTTAAACATTTATTTATTTATTTATTTATTTATATTAATTACAGTTTATTCACTTTGCATCCCCCTTAAGGCCCTCCCTACTACCCTCTTGGTTCCATCCTCCCTCCCCCTTCTTCACGCATGCCCCTCCCCAAGTCCACTGATAGGGGAGGTCCACCTCCCCTTCCATCTGACCCTAGCCTATTAAGTCTCATCAGGACTGGCTGCATTGTCTTCCTCTGTATCCCTGTACAAATGACTCTTCCCACCCCCCCGCAGCGGGAGAAGATCAAAGAGCCAGCCACTGAGTTCATGTCAGAGACCGCCCCTGCTCCCCTTACTATGGAACCCACTTGGACACTGATCTGCCATGGGATACATCTGTGCAGGGTTTCTAGGTTATCTCCATAAATTGTCCTTGGTTGGAGTATCAGTCTTTGCAAAGATACCTTGACCCAAATTTTTTGGTTCTCTTGCTCTGCTTGTGGAGCTCCTGTCCCCTCCAGGACTTTCATCTCCCCATTCTTTCATAAGATTCCCTGCACTCTGCCCAAAGTTTGGCTATAAGTCTCAGTCTCCGCTTTGATACCCTCCTGGGTAGAGTCTGTCAGAGGCTCTCTGTGGTAGGCTCCTGTTCTGTTTCCTGTGTTCTCCTATCCCATGGCTTTCTGAGTGAAGATTGAGCAACTTCTCTAGGATCCTCCTTATTGTTTAGCTTCTTTAGGAGTATAGATTTCAGTATGTTTATCCTATATTATATGACTAGTATCCACTTATAAGTGAGTATATACCATGAATGTCTTTCTGCTTCTCGATTACATCACTCAAGATGATCTTTCCTAGTTCCCACCATTTACTTGCAAATTTCATAATCTCTTATTTTTTAATTACTGAGTGGTATTCTGTTGTATAAATGTACCATAATTTTTGCATCCACTTCTCCTTTGAGGGATATCTGGGTTGTTTCCAGATTCTAGCTATTATGAATAAAGCTGCTTTGAAAATGGTTGAACAAATGCCCTGCTGTATACTTGCATATATTTTGGGTATATGCCTAGGAGTGGTAGAGCTGGATCATAAGGTAGCACTTTTCATAATTTCCTGAGAAAGCACCAGATTGAGTTCTGAATTGGTTGTACAAGTTTACATTCCCACCAGCAATGGAGTAGGGTTCCCCTTTCTCCACATCCTCTCCAGCATGTGTTGTCACTTGAGTTCTTGATCTTAGCCATTCTGATGTGTATAAAGTGAAATCTCAGAGGTGTTTTGATTTGCATTTCCATAATGGCTCAGGATGCTGAGCATTTTTTTAAGTGCTTCTCTGCCATTTGATATTCCTCTATTGAGAATTATCTGTTTAGCTCTGTACCCCATTTGGATTATTTGATTTGATAGTGTTTAACTTTTTCAGATCTTTATATATTCCGGACATTAGCCCTCTGTCACATATAGGATTAATAAAGATCCTTTTCCAGTCCGTAGGCTGTCATTTTGTACTGATGACTGTTTGCTTTGTTTTGTAGAAGCTTTTCAGTTTCATGAGGTCCCATTTATTGATTATTAATCTTAGAACTTGTGCTGTTGGTATTCTGTTCAGGAAGTTGTCTCCTGTGCCAGTGAGTTCAATTCTCTTCCCCACTTTTTCTTCTAACACGTTAGTGTGTCTGATTTTATGTTGAGGTCTTTGATGCACTTGGACTTTAGTTTTGTGCATACTGATAAATAAGCATCATCAAACTAAATGGAGAGAAAGGAAACCAGTCCCACTGAAATCAGGGAGAAGGCAAGGCTGCTCATTCTCTCCATACCTTTTCAACATAGGTCTTGAAATCCTTGCTAGAGCCACAGACAATTAAAAGAGATCAAGTGGTACAAATTGGAAAGGATGAAGTCAAAGTATTTGCAGATGATATAATGGTATACATGAGTGACCCCAAAAATTCAAACAGAGAACTCCTTCAGCTGATAAACACCTTCAGCAAAGTGGCTGGATTAAAAAAAAAAATCAGTAGCCCTCCTGTATACAAAAGACAAAAGAGCTGAGAAAGAAATTAGGGAAACTACACCATTCACAATAGCCACAAATAACATATAGTACCTTGGTGTGACTCTAACCAAGCAAGTAAAGACCTGTTTGAGAGAAACTTCAAGTCTCTGAAGAAAGAAACTGAAGAAGATATCAGAAGATAGAAAGATCTCCCATGCTCATGGATTGGTAGGATTAAACTAGTGAAAATGGCGATCTTGCCAAAATCAATCTTGTATTCAATGCAATTCCCATCCAAATACCAACTCAGTTCTTTACATAACTTGAAAGAACAATTCTCAGTTTCATATGGAAAAATCGCAGATCGTCAGGAGGTATCTCCATCCCTGATCTCAAGTTGTACTACAAAGCAACAGTAATAAAAAATGGCATGGTACTCGCATAGAAACAGAATGGTGGATCAATGGAACCAAATAGAAGACCCAGAAATAAACCCATACACTATGGATACCTGATTTTTGACAAAGATGCCAAAACTATACAGTAGAAAAAAGACAGCATCTTCAGCAAATGGTGCTGGTCTTACTGGATATCTACATGATGGTTCTTCTTGGTTTCTTCTGAAGCCAAGATTTTCAGGAAGTCTCCCATGGTCAAATCTACTCTTCATTAATTTTAAAGAAATCCAAAGCTTTTTTTCTTCTAAGGAAACAAAGACAAAACCTCTCCCCAATGCAACACATTTTCTGCTTTCCATTCTGAAATTATATAGGTTAATTTAATTCAGCAGACCTTTCTAAAAATCCAGTGTTTGAAGAAGCTGTGCTAAATGGCTCATTAACATTAAAAAAATTAAGGTCAATAAAGCATTATTTAATTCATTTCTGGCAGATAATTTGTCCCTCTTCTGTTCTATCAGCATTTTCTTTAAAGTCCTGTTAGAGCTTTCCATAATTGCTTGTCTTATGAGATTGTAAAATATACGCTTAACATGTTTCATGCCACAATGTCTAAAATATTGTTCCATTCTAATGGATACATATGCTGATGTGTCATCAGTTTAAAACTGTAAAAGCATTTCCAAGATAGCCATCACCTCTTATAAATGTCAAATCTCAGAATCATCTTTTTTAGACTTTAAGGCAAAAGCCCTTTGGAATCTGAATAAGTATCTATGGTATGGTACAAATTATAATTTTCCAAACTATACAAAGTGAAACATTTAAACAAATCTGTAACATTGTAATAAGGTGACATCTTTAAACAGAAAGTATATTCTTAATTCAGTATATTGTCCTCACCTAGCAACTGATATTTAACAATATAAATGTAATATCTTACCTGATTGTTATGGTTCTGTCTGAAACTATGTTGTCTAGCATCTCTATGGGCTAGCATTAAACAGTTTCCTTAAGCTTTTGTGAATTTTTCTCATCTGGAAATACTTTTTTAGTACTATCAAAATTGTAGTTCCAGATTCTGAGGAGCCTTTATTCTTCATCAAAGGATTTTCCAATTTCTTTTTTATCACCCCATTCTAGCATTTAATTTTACAGTCTTTTCCTTCTCTAAGTCTGGTTTATTGTAATCTTTCTTAAAGAGGATATATAAATTGTAATCATTACTGAAAAATATAATTATTTCTATGCTAATAATCCAAACAGCATTATGCAGGGGCCAAGTGACCACTGTATTATAATTCTCCATTTTTTTTAACAGAAAAAATATATATATATATATTTTTTTTACTATAGCTCACTCTTTTTTGGAGAATTTACCTACTATGCACATTTGGAAAACATCTTTACTTATTTTTTTCTTTCTCCTTAATTTGGAGACTTAATTAGTCCTCTCTATGACTGTTTGTATTCAGTTTCTTTACTTTTTTTGACATCTATGTATCTTACAAAACATCTTTATCTATTTATTTTTTCTTCATAGACTTCACTTTCTATGTACATTTTCTTATTTCTCTTTTACAGCTTTTTAATGCAATATCATTTTCTGCATTTAATTTTCTCTAAACACTTCCACATGCTTCTATGGCTTACTATTTATATTATTTAACTTTCTCTTTAAGGACTTTGTTTTGTAACTATTTTTTTATGTCCTTGTATCCAATTTATTTTCTTTCTTTAGCTCTTAAGCACATTTTCAAACATTCTTCCCCGGTCAGATGTTTCTTTGTGCTCATTTGGCTTTTAAGACTTGGTTTGGATCTTTCTGTGGCTCAGCTTAGAGCATGGAGCTGGCTGCTGGGTCCACAGCTCTTGGTTCTGTCCAGCCCTCTGGCCAACTCTGGGCAGCTCCTCTGTATGTTATGAAGTTAGTGAGGAAACGACTCCACACTGTGCTTGTTATAACAAATGTGATTTCTTTACTTAATGAATCTACTGATACCTACAAGCAGTTAGTGACCTCACAAATGTTGCTTTTAAAAAATTGTTCATAAGGCCCCCACCAAAAGCATTCTGATTTCATTTGGCAATTCCAGGAGTAAAGCTCTACAATTCTACTTCAAAGTA
Source organism: Meriones unguiculatus (assembly GCF_030254825.1). Classification (NCBI taxonomy): domain Eukaryota; kingdom Metazoa; phylum Chordata; class Mammalia; order Rodentia; family Muridae; genus Meriones; species Meriones unguiculatus. The sequence goes on from NC_083351.1 coordinate 49,278,708, forward strand.
TATTAGTTCACCAGCCCTATATCATAAATTAGTTCAAAGGGAGCTTGCATCCCTGCCTCTTCCTCAAGATATCATGCTGGTCCACTATATAGATAACTTGGTACTGCTTGGACATACTTACCAGGAAGTAGCAGGTTTGGGGATTTGTTGATAAAACACAACTACATGAGAAGATGGGAAAATAATTCCAAGAAAATTTTAAGAACATTGAACCTCACCAAACTTTCTAGGAGTCCAGCAGTGTGGGGCATGTAGAAATATTCCATCTAAGGTGGAATACTACCTGGTAAGTTGCTACACTTGGTCTCTTCCACTTACAAGAAAGTAACAGAACACTTAGTGGCCTATATAGATTCTGGTGAATGCACACTCCTTACTTGGATGCTTTACTCCAGCCATCAACAAAGTCACTAGAACAAGTGACAACTTGAAATTGTGCTTTAATAAGAGAAGACAATTCAATAGGTCCATACTATTGGTGAAGTTTGCTTTGCCACTTGGGACAAATATCTAACAGACCCAACTTACCTGAGTTTTCCTCTACTATGAACTCAAATGACAAAGCATGGAAATCAATGTAGCAATGTCAATCCAAATAAGCAATGTCTCACTGAGTGTGGGCTTCTATATATGTCCTCTCCTCACAGTCCACCCACAGATGTTCTCAGCTGGCCAAAGTCAGGCCCCTCACATGTGAGCGCTCAGAGTGAAATACCATTTGCCCTCTCACAAGACAACGTGGGAAAATGTAATGTGGCCAGCTTGCAACAAAGCATCACATGACAAAACCCAGTCTTCAAGAAACCTAAAACATTCCACTTTATACTCCCTTTTTTTTTTATTTTTTTTTATTTTTTATTTTTTTTATCAGTTACATTTTATTAACTCTGTATCCCAGCCGTGTCCCGATCCCTCATTCCCTCCCAGTCCCTCCCTCCCTCCCTCATCTCCACAGTGCCCCTTTCCAAGTCCACTGATAGGGGGAACCTCCTCCCCATTCATCTGATCTTGTTTTATCAGGTATCTTCAGGACTGGCTGCAAAGCCCTCCTCTGTGGCCTAACAGGACTGCTCCTCCCTTCGGGGGGGGGGGGAGACCAAAGAGCCAGTCATTGAGTTCCTGTTAGAAATAGTCCCTGTTCCCCTCACTTTGGGAAACCAATTGGTTACTGAGCTACCACAGGCTACATCTGAGTGGAGGTTCTAGGTTATATCCATACATGGTCCTTGGTTGAATGTCAGTCTCAGAAAAGACCCTGTGCCCAGATATATTTGGTCCTTGTGGAGCTCTTATCCTTTCCCCATCAGACTAACTCCCCTTCTTTCTTATGATTCCCTGTACTCTGCCAAAGGTTTGGTCATGAGTCTTTGCTTTGAAAACACTGCTAGTTAGAGTCTTTCAGATGCGCTCAGTAGACTCCTGTCATACGTTCAATGCACATCCCATTTGTCTTTCTAAATGAGGATTGATCATCTTACCCCATGTCCGCTCAATTGATTATTTTTTTTAGGTGTATAGATTTCATTATGTTTATCATATCTTATAGGTCTATATAAGTGAGTATATCCCATGTTTGTCTTTCTCCTTCTGGGATATTTCACTCAGAATGATCTTTTCTAGATCCCACCATTTGCCTGCAAATTTCATGATTTCCTCCTTTTTGATTGCTGAGTAGTATTCCATTGTATAAAAATACCACAATTTCTGTACCCATTCCTCCATTGCTGGACATCTGGGTTGTTTCCAGTTTCTGGCTATTACAAATAGAGCTGCTATAAACATGGTAGAGCAAGTGTCCTTTTTGTGTACTTGAACAAACTTTGGGTATATACCTAGCAGTGGTATAGCTGGGTCTGGAGGAAGCATTATTCCTATTTGTCTTAGAAAGCGCCAGATAGCTTTCCAGAGTGGTTGTACCAGTTTACATTCCCACCAGCAGTGGAGGAGGGTTCCCCTGTCTCCACAACCTCTCCAGCATGTGCTATCGCTTGAGTTTTTCATCTTGGCCATTCTGATGGGTGTAAGGTCATATCTCAGGGTCGTTTTGATTTGCATTTCCCTGATGGCTAATGAGGATGAGCATTTCTTTAAGTGTTTTTCTGCCGTTCGATATTCCTCTGTCGAGAATTCTCTGTTTAGCTCTTTTCCCCATTTTTTTATTGGATTACTTGGATTGCTGCTTTTCAGCTTCTTTAGTTCTTTGTATATACTGGATATTAGTCCTCTGTCAGATAAAGGGTTAGTGAAGATTCTTTCCCAATCTGTAGGTGGTTGTTTTGTTTTGATGACGGTATCCTTTGCTTTACAGAAACTTTTCAGTTTCATGAGGTCCCATTTATTGATTGTTGCTCTTAGAGCCTGTGCTGTTGGTGTTCTGTTCAGGAAGTTGTCTCCTGTGCCAATGAGTTCTAGGCTGTTCCCCAATTTTTTTTCCAATTGATTTAGGGTATCTGGTTTTATGTTGAGGTCCTTGATCCACTTTGACTTTAGTTTAGTGCAGGTTGATAAATATGGATCTATTTTCATTTTTCTGCATGTAGACATCCAGTTGGTCCAGCACCATTTGTTGAAGATGCTGTCTTTTTTCCATTGAATGGAATTGGCTTCTTTGTCGAATATCGAGTATTCATAGGTGTGTGGATTTATTTCTGGGTCTTCTATGCGGTTCCATTGATCCTCCTTTCTGTTTCTATGCCAATACCATGCAGTTTTTTATACTGTTGCCCTGTAGTACAGCTTGAGATCAGGAATGGAGATACCTCCAGATGATCTGTTGTCGTACAGGATCGTTTTGGAGATTCTGGGTTTTTTGTTTCTCCATATGAAGCTGAGAATCTTTTTTTCAAGGTCTGTAAGAATTGAGTTGGTATTTTGATGGGAATTGCATTGAATCTGTAGATTGCTTTTGGCAGGATGGCCATTTTCACAATGTTAATCCTACCAATCCATGAGCACAGGAGATCTTTCCATCTTCTGATATCTTCTTCGATTTCTTTCTTCAGAGACTTGAAGTTTTTCTCAAACAGGTCTTTCACTTGCTTGGTTAGAGTCACACCAAGGTACTTTATGTTATTAGTGGCTATTGTGAAGGGTGTTGTTTCCCTAATTTCTTTCTCAGCCTTTTTGTCTTTGGTATATAGGAGGGCTTCTGATTTTTTTGAGTTGATTTTGTATCCTGCCACTTTGCTGAAGGTGTTTATTAGCTGAAGAAGTTCTCTGGTTGAATTTTAGGGGTCGCTCATGTATACTATCATATCATCTCCAAATAGTGACACTTTGACCTCTTCCTTTCCGATTTGTATCCCCTTGATCCCCTTTAGTTGTCTTATTGCTCTGGCTAGGACTTCAAGTACTATGTTGAAGAGATATGGGGACAATGGACAGCCTTGTCTTGTCCCTGATTTCAGTGGGATTGATTTAAGTTTCTCTCCATTGAGTTTGATGTTAGCTATAGGCTTGCTATATATTGCCTTTACTATGTTTAGGTATGTGCCTTGTATCCCTGATCTCTCCAAGATTTTAAACATGAATGAGTGTTATACTTTCTCAAGTGCTTTTTTGGCATCTAAGGAGATGATCACGTGGTTTTTCTCCTTCAGTTTGTTTATGTAGTGGATTACATTGATGGATTTCCGTATGTTGAACCACCCTTGCATGCCTGGGATGAAGCCTACTTGGTCATGGTGGATGATATCTTTGATGTGTTCTCGGATTCGGTTTGCAAGTATTTTATTGAATATTTTTGTGTCAATGTTCATAAGAGAGATAGGCCTAAAGTTCTCCTTTTTTGTTGGGTCTTTGTGTGGTTTAGGTATTAAGGTGACTGTGGCTTCATAGAATGAGTTTGGTAGTGTTCCTTCTGTTTCTACTTTGTGGAATAGCTTGAGGAGAATTGGAGTTAGCACTTCTTTGAAGGTCTTGTAGAATTCTGCGCTGAAGCCATCTGGTCCAGGGCTTTTTTTGGAGAGGAGACTGTTAATGACTGCTTCCATTTCCTTGGGAGATATAGGGCTATTCAGCCTTTCTACCTGATCTTGACTTAGTTTTGATAGATGGAATCTTTCAAGAAAATTATCCATTTCATTTAGATTCTCAAATTTTGTGGCATATAGGCTTTTGTAGTATGACCTAATAATTGTTTGGATTTCCTCAATGTCTGTGGTTATGTCCCCATTTTCATTTCTGATTTTGCTGATTTGGATAGTTTCTCTCTGCTTTTTAGTTAGTTTGGCTAAGGGTTTGTCTATCTTGTTGATTTTCTCAAAGAACCAGCTTTTTGTTTCATTGATTCTTTGGATAGTTTTATTTGTTTCTAGTTGATTGATTTCAGCCCTTAGTTTGATTATTTCCAGCCGTCTGCTCCTCTTGGGTGTATCTGCTTCTTTTTTTTCTAGGGTTTTCAGTTGGGCCATTAAGTTGTTTGTATGTGATGTTACGAATTTCTTCTTGCAGGCACTTAGTGCTATAAATTTTCCTCTGAGCACTGCTTTCGATGTGTCCCATAAATTTGGGTATGTTGTGCCTTCCTTTTCATTGAATTCTAGGAAGTCTTTAATTTCTTTCTTTATTTCTTCCTTAACCCAGCTGTCATTGAGTAGTAAGTTGTTCAGTTTCCATGTGCGTGGCAGCTTTTTGTTGTTTCTGTTGTTGTTGATGTCTAGCTTTAGTCCATTGTGGTCAGATAGTATACAAGGGATTATTTCAATCCTTTTGTATCTGTTGAGGCTTGCTTTGTGGCCCACTATATGATCTATTTTGGAAAAGGTTCCATGTGGTGCTGAAAAGAACGTGTACTCTTTTGAGTTTGGGTGAAATGATCTGTAGACGTCTATTAGGTCCATTTGATTTAGGGATTCTGTGAGTGCTTTTATTTCCCTATTTGGTGTCTGTCTAGTTGATCTGTCCCTTGGTGAGAGTGGAGTGTTGAAGTCTCCCACTATTAAGGTATTAGGATCAATGTATGATTTAAGCTTTAATAATGTTTCATTTACGAATGTCGGTGCTCTTGTATTTGGGGCATAGATATTCAAGATTGTGATGTCCTCTTGGTGGATTTTTCCTTTGATGAGAATATAGTGGCCCTCCTTATCTTTTTTGATTAACTTGGGTTGAAAGTCTATTTTATTAGATATTAGGATGGCTACTCCAGCTTGTTTTCTGGAACCGTTTGCTTGAAAAACAGTTCTCCAGCCCTTTACTCTGAGGTAGTGTTTGTCTTTGTTGCATAGGTGTGTTTCTTGGATGCAACAGAATGTTGGATCCTGTTTCCGTAACCATTCTGTTAGCCTGTTTCTTTTTATTGGTGAGTTGAGTCCATTGATATTGATAGATAATAGTGACCAATGCATGTTAGTTCCTTTTGTAATGGAGTCGATGATCTAAGCCTGTTTCATTGCTTGTTTTCTTTTCATTTTTGTTGGGATATTATCTGTATGCCCTGTTTTCTTGGGTGAATTTGTTTTCATTGGATTGGAGTTTTCCTTCTAGTATCTTCTGTAGGGATGGCTTGCTGTGTAGATATTGTGTAAATTTAGTTTTGTCATGGAATATTTTGTTTTCTCCATCTATGTTTATTGAAAGATTGCTGGGTATAGTAGTCTGGGTTGACATTTGTGATCTCTTAGAGTCTCCATGATACTTGCCCAGGCCCTTCTGGCTTTCATAGTTTCTGATGAGAAGTCTGGTGTGATTCTGATAGGTCTACATACACACGTGCGCGCACACATGCTTGCATTTGCTCCGTTTGCGCCTGCGTACTTTCCTCCCACAGGTACAGCTAGTCCTCAGCACATGCTGAGAGTGCTCAGCTTCCTGAAGAACTCTCCAGACACCAGAGAGAGACAGCACCAGTCTGATCTGCAGAATCCAAAAACAAACAGGGAAGGTTTCAGATATGCCAATGGCCAGAGGTAGGCGAAAGAACACTTCCAAAATAAATCAGGACATCATGACTTCACCAGCAAACCCCAAAATCGATGGATACACCAATTCAGCAGAAGCATAGGAAAATGATTTTAAAGCCATGCTTGCCCAATTATTTGAGGCTCATAAGGAGGAAATGAACAAGTCTTTCAAAGAGATGGCCAGTCAATTGGAGGCAAAGAAAGAAGAAATAGACAGTATCCTTAAAGAAACACAGGCAAACATAGCCAAACAAATAGATACACAAGTAGAGGAAAAATTAGTGGCATATAAGAAGGAAATGAAAAAAGAAATAGAGGCCATCGTAGAGAGACAGGCATCCAAATTCAAACACATGAAAGAAATGGTGCAAGGCATGAAAACAGAATTAGAATCAATAAAGAAAACACAAAATGAGAAAACCCTTGAGCTGGAGAACTTGGAGAAAAGATCAGGAAACAAAAAAGTAAGCATCACCAACAGAATACAAGAGATGGAAGAGAGAATCTCTGGAGCTGAAGACACACTTGCAGAAATGGATACTTCTCTCAAAGAAAAAGTAAAATCAGAAAAGTTCCAATCACAAAATATCCAAGAAATCAAGGATGCTATGAAAAGACAAAATCTAAGAATAATAGGAATTCACGAAAAAGAAGACTCCAGACTCCAAGGTCCAGAAAATATTTTCAAGAAAATCATAGAAGAAAATTTTCCCAACTTAAAGAAAGAGATGTCCATAAATATACAAGAGGCCTACAGAACTCCAAATAGACTAGACCAGAAAAGAAACACATCACGTCACATCATAGTCAAAACACTAAATCTACAGAACAAAGAAAAGATATTAAAAGCAGCAAGGGAAAAAGGCCAAGTAACATATGAAGGTAGACATACCAGAATCACACCGGACTTCTCATCAGAAACTATGAAATACAGAAGGGCCTGGGCAAGTATCATGGAGACTCTAAGAGATCACAAATGTCAACCCAGACTACTATACCCTGCAAAGCTTTCAATCAACATAGATGGAGAAAACAAAATATTCCATGACAAAACTAAATTTACACAATATCTACACAGCAAACCATGCCTACAGAAGATACTATACTCCCTTTCTGTTTAAAAAAAATGTTTTTACCTTTAACATTAACAATTTACACAGGATAAGAATAATGATGGGAACCATAAAATTAGAACGTTTTATCAAACTATAATGGAACAAAATTAAATTTTCATTAATAAAAATAATTTAAAAAATAACTTTTAAATTTAACAGCAGTGTCCAACAAATATGGGAATATCAAACAGGGAGGGGAAGGATGAGAAAGAAAGAAAATGTAGGAAGAACAGCTAAAATGAAGGAACTTAAATTTAAGGGTTCATATGCAAACTTAATACAGTACAAGATTCCTACCTATATACATATATGAATGTGATCTAACTGAGATCACCAAATAACAGGGGAGATGTGATTTTTCCTGGCCCTTGGGGATCATGGCTATAAGTCCACAAGAACGATGGTTGCTGAAGCAGTAAAAAGGGGTTCAGATGACCCACAAATACAAGATGCAAAGGGATGACCTGTGGGAACCACTTCAGCAAAATAGCTCAAATTTATTTAGGGTGAACAAGGATAATATAGGACATTGGGAGGTGAGTAGGGGGTTTCTGAAGCTGAGTGTACATCATTGGTTGAGGCATTAGGTACTGGGATGCCACATTTTCATGGAAAGGCATTCCAGGAATCACAGGTGCTTACTGGGTGGAATCTTATTGAGAGAAAGGAAGTTGAACCTTAATTTTATTAATGACTATGTGACCATCCTCAGGTAGATGGTGTGGGAGTCCTAGCTCTCCAGGCAGAGAAGAAGGAGCTTCACTGACAAAGGGAGTTCTCCACTTTGTCCCAAGATCAGAGCTTTCTGTTCATGAATGACTACAACCTTAGCAGCAGGTTTTCCCAACAGGGAGACACATTGCCTAATGAAATCTGTCATCACCAAATAAAGCTTCTATTACCAAGAGTCAATTACATCTAATTGAGTTTTTGACCAAAGAGGCTCCATGGGAACCTTCAAACAACCCAAAGTATTCTCAAGGCTATTGTCTGCTTTCCAAAAACTCATGATAACGCCCTACTCCCGAAAACAACACATATACAACTCACTGAACATAGAAATTTTGAGCTAAAGAATATATAGATCCTTCACCCCTATGTATCAGAGTTGTTGGTACTGTTGTGCCCAGTTCACAAACCCCAGAAGACCAGAAAAAGACTCTGCTGTAAATGCATGAGGTTTTTAAATTGTATATGCATTCAAACAGGGGACGCAAACTTCATATGGAAACAGGAGAGGAATGCGGCCCAGCGATCTAGGGAAGCAAGGTTTTTATAGGGCAAAACCGCAAGCAGGGACTTACATGCTTTGGTGTCACATGATTAGGTAAGGAAAATTGACTTTTGAAATGATTGGTCCACTTTAGGCATCAAGACTACAAACAGTTCTGGCCTGGTCATATGGGCTGGTTTCCTAGCAACTGTATAATTAGTGGACAGGAAAGAATGCAGTAAGGCTAGTTCTTCCCCTCAGGGCATTAAGGCTAGTTTTTCCCCAAAGGTGGCTAGACATGTTTCCACCTAACTAGCCTCCCTTCAGGCTTAAACTTTAAAACAATGCCCACTGATTTTTAAGACTTTGGTCTCTCACATGCACATTACCAAAGAAGAAAGGTAAACACAAATGCAGCTAAAAATCTTGTCTATAATGGGGAGCTGCTGGTATAAAAGTAGCACAAAGCATGTGGAAGTAACCAACTAATATAGGATTTGCTTTAACACATGTACTCCATGAGATGAAAGTCCAATACTTCTTGGGTATTTCTGAAACTGAGACTAGATAGGCCAGGGAAGGAGAAAACCAAATACTAGTGTTCTACTGAAAGACATAGCAATAAATTTACTCTTAATATTAGTTTGCTGGACTCATATTAGATCTGAGTCTTGCTCAGTCATCATCATGTATGTGTATATAAACACTTTTTATTTACCAGGAGTACTTCCTTTTTTATATATACATGAACATTTCATATTTTATTAAATTAATTTATTCATTTTACATCCTGATAATAGCCCTTTCCTTCCTTTTCGCCAGGTTCCACTCTCTCATCCTCTCTCCTCTTGTACCCCTCCCCTTTCTTCTCAGAAAAGGGGAGCTCTCCTTTACAAACCCACCCCAAGCACATCACATCTAAGGACATTGTACATCTTCTTCTATTGAGGCCAGACAAGGCAGCCCAGATAGGGGAAAGTTATCCAAAAGAAGGCAACTGAGTCCATGTCAGATATGACCTCTGCTCCACTTGCTGCTAAGAGACCCACATAAAGAACAAGCTTCCTGTTAGCTACATATGTATTTAGGTCCAGTCCATGCATGCTCTTTGGTTGATGTTTCAGTATCTGTAAGCCCTTATGGAGCCAGTTTAGTTGGCACTGTTGGACTTCCTGAGGACTTCTTGCCCCCTCCAGTATCTTCTATCACCCACCCAACCCCACTTTTCTGCCTACTGTTAAGCTGTGGGTCTCAGTATCTTTTTTAACCCTTGCTATATAGAGCTTCTCAGAGGACAGTCATGCTAGCATTCTGTCTGCAAGCAGAACTGTACATAATTGATGTCAGTGGTTGGCTTTCTCCTATAGGGTGGGTCTCAGGGTGGATCAGTCATGGTTGGCCATTCCCTAGTTTGTGCTCCAGGTTTATCCCTGCACATCCTATAAGAATGAACATTTTTGGGTCAGAAGCATTACAGGTGGGTTGGTGAATCCCTTTCTCCACAGGATGTCCCACCTGGCTATGAAGTAGCCACTTCAGTCTCCATGGCCCCTGTAGCTAGAGTTGCCCCCATATCCTGCCAGGATCTTACTCTATCAAAGTCTCCGGGTTGTCTAAGAGATGTCCTCTACCCTCGGTTTCCCTTCTCTCTCTCTCTCTCTCTCTCTCTCTCTCTCTCTCTCTCTCAGCCCTCTCACCTTCCACCCCTGGTCCCCCCACATCTGATCCTCACTTTCATTGCTCTCTCTCCCTCAGTTCCTCTCTGAGTCCACTTTCAACAGCCATTCTATTTCAATAAGTGTAGATGAAATGAAGGGCTAATAAACAGGTGTATGAGATTTTCATAAAAGACCCATTGAGTAACTGGTTTGAAACATGGGAAAATCCAATTCACATTGTTTTTATGATCAAGAGAAATTTTAATTAGTAAGCAGAACTAAAGCTATGGTTTAAACTGCTATTGAGGACTAATTCATAGAAGATGAAAACTTTTTAAACAGAAAAGCTTAAAAGTCACTATCTGCAGGGAGCTTTTTTTTTGAGGAACCTCAGCATCAAGGACACTTTTATGACATAAAGTACAAAGGAGAAAAAAAGAGTTCATTTCATTATATCAGTGCTATTATTTCCCTGTGAGTAATCCTAAATGTTACAGATGTATTGGATAGTTTTATGTCAACTTAAACTAGGATCATAGAGAGAAAAGAGCCTTAATTAAGAAAATGGTTCCACAAGATAAGGCAAACCTGTAGGGTTCTTTCTTAATTCATGGTTGATGTGGGAGGGCACAGCCAATGTGTGGTGCCATCCCTGGGCTGGTGGTCCTGGGTTTTATAACAAAGCAGGCAGAGAAAGCCAGTATTCCTCCATGGCCTCTGAATAAGCTCCTGCTCTCTTCGAGTTCCTACCCTGAGTGCTTACAACGATAAATGGTGATGTGGAAGGGTAATCCAAATAAAATATTCCCTCCCTATGTTTCTTTTGATCATGTTGATTAATCACAATAATAACCCTAACTAAGACATCTACCATTCAACTACAAATATTATACTACATAAAATAATTGTATATATAATATATACTATTCCCTCTATACATTATAAATAATGTTTCTTGGCCCATTGACATTAAAATATAAATATTCAGTTGGATAAATTTATATTATGGAAATAGAAACTTACAGTGTACAAAGAACTTAAGGACTTTATAATATTAGGCATTAGAAATGTCAAAAGAATGTATATGTGTGGTGCCACAAATTCACAGATTTTATTTAAATCATATGAAAAATGTTGCTTTGCTACTTGAACTATTAAAGTTTAAGAAGAATCTGTATTTCAGAAAAAAATAATTGGGGCTGTACCAGAATGATTCCTTATAACCATCTGTAAGTCAAGTTCCAGGTAATCTTATGACCTCTTTTGACCTCTGTAAGCACCATGAATGCAGATGCATACATGCACTCATACATATAAATAAAATATTAAAAAAATAAATATGATTTAAACTTTTAAATCATACTTAAATTTTTTTAAAATTTTTATAGTGAGGTCATGTGTCTTAGAGGAGGACCTTCAACCATCACTTTAGCAAATAAGTGTTAATCCTAACTGCATTCTTAGCACTTATTCTGCCTTAACTCTTGTGAAAAGCTTGTAGGAGTTTTTCTAGACTTCTGAAACTTCTGTTTTACTCTTGGCTCTTGAAGTTTTCCTCATCTTCAAAGATAGCAAAATCAGACCTGAGCAGACCTGAGGTGAGAAGTCATATACTCTATTGCACTCACCTGGTCCTTCTGTAGTCTAACCTAGAAGTACAGATGTTGGAGAAAATTTATTCTAGGCAGAAATCTCTTCTGTAATGTATGCCTATTTTCATCTCTTGCCCAAGTGGTAAACAATTAAAATTCTGAAACTCACAGTAAACTTTTGGAAGGTGACCATTAATACTAACATATGTAACTGAAAATAAAATATGCTTTAAAGAGAGTATAATGTAGAAGAGCTTGAGGATACGAAAGCATATGAACCTTATCTGTCTTACCACAGTTGTCTATATGAGTTAGTTTTACCTGAGTTGTCATTAATCAGAAACACTATCTTGAGTGCTCTTGCTCCAAAATAAATTATCTTTCTATTTTTTATACAAATCATCTTAGACATGATCAGAACCTCAAATAGAACATTTGATGAAGATTCACTTCAAGTTCTACTATATATGATTAATAATACCTGACTCATTTCATTGTACAACTAAAAATGACTACTGTTTTGATATTCTTTCTTGGAATAGATTAAAATATAAATATTGATATCTTTCAATAGACAGGAAAACACATGACCTGAGAAAATATTTCAGGCAAGCAAAATATATTATAATTAAAAGGAGTTATACAAAATTATAGAAGATAAATTGGAATAACAATATATAGTTTAACATAAACCTACAAATTCTGTATTTGTATTCAGTACATAAGGTTCTTAGGTTTCCTTGCATTTATTTATTTTGACTTATTTTGGCATATCATTCTAATTTGTTTTCAGTGGATAAAAAAAGGACTATTTTTAAAAATGAAACCAGAATTTATACTTCTTTTCTTCCACCATCTACTTTCTCCTCTACTTTCCTTCCTCTTTCTCCTTCTTTTGTTTTCCAAATTGTGCTCTTTCAGACAGGTTCCCAGATAATTCTATCTGGCTTCAAACTCATATTGAAGCTGAGGATGACTCTGAATGCCTCATCCTATTACATCTCCTTTCCTTGTGATGAGTTATAAGGATTTACCGTGCCTAGCTAGACTTTTTATTAAAATGTTTTTTATGATAACACTTTCATAATTCAAAATGCAGTCATATAAACTTTTTTAATGATAATTGACTGTAATGTTTACCAAAATGCAAGCAATTCCCTTGTTCAGACACTGTGCTAAGATCACAGCTTATATCCAGTAAAAGGCCTGTATGACAAGAACTTTGAGTGTTTGAAGAAAGAATTTGAAGAATTTGAAGATCTCCTATGCTCATAGATCAGTAGGATTAACATTGTAAAAATTGCCATCCTGATAAAAGCCATCTAAATATTCAATGCAATTCTCATCCAAATATCAACACAGCTCTTTACAGACTGAAAAGAGCAACAATTAACTTCATATGTAAAAATAAAAGACCCCAGATAGCAAAACCAATCCTATACAATAAAAGAAATTCTGAGGGTCATAGGAGAAGAAGAGGGAGGGATCATGGGATTGGGAGGGAAGTGGGGAGGGTGCTACAGTTGAGATAAAAAGTGAATAAACTGTAATTAATAAAAATAAAATTTTAAAAAGAAGAAAAAAATATATTTAAAAAATATTTTTAAAAAATCTGGTGGTGCTTTGACTGTTTGTTTTTCAGAACATTGATTAGTCTCTTATCAGAGCTGATGTGTAACAAAGGAGTAATTGTGGGATAGGCATTCATCACAAACTTCTGAACAGTCTGGATGAATGGGTCATACATCCATACTAGGATTGAGGTAGATGAAATGATGAAGTCCACCCAGTACATGATCACAAAGAAAACTACCAGCAGCAAGATGGTCCGGGTGGCCCTTTTCTCAGGGGACATTCTCAGTTGGCTGATGCTATGAAGATGCTTGCATTGCCTCTGATGTCTGAACAAGATAATCACCATGTATGCACTTGTGGTCAGCATGACCCCTACAAGAAACACATCTCTGGATGTTGTCAGTGTTAAAATCAATCCCCAGCTGATGTAGTTCATGGGGAAGAGTGAGCAGGATTCAGTGACCTTCATCTGGTTGGTCTCACTCACATTGGTAAAACCACCAACATAGAAGATAAGTCTGCCACTGAAGGACAAATTGAAAGACCAAATATAGAAGAAAGCACTAATCATGTATCTTTTTAGCTTAGGTTTAAATTTTGCCAAAAAAGAGGTACTGGGACTGATAGTGACAGCCTGGAACACACTCAGGAGGCAGGTGATGCAGATAGAGAGGCCTCTCATCACCCTGTGTATGTAGAAAGTTGCCTTACATTTGAAGTCATTCTCTATGTTCAGTGACTCAAATATGTCTGTAAGCCAAATGTCACCACCAGTGAGGATCATCATTATGTGAATGAAGGTCAGTTGATAGGACATCAGGTCTGTGGGCTTAAGTCTGTGATCTACAATTATGAAAGTATAGAGAAAAAAAAGACACATATTGGCTGTGACTGCAAACCCAGCTTGGAAATAAAGGACATTCTTTAATGAAGACATAAGAAGAAATTAAATTTATCTTAAGAGAAGAGAGGAAGGATATTTCATATATCTGGAAGAAAAACAGAGTATATGTCAATCTTGTGATTCAGTGGTTTGTGTGTCTATATCATTATAACATATTACCTATTTACTCTCTATTAACCTGTCCCTTTAACTTTTGAAGTTCCATACTAGACTTTATAGCCTACATTTGTATATACTCTCCACGTATCTACCTGGAGAAATAGAACACTGGACATAATAAAGTCTTTCACTAGCACATCTATACAGAAGACATGTTTTGAGTATTCCTCTATTGAACCTGAGTTTCATACCTTAGAAATCCAATCCTATTTATTCAAATTGCCTCATATTATTCTTAATACCTAAAACAGTAGTAGGGAATACAGAAAATTAGTCACATTTGTGCAACTGAAAAAAAACTTACATTTATCTGAAAAATAGTAACAAAAATTTAAAAACTGAGGTGGGTCTGTCTAATATTCTATAATTTTACTGTGTTCAAGTTTGCAACTATCCATGTCTTGACTCATAATTCTAATGGAGTCACAGTGATAATTCATGATAATGCCACTACTTTAATCAGCAAAAGGTCTATCTCATTTCATCATAAAAATATGCTTCTTTTTGCATGATATCTTACATGCCCAGAATCTGGAATTAAAGACTTGTATATAGTTGTAAACTATTAGTGTACTTTCATCCTATGAATTCCCTAACCATTAATTATGGTTATAAATGGTCCTAGATGTCTCCCACTTTAGTGTCCATCCCATTACCTTTAATAAGACTCTGTCTCAGGTTTAAAAGAATTGTCTCCAAGCTATTGTGACAAACACTGTTTTTCTTTTCTTTTTGGAGGAGCAGAGTAAATTCCCTAACAAAATAACTAGTTACAGCTTTTCAGCCATCCATGTTGATATTTTACCTACTTAGTCTTTCTTCTGTATTTATCTTCCTCACACATTCTAAGAAGTCAAGCCTTTCCCTATTTCCTTGATCATATACTTGCACCTGCTCTTCTGCTCTCTACTCCTCCCAGCATCACCCATAATCCTGGAAACGGTCCTGTTTTACTTTCCTGATTCCCATAGTTACTTACTACAGGCTACATAATCATATCTAGGAGCTGGGAACCTCCAACAAGTGACACGAAGACAAACACTATTTCTGACATATTTATAACAAGCAGGAGTTTGTGGAAGATGACCATGTAGTGATCCTGTTTAAAAGAGATTCCTGGGGGGGAGCCAGGAGAGCACCGCGTTTGAGAAGCACTCGCTGTGCAGAGACCAGGAGACTGAACTCTGGGCCCTGAAACTACATCAATCGTGTTTCCCAGGTGAGGGAAGGCTCCCACGGTGTGGGAATCGGTCGGGTCCACTCACGGCTACCCAGCCAGAACCCGGAAGAAATCCCGGGTAACGCGGGCTTTGTGTCTCCGGGCTGGAGCCGCAAGCGTCTGTATCCCAATCACTTTCCCAGGCTGATCCATGAGCACAAGGGTGCCTGAGGCTGGGAGTCCCAGGCATGGGGGGACCCCACTGGGAAGCAAACTTGCCAGACTGATCACGGGTCACCCAGTCTATCCCCGGAAGGTCGCTAGGACGGCAGGTACCCACCGCCAACACAACTGAGCTCCTGCCGCGCAGAGATCTGCACACTCAGCTCAGCGGTACAGACATGCTGTGTGCCCCAGTACAACAGGGGCTGGGAACCCCTGTTCAGAGAGGACCCCCACAGGGAAGGAAGAAACCGTGCTGCTGGGGTCACCTAGGGAAAGTCTAGCAGCCTGCAGATCGCAGACAGGTGAGTACGCCCAGCCATCTCAGATCTGGGCCCAAACAGGGAGCACAGAGTGATCTGAAACTCAGCATCCACAGACTAGCAGGCGGGAGCACGCTCCACCAGCCCAGAGGCCTGCATTGTACCAAATACACCTTACAGGCAGAACTGTGCACCCCAACACTCCAGAGCAGTACTCACCGCCACAAATTACCTCTTGGGTTCTGGGGCACAGAGCCCCAACCTCAGACCTACAAAAGACCGGGAACCCTGAGATCAACCCCCCAGATACTGCTCCAAGGGGCAACCAGTTATCCCTAACAAAACCGACCAAACCACGGGACACACAGGTTACAGCAGTTGATCACTAAATTTACAGCAAGAAACCCAGAAGGAGGGCAACTGTCTCCAGGATTTCTCCCAGTGAGAGGAGAACCCTCTCGACTAATCAGGACCACAGTTACTACCCAGGTCTCTAGGCCTGAGGTGAGCTATACCAACTCCTGAAAAATACCAGACATCCAGGGACTATACCCAAAAAGCTGGAAAGGCTTCCTTCAGGAAAAACCATCTTCCTGCCAAAGGGATTCTCTCCACTACAAGAGTCCAGGAACAACCAGAAACTAAATTCAAACAACTAAGATAGCCCAATGGGTAGAGGACAGCGTAAAAGTCCAACCAACAAAAGCCAGAGCAATATGGCATCTCCAGAACCCAGTTATCCAGGGGCAAATAGCCCTAGACACCCCAGCATAAATGAAATTAAAGGAGATGACCTAACATCTATGCTCATGAAGAAGATAACAGAGGAAACAAATAAAATACGAAAAGAATTAGAGGAAGATAAAAACAAACAGATCATGGCTATCCATAAAGAAATGGAGGAAATTAAAGACAAGGACATTATGGCCATCCATGAAGAAATACGGGAAGCTGCAGCCAAACAGTCTGTGGCCTTTAGAGAGGAAATGCTTAAATCACTGAATGAAATAAAAGAAACAGTGGATTGTTCAAACAAACAGCTGAAGGAATTGACGGAAAAACATGAAAATACAGTCAGACAGGGGAAGGAAATCAACAAAATAGCTCAAGACCTGAAGATAGAATTGGAAAAATTAAAAAAAAAACACAAATGGAAGAAATTGCGGAGAGAAAGAACTTAGAGAAGAAAGCAGGAACTACAGAGGTTAGCATAACCAATAGGCTAAAAGAAATGGAAGAAAGAATCCAGGTGTGGAAGATACAATGGAAGAAATAGATGTATCTGTCAAAGAAAATGTTAAATCTAAAAAATTCCTGACACAGACCGTCCAAGAAATTCAAGACAACATAAAAAGACAAAACCTAAGAATAATAGGAATAGAGGAAAAAGAAGATTCCCTGCACCAAGGCCCAGAAAATATTTTCAACAAAATCATTGAAGAAAATTTCCCCAACTTAAAGGAGAGACCAATAAGAATACAAGAGGCCTATAGAACACCCAATAAATTAGACCAGAAAAGAAAATCCTCCCGCCACATGATAATCAAAACCGTAAGTATACAGAACAAGGAAAAAATACTAAAAGCTGCAAGAGAAAAAGGCCAAGTAACATATAATGGCAAACCCATTAGAATCACACCTGACTTTTCAACAGAGACTATGAAAGCCAGAAGGGCCTGGACGGATATCATGCAGACCCTAAGAGAACACAGTCCTCATAGACGGAGAAAACAAGATATTCAATGACAAAAACAAATTTCAACAATACCTACAAACAAATCCAGCATTACAAAAGACACTGGAAGGGAAAATACAACCCAAGAAAGCTAGCTACATTCAAGAAAACACAGAAAATAAATAACGCCACTACAGTAAAACAAAAAGCAACCAAGCACACAACCTGATGACCACAGCCAACATCAAATTCAAAGGATCTAATAGCCACTGGTCATTAATCTCTCTCAATATCAATAGACTTAATTCTCCAATAAAAAGACACAGACTAACAGAATGGATGCTTAAAAAAAACCCAGCAATCTGTTGTATACAAGAAACACACCTAAGTCACAAAGATAGACATTACCTGAGGGTAAAGGGATGGAAGACAGCTTTTCAAGCAAATGTACGCAAGAAGCAAGCAGGAGTAGCCATTCTAATATCTGATAAAATAGTCTTTTAACCAAAATTAATCAAAAGAGATGGGGAAGGACACTTCATACTCATCAAGGGAAAATTCCACCAAGAAGACATCACAATCCTGAACATCTATGCCCCAAATACAAGGGCACCCACATTTGTGAAAGAAACATTGATAAAACTTAAACCACACATAGGTCCCCACACACTAATAGTGGGAGACTTCAGCACCCCACTCTCAACAAAGGACAGGTCAACTAAACAGAAATTAAACAAAGAAACAATATCTCTAACAGAGGTCATGAATCAAATGGACCTAACAGACATTTACAGAACCTTACACCCAAACACAAAAGAATTTACCTTCTTCTCAGCACCTCATGGAACCTTCTCCAAAATAGACCACATAGTTGGTCACAAAGCAAGCCTCAACAGATACAAGAAGATTGAAATAATCCCTTGTATCCTGTCTGATCACCATGGAATAAAGCTGGACCTCAGTAACAACAAAAATAGCAAAAAGCCTACACATACATGGAAACTGAAGAATTTGTTACTAAATGACAGCTGGGTCAGGGAAGAAATAGAGAAAGAAATTAAAATCTTCCTAGAACTCGATGAAAATGAAGACACAACATACCCAAACTTGTGGGACACAATGAAAGCAGTGCTAAGAGGAAAGTTCATAGCACTAAGTGCCTTCAAGAAGAAATTTGAGACAGCGCATTCAAGCAACTTAATGGATCACTTAATAACCCTAGAAAAAGAAGAAGCAGACACACCAAGAAGGAGCAGATGGCTGGAAATAATCAAACTCAGGGCTGAAATCAATCAATTAGAAACAAATAAAACAATTCAAAGAATCAATGAAACGAAGAGCTGGTTCTTTGAAAAAATCAACAAGATAGACAAACCCTTAGCCAAGCTAACTAAAAGGCAGTGAGACACCATCCAAATCAACAAAATCAGAAATGAAAAGGGGGACATAACTACAGACACTGAGGAAATCCAAGCAATCATTAGGACTTACTTCAAAAGTCTATATGCAACAAAATTTGAAAATTTAAATGAAATGGACAATTTTCTTGATCGATTCCACTTACCAAAGCTAAATCAGGACCAGGTAAATCAATTCAATAGTCCTATATCTCCCAAGGAAATAGAAGCAGTCATTGAAAGTCTCCCATCCAAAAAAAGCCCAGGACCTGATGGTTTCAGCACAGAATTCTACCAAACATTCAAAAAAGAGCTAACTCCAATTCTATTCAAACTATTCCACAAAATAGAAACAGAAGCAACATTACAAAACTCATTCTATGAAGACACAGCCACCTTGGTACCTAAACCTCACAAAGACCCAACAAAAAAAGAGAACTTCAGGCCAATCTCCCTTATGAACATTGATGCAAAAATACTCAACAAAAGACTCGCAAACCGAATACAAGAGCACATCAAAGATATCATCCACCATGACCAAGTAGGCTTCATCCCAGGTATGCAGGGGTGGTTCAATATACGGAAATCCATCAATGTGATCCACCATATTAATAAACTGAAAGAAAAAAAATCACATGATAATCTCCCTAGATGCTGAAAGAGCATTTGACAAAATCCAGCATCCATTCATGTTTAAAGTATTGGAGAGATCAGGGATACAAGGCACATATCTAAACATAGTAAAAGCGATATACAGCAAACTTATAGCCAACATCAAACTGAATGGAGAGAAACTTAAAGCAATCCGACTGAAATCAGGGACAAGACAAGGCTGCCCACTCTCTCCATATCTATTCAACATAGAGCTGGAAGTCCTTGCTAGAGCAATAAGACAGTTGAAGGAGATCAAGGGGATACAAATTGGAAAGGAAGAAGTCAAATTATAACTATTTGCAGATGATATGATAGTATACATGAGTGACCCCAAAAACTCTACCAGGGAACTCCTGCAGCTGATAAACACCTTCAGCAAAGTGGCCGGATACAAAATTAACTCAAAAAAATCAGTAGCCCTCCTGTATACAAAAGACAAAAGGGCTGAGAAAGAAATTAGGGAAACAACACCCTTCACAATAGCCACAAATGACATAAGGTACATCGGAGTAACCCTAACCAAGGAAGTCAAAGACATGTATGAAAAAAATTTCAAGTCTCTGAAGAAAGAATTAGAAGATATGAGAAGATGGAAAGATCTCCCATGTTCATGGCTTGGCAGGATTAACATAGTAAAAATGGCCATTTTACCAAAAGCAATCTACAGATTCAGTGTAATTCCCATCAAATTACCAACACAATTATTTGCAGACCTGGAAAAAAAATTCTCAACTTCATATGGAATAACAAGAAACCCAGAATTGCTAAAACAATCCTCTACAATAAAAGATTTTGTGGAGGTATCTCCATCCCTTAAGTTGTACTATAGAGCAACAGTTTTAAAAACTGCATGGTACTGGCATAATAACAGAATAGTGGATCAATGGAACCGAACAGAGGACCCAGAAATAAACCCACACACTTATGGACACCTGATCTTTGACAAAGGCGCCAAAACCATACAATAGAAAAAAGACAGCATCTTCAACAAATGGTGCTGGACCAACTGGATGTCTACATGTAGAAAAATGATAATAGATCCATACTTATCACCCTGCACAAAACTGAAGTCCAAGTGGATCAAAGACCTCAACATAAAACCTGACACATTAAATCGGCTTGAAAAAAAAGTGAGGAATACCCTAGATCTCATTGGTACAGGAGAAAACTTCCTGAACAGAACACCAACAGCACAGGCTCTAAGAGCAACAATCAATAAATGGGACCTCATGAAACTGAAAAGCTTCTGCAAAGCAAGGGAGACCATCACCAAAACACAGCGACTGCCTACAGATTGGGAAAGAATCTTCACCAACCCTTTATCTGACAGAGGACTCATATCCAGTATATATAAAGAACTAAAGAAGCTGGAAAGCAGCAAACGAAGTAATCCACTTAAAAAATGGGGAACAGAGCTAAACAGAGAATTCTCTGTAGAGGAATACCGAATGGCAGAGAAGCACTTAAAGAAATGCTCAACCTCACTAGCCATTAGGGAAATGCAAATCAAAACAACCCTGAGATTTCACCTTACACCCATCAGAATGGCCAAGATCAAAAACTCAAGTGACAACACATGCTGGAAAGGTTGTGGAGAAAGGGGAACCCTTCTCCACTGCTGGTGGGAATGTAAACTTGTACAACCACTCTGGAAATCAATCTGGCGCATTCTCAGACAACTAGTAATAGTGCTTCCCCATGATCCAGCCATACCACTCCTAGGCATATATCCAAAAGAGGCTCAAGTACACAAAAAGGACATTTGCTCAACCATGTTTGTAGCAGCTTTATTTGTAATAACCAGAAGCTGGAAACAACCCAGATGCCCCTCAACTGAAGAATGGATGCAGAAATTGTGGTACATCTACACAATGGAATATTACTCAGCAATGAAAAATAAGGAAATCGTGAAATTTGCAGGTAAATGGTGGGATCTGGAAAGGATCATCCTGAGTGAGTTGTCCCAGAAGCAAAAAGACACACACGGTATATACTTACTCATATAGACATACAACATAGGACAAACCCACTAAAATCTGTGCATCTAAAGAAACTGAGCAAGAGAGAGGACCCTAACTAAAATGTCCAATCCCCATCCAGAAAGGAAAAGAGGATGGACATCAGAAGAAGAAGAAAACAGGAAACAACCTAGGAACCTGCTACAGAGGGCCTCTGAAAGCCTCTGCCCTTCAGACTATCAAAGCAGATGCTGAGCCTGATGGGCAACTGTTGGGCAGAGTGAATGGAATTTTAGGTAAGAACTGGGAAATAGTAAGAGCTGGAGAGGACAGGGTCTCCACAAGGAGAGCAACAGAACAAGAAAATTTGAACACAGAGAACTTCCCAGAGACTCATACTCCAACCAAGGTCTATTCTTGGAGATAACCCAGAACCCCTGCACAGATGTAGCCCAGGGCAGTTCAGAGTCCAATTGGGTTACATAGTAATGCGAAGAGGGACTGCCTCTGACATAATCTGATTGGCCTGCTCTTTGATCACCTCCCCCTGGGGGGGAGCAGCCTTACCAGGCCATAGTAGAGGACAATGCAGCCACTTTTGATGTGAACTTATGGACTAAGATCAGAAAGGAGAGGAGAACCTCCCCTATCAGTGGACTTGGGGAGTGGCATGCATGCAGAGGAAGGAGGGAGGGTGGGATTGGGAGGGGAGGAGGGAGGGGCTTATAGGGGGATGTAGAATGAATAAAGTGTAATTGAGGAAACATTTAAAAAAATGGGGGGAAATAATTTAAGAACCTTAAATGACTTTCAAAAGTGGAGGAAAACATGGAGTTAGTCAATTTACATGGAGCATGTCTCGCCCCTGAGGGCAATGGTCTCCTGAACCTACTCAGACCTCGGACACCACCACTGCTAGTTCTAGAACTGATGCAAGATGTTCCAACGAGGGGGTTAAGGCTTCTCATAATATTTCCTATAAGCCCACACCTGTTTGTTTATATCCCCCATTTTTATTCATTATTAGCCAGATAGAGCCAAGTAATTGTGGTGATGATACTTGCTTTTTTGCCCAATGCTGGAATGCTAGTGAATTTAAGTATGCCCTGGTTATTCGCATGCCTCGCTGGGTGCCTGTGCCCGTTGATGCCCCTCACGCTATGACTCTCTTCAGACAGAAAAGGGATCTTGGAACTACAGCCGCCACTCTTACTGCCATCTCATTGGCGGCTGTTGGAGCTACCACTGTGACATTAGCCATGAGTCATACTGTGCAGACTGCTCAGACCCTGAATAATCTTTTAGCCAATGTAGCTCATGCCTTAGATGTACAAAAAGGAATTAATGATCAACTAAAAGGAGGCTTGATGGTGTTCAGTCAGAGGATTGACCTCGTGCAGGAGCAAATTGATACCCTATGGCAAATGGCTCAACTTGGCTGTCAATGAAAGTATGCTGGACTTTAAGTCACTAGCATACAACATGAGAATTTTCCCTGTGCTGCAAATCTGTCTAAACAATTGTCTAGCTATATTTTAGGTAATTGGACTGGAGAATTCGATACTACGATGGAGCAGCTGAGAGTGGCCATTATCACAGTAAATTCTACCAGAGTGGACGCAGGACTAGCCACAGGATTATCACCATGGATTGCTGCAGCCATGAATCATCTGAAGGAATGGGCGGGCATGGGAGCATTAGCAGGCCTTCTGGTGTTGGTCTCCTTGGTTTGCCTGTGGTGTATATGCAAGATTAGAGTCTCACAACAGCGTAATGCAGCCATGATCATTCAGGCCATTACAGCCATTGAAGCAGGACATTCGCCCCAAGCATGGTTGGCTACCATAAAAAGCTAAAATGTTACGCTCAGGATGCAAGGCTAAGCACTGCACTCAGGGTCAGCCGCTTTGGACCCAGAGAAGAGCAAGTCTGATTGCATGCGAGTTGATGCCCCAGGTCCCACCTCTGAGAAAAAGGTATCAGTCGGGTCTGATGCCCTTTGGGTGGATGACACCTAAATGAACATCGGTACAAAGTCCCAATTTATTTCTAATATCAGAGATCAGACCTCTACTCTTGCCTGATGCGTCTAAAACAAAAAGGGGAACTGTAGAGAGCTGTGTAATGCCATGCCTTAAAGATGGAGCTGCTTTCCGCCTTCCACCTTCCCGATGGTGAGTGCTCTCTGTCACAAACAACTCCACATTTGGCTAAGGCTGAGGATCTGGCTTGTTTCCATGTATGTGGACCTATCTGCATTGCCGACGTGGCACGCTGGGGTTGGCTACCCAGATGCTACTTAAGCTGTAGGCTGGCTTTCCCCAGGGTCAGATGATTGTTCAAGGTTCCTGAATAAACTGCATTGAAAAAAAAAAAAAACAGATTCCTTCCCATACAGTGCAAATCAAGGTCACCAATGTCATCATACATCATCAGCACCCAGACACATTTTACAGCTTCACTCAACAGTCTTACCTTCCTGCCTGTGTCAGTTATTTGTCCTGGTTACCAGTGTCATTATCATTTCAAATTAAATTAATGAAGTACTTTAAAATCATTTTGAGGTAGAGAAATAGAAAACAACCACACTGGATCAGATTCTTGTATGATAATGTGTGCTCAATTATATTTTCAAGTTCACTCATGTAAGGGGTAATCACACATGTATGTATAAAAATGATGCAGAAGTTAGTTGCTGAGACTACTCTTGATATGAATATGAGACCAAAATCCACATGCTTTATATTTGCATGATTTTGCACTTAAAAAGTTTAATCTTGTTGAGAAATGGATTCATCCAAATTGCCAGAGCCAAGCATTTGATTTCATTACCAACATATATTTACAGTAGCTGCACAGTGATGTTCTGTTTTAAAAAGCTCCAAGATATGGGCTGAAGATATAGCTCAGTGGTTAAAAGCAGTTTTTGCTCTGGCAATGACCTGGGTTTGATTCTTAGCAGTGATATGGTTGTTCATAAGCATCTGTAAATCTACTTCATGGTGATCCATTGCACTGTCTGCTTAGGAAGATCAGTGGAACCTAGATATTATCTATAGGCAAAACACACAAATACGTAAAATAAAGTGAATAAATAATGAATAAATAAACAAACAAACAAATAAAGCTCCAGGATCATACTTAATTCCTTGGTCTCCAAACAGTAGGAACTATAGCTCAATTCTAATTTTAAAAATGCAAGTGTACAAACCAGATACATATATAATCATCCATTATTGATTATACAGCAATAATTTATTAACATAACACATGTATTATGGGTAATTAAGTCATGATAATATAAGGTGAAAGACAATAATCTAACATGTTTTTCTTATCCCGAAGGTATGCAAGTCAACTGCTCTAATTCATATTCATTGCTCTGTAAATGTTTCTCACATACATTAATCAAGTGGCATTTTTCTTTGGAACTCACTGAATCTGATACTGAACCAGAAAAGACTGCGGCTGCCATGGCTACAAACTGAGATGTTAACATAGATACACACTGAGAAAAATCATATTTTATTTTAAAAGAAAATTGCAGTGTTGAAGGCTTTTACCTTAGTTTAAGTTGCAACCTTTTCTTGTAAGTACTAAAACACAAAGTATACCCATAAACATTCATAATAGTGAAGAGGCCATATTGATTAAATTGACACAGAACAAAAGACTAAGCAGTGTGCAGGCAGCTGTGTGAAGTGACCCTGCAACAAAAGAGACCAAGAGCTGCTTTGTGCAAAGCTCTACATTCTTCCAAGAAAAATCACTTTGCCTCTTCACTATTACGGTATTTGATATTAGAACAGTCTTGTTTTATAACTATATAGTTCTCTTTTCATTCTGCTTTGTGAAGAGTAAAGAACATACATATATATTATATTATTCATTTTAAGTTTTACCATGTTTAGTGCATAATGTGCATAAAGCAGTGTGACAGCTCAGAGAGACCATAAAGTGAAGACGTGACTTTCAGGTGACAAGATAAATGGTGTTGTTATATGTAATGCCCACTGTCAGAAACAAGAATCTTAGGAATCTTAGTCTTCAGGAATCTTAGAAGGATGAAAACCTTAACCAATCTAGTTCTATGAAATCTTTATAAAATACATAATGCCAGCATGAATGTTACTGCTTTTTAATAAGTGATTCATTTATACCTGTTACCTGATACTCTAAAGTAATTTCAATGCTTGAATTGTACATTTGAAATTGAGTTAAGTGCAGCTGTGACTGGAAGCACACAGATGCTGACTAGAATATTACAGCCCCACACTTATGATCCAGCTTTTCCAGATGAAGCAGCAGCAGGAGGAGGGTCACTGCAGAGACTGTGGGGAAGCCATCAAGCTCAGAGATTCATCACAGGTTGCATAGTGTAAATTAAGTAAAGATATAAAAATGTTCCCTGGAAAACTGTGTGTGTATGTATGTGTGGGTGTGGGTGTGTGTGAGAGAGAGAGAGAGAGAGGTTATTGGAATACTAACACTAAGAATAGAGCAATATCATGCCGTGTGCCTGGGCTGCACAACAGGAGTTAAGAACTGAGAGTTATATAAAATATATTTGTGAAATAAAAGGAACTTTGAGAAAAATGGAGGAAGTGTTCTCTGTTTTTGGTTGATGGTTGACTTGATCAGATTCGTGGGCCCTGCCTCTGCATTGGTGCAAATATTTAATGTGAATTGTCCAAAACAAATGGAAAATTTTCTAATGCTTGAAAGCATACACTTATGTTTTTATCATTTGGTTTTTGTGTTTCTGATACTCTGTGGCCAGTGAGTTACTGACATTAGCAAGCATCATTTTGTTCCATTGTTTTAAAACAATTTTATACTTCTACATTATCTCTTTTCCAGTTTATTTTTGTTATATTTGTGTGTGTGTGTGTGTGTGTGTGCCTGTGTGTGTGTGTGTGTTTAAGAGAAAGATGGAGGAGATCTCAACCTGTCGTTCAGACTGACTGACTTCAAACAAATCTATAGTGCTTCTGCCTTAGCCTTGAAAATGTTGGACTCAGGTGTCTGTCACCACATCTGCCTTCATTTTCCACTTTAATCTTATATATATTAGTAAATGATATTCCATCAAAATAAAAATAAACTTGTGATATTCATGACCTAAATTTAAGTTTACCTGGCATTTCTTTGTGAATACGTATTTTAATCAACAATTGTATTTTGTAACTACTGAAAGACACATTCGGGTTGTTGACTTTAAATAATTTTATACTATTTGAGAATTTGTTGAGAATTTGAAATACTTTTCTAAATGCTAATGAAAAGCCTGCTCAATATTATACTGATAGCAGCGTTACAAGGTTTGATTTAGAAAATTTGAAATATTAAAACTGAATTCATTTTAACCAAAACACTTAAATATTTACTGGAAATCATCCAGTTTAAATTTTGTAAAATTAACTTTGCAAACATTTCATAAATAATGTAGATTTCCAAATTCTTTTGAAATCCCCCAAATATCTGCTCTATTATGAATCATAGAAAAATCTATAAGAGTTTTTTAACTTATTATATACTGTTAATAATGTCATATGTCTTACTAGGCTATGATTTGAAACTTTCTTAAGATTTCCTAAGTATATGCAAACTTAACAGACTAGAAAATTACTGGATAAACATTATATTAGTTAATATTATTCATGTGTACCTAGCATACGTTTCATATAGTTTAATGCATACAACTAGCTAACTTGAAAAAAATTAGGAAAATGACAAAATACAAAATACAGTTTAAAAGTACCTTAATAAATGTACTCCTACGAACAAAAATATGTCTGTTATTTGTGTTTTTTACCCTTTAAGTTTTTGTTACAGGGATGGAAAAGCAACATAATTGGCAATACCTAGGTGGAATCACAGTCTTTGTATTCTTAGAATATACACTTAGAAGAACCTTAGTAATACAGTCTCCTTAAAATATTGAATCTAGAGCTCCACTTTGCATATATGTAAAAGTACATTCATTGTAAAGAGTGATGGTTTTCAAGACATGTTCATTCACTGTATAAAACCCATTGATGATCTTCAACTTTAAGCCTGTTCTGTCTCTCTATCCATCCTTGTACTTGACCCCATCCTCTTTCCAATAGCTCCCATACTAGGGACACATAAAATCAGAGACCCCATTAAGGGAAATCTATGTACTTTTATAAAGACTGATATCTTTATGTCTATGAGCATCTGTTGTATGTTTATACTACAATGCATCTCAAAAGTAAAATTCTAAGCAGGGAATTCACAATTAATTTATTTCAGAAAATCCTACTTCAATTTATCAGCTACTTTCAGCTCTCACTATTCATGAACAGAAAAAGAAACACTCACCAGGCTGGGCCTTTGACAAACATCCATGTAGAATGAGGCCCTAAGAAGTAGTTATAAGGAGGAAATGTCATCAGCTCATCTCCCTCCTGACCCCTAATTATCTTGTCATCTGGAGAAGGCATTTTGTCCTTTAGGTTGTTATACTGTGGTACCATCAAGTGAAAAAGTGAACTTCCCCAATTTCAGGGGAACCATGGGGTAGTTACAGCTGAGCTCTGGGTTTCCTGTGTGTGAGCTATTCTCTCCAGGCCATATCTTCCTATGTGGATTAACTGATTCCAAGTCCCTGTGAACAAAACATACTTATGAATAATAATAGCCCATTTTTTTAAAAAAGTGGAAAAACTTTTAAGATTCCCCCAAGAATCCTTCCTTCTTCCCAAACATTCCTTGCGGTCTCCATATTTAATTGACAGTACGTGAAGGGTCTCACCTAGAAATTAACAGCTCTTTTGATGAAATAAAGAAAATGTCATCTCCTCAAAACACACTTGGGAAAAATAATTTTTATAGACCACATGGAAGTAACATAATATAACTGTATTATCAGCAAAAAGTGGTCTGTGAGGCTGGGAATATAGTTCAGTTGCTAATGTGCATGCCTAGAAAGTGTTGTGTATGTGGGACACTATGAAAAACATCAGACCTTCAATTTATAGGTACAGGTAAGGGAGAAAAATCATAAGTCAATGGGAAACACAAAACCTAAAATATAATTAAAGAAAAAACTATACAAGGACACACCATATAATACAAGAAGCACACAGAACACAAAAATGAGAAGAGGAGAAACAAAAACTTCTGTGAATCATTGAAACAATATGAATACAAAAACAAACAAACAAAAAAGTGGATTGAAAATTACAAGAGAAAAATTGCAAGTCACAAACAAAGAAAAGCCAAAAAAAGGAAAAGTGAAATTCACTAATTCCAAAAAAGCAGTGCAGTATGAACAGCTGATTTAGCAGGGTAAACTTTTTTTTTAATTTTATTTTTTTCTTATCAGTTACATTTTATTAACTCTGTATCCCAGACATGTCCCGATCCCTCATTCCCTCAAAGTCCCTCCCTCCCTCCCTCCCTCAATTAACCATACCCCTTTCCAAGTCCACTGATAGGGGGGACCTCCTCCCCATTCATCTGGTCCTGTTTTATCAGGTATCATCAGGACTGGAGACAAAGCCCTCCTCTATGGCCTAACAGGACTGCTCCTCCCTTAGGGGGTGGGGAGGCCAAAGAGCCAGTCATTGAGCTCCTGTTAGAAATAGTCCTTGTTCCCCTCACTTTGGGAAACCAATTGGTTACTGAGCTACCACAGGCTACATCTGAACAGAGGTTCTAGGTTATATCCATACATGGTCCTTGGTTGAATGTTAGTCAAAGAAAAGACCCTGTGCCCAGATATATTTGGTCCTTGTGGAGCTCCTATCCTTTCCCCATCATACTAACTCCCCTTCTTTCTTATTATTCCCTGTACTCTGCCAAAGGTTTGGTCATGAGTCTTTGCTTTGAAAACACTGCTAGTTAGAGTCTTTCAGATGTGCTCAGTAGACTCCTGTCATACGTTCAATGCACATCCCATCTGTCTTTCTAAACGAGGATTGATCATCTTACCCCATGTCTGCTCTCTTGATTATCTTTTTTAGGTGTATAGATTTCATTATGTTTATCATATCTTATAGGTCTATTTAAGTGAGTATATACCGTGTTTGTCTTTCTCCTTCTGAGATATTTCACTCAGAATGATCTTTTCTAGATCCCACCATTTGCCTGCAAATTTCATGATTTCCTCCTTTTTGATTGCTGAGTACTATTCCATTGTGTAGAAATACCACAATTTCTGTACCCATTCTTCCATTGATGGACATCTGGGTTGTTTCCAGGTTCTGTCTATTACAAATAAAGCTACTATAAACATGGTTGAGCAAGTATCCCTCTTGTGTACTTGAGCAAACTTTGGGTATATACCTAGCAGTGGTATAGCTGGGTCTTGAGGAAGCACTATTCCTAATTGTATTAGAAAGCACCAGATAGCTATCCAGAGTGGTTGTACCAGCTTACATTCCCACCAGCAGTGGAGGAGGGTTCCTCTTTCTCCACAACCTCTCCAGCATGTGTTGTCACTTGAGTTTTTCATCTTGGCCATTCTAATGGGTGTAAGGTGATATCTCAGGGTGGTTTTGATTTGCATTTCCCTGATGGCTAATGAGGATGAGCATTTATTTAAGTGTTTCTCTGCCAGTCGATATTCCTCTGTCGAGAATTCTCTGTTTAGCTCTGTTCCCCATTTTTTAATTGGATTATTTGGTTTGCTGCTTTTCAGCTTCTTTAGTTCTTTGTATATACTGGATATTAGTCCTCTGTCAGATAAAGGGTTAGTGAAGATTCTTTCCCAATCTGTAGGCAGTCATTTTGTTTTGATGACAGTGTCCTTTGCTTTACAGAAGCTTTTCAGTTTCATGAGGTCCCATTTATTGATTGTTGCTCTTAGAGCCTGTGCTGTTGGTGTTCTGTTCAGGAAGTTATCTCCTGTGGAAATGAGTTCTAGGCTGTTCCCCACTTTTTTTTCCCAATTGATTTAGAGTATCTGGTTTTATGTTGAGGTCCTTGATCCACTTTGACTTTAGTTTTGTGCAGGGTGAGAAATATGAATCTTTTTTCATTTTTCTGCATGTAGACATCCAGTTGGACCAGCACCATTTGTTGAAGATGCTGTCTTTTTTCCATTGAATGGATTTGGCTTCTTTGTCAAATATCAAGTATTCATAGGTGTTTGGGTTTATTTCTGTGTCTTCTATGTGGATCCATTGATTCTCCTTTCTGTTTCTATGCCAATACCATGCAGTTTTTATTACTGTTGCCCTGTAGTACAGCTTGAGATCAGGAATGGAGATACCTCCAAATGATCTGTTGTTGTACAGGATCGTTTTGGAGATTCTGGGTTTTTTGTTTCTCCATATGAAGCTGAGAATCTTTTTTTCAAGGTCTGTAAAGAATTGAGTTGGTATTTTGATGGGAATTGCATTGAATCTGTAGATTGCTTTTGGCAGGATGGCCATTTTCACAATGTTAAATCTACCAATCCATGAGCATGGGAGATCTTTCCATCTTCTGATATCTTCTTCAATTTCTTTCTACGGAGACTTGAAGAAGTTTTTCTCAAACAGGTCTTTCACTTGCTTGGTTAGAGTCACACCAAGGTACTTTATGTTATTAGTGGCTATTGTGAAGGGTGTTGTTTCCCTAATTTCTTTCTCAGCCTTTTTGTCTTTGGTATACAGGAGGGCTTCTGATTTTTTTGAGTTGATTTTGTATCCTGCCACTGGGCTGAAGGTGTTTATCAGCTGAAGGAGTTCTGGGTTGAATTTTTGGGGTCGCTCATGTATACTATCATATCATCTGCAAATAGTGACACTTTGGCCTCTTCCTTTCTGATTTGTATCCCCTTGATCTCCTTTAGTTGTCTTATTGCTCTGGCTAGGACTTCAAGTACTATGTTGAAGAGATGTGGAGACAATGGGCAGCCTTGTCTTATCCCTGATTTCAGTGGGATTGCTTTAAGTTTCTCTCCGTTCAGTTTGATGTTGGCTATAGGCTTTCTGTATATTGCCTTTACTATCTTTAGGTATGTGCCTTGTATCCCTGATCTCTCCAAGACTTTAAACATGAATGGGTGTTGGACTGTGTCAAATGCTTTTTCAGCATCTAAGGAGATGATCATGTGGTTTTTCTCCTTCAGTTTGTTTATGTGGTGGATTACATTGATGGATTTCCATATGTTGAACCACCCTTGCATACCTGGGATGAAGCCTACTTGGTCACGGTGGATGATATCTTTGATATGTTCTTGGTTTCGGCTTGCAAGTATTTTATTGAGTATTTTTGTGTCAATGTTCATAAGAGAGATAGGCCTGAAGTTCTCTTTTGTGGGTCGATCTTTGTGTGGTTTAGGTATCAAGGTGAATGTGGCTTCATAGAATGAGTTTTGTAGTGTTCCTTCTGTTTCTATTTTGTGGAATAGCTTGAGAAGAATTGGAGTTAGCACTTCTTTGAAGGTCTTGTAGAATTCTGCGCTGAAGCCATCTGGCCCAGGGCTTTTTTTGGAGAGGAGACTGTTAATGGCTGCTTCAATTTCCTTGGGAGATATAGGGCTATTCAGCCTTTCTACCTGATCTTGACTTAGTTTTGGTAGATGGAATCTGACAAGAAAATTATCCATTTCATTTAGATTTTCAAATTTTGTGGCATACAAGCTTTTGTAGTATGACCTAATAATTTTTTGGATTTCCTCAGTGTCTGTTTGTTATGTCCCCATTTTCATTTTTTATTTTGCTGATTTGGATAGTTTCTCTCTGCTTTTTAGTTAGTTTGGCTAAGGGTTTGTCTATCTTGTTGATTTTCTCAAAGAACCAGCTTTTTGTTTCATTGATTATTTGGATAGTTTTATTTGTTTCTAATTGATTGATTTCAGCCCTTAGTTTGATTATTTCCAGCCGTCTGCTCCTCTTGGTTGTATCTGCTTCTTTTTTTTTCTAGGGTTTTCAGTTGGGCCATTAAGTTGTTTGTATGTGATGTTACGAATTTCTTCTTGCAGGCACTTAGTGCTATAAATTTTCCTCTGAGCACTGCTTTCAATGTGTCCCATAAATTTGGGTATGTTGTGCCTTCCTTTTCATTGAATTCTAGGAAGTCTTTAATTTCTTTCTTTATTCTTCCTTAACCCAGCTGTCATTGAGTAGTAAGTTGTTCAGTTTCCATGTGCGTGGCGGCTTTTTGTTGTTTCTGTTGTTGTTGATGTCGAGCTTTAGTCCATGGTGGTCAGATAGTATACAAGGGATTATTTCAATCCTTTTGTATCTGTTGAGGCTTGCTTTGTGACCCACTATATGGTCTATTTAGGAAAAGGTTCCATGCGGTGCTGAAAAGAAGCTGTACTCTTTTGAGTTTGGGTGAAACGATCTGTAGACGACTATTAAGTCCATTTGATTTAGGGTTTCTGTGAATGCTTTTATTTCCCTATTTGATGTCTGTCTAGTTGATCTGTCCCTTGGTGAGAGTGGAGTATTGAAGTCTCTCACTATTAAGTTATTAGGATCAATGTATGATTTAAGCTTTAATAATATTTCATTTACAAATATCAGTGTTCTTGTATTTGGGGCATAGATATTCAAGATTGTGATATCCTCTTGGTGGATTTTTCCTTTGATGAGAATATAGTGGCCCTCATCTTTTTTTATTAACTTTGGATGAAAGTCTATTTTATTAGATATTAGAATGGCTACTCCAGCTTGTTTTAGGGAACCATTTGCTTGAAAAACAGTTTTCCAGCCCTTTACTCTGAGTTAGTGTTTATCTTTGTTGCATAGGTGTGTTTCTTGGATGCAACAGAATGTTGGATCCTGTTTCCGTAACCATTCTGTTAGCCTGTTTCTTTTTATTGGTGAGTTGAGTCCATTGATATTGATAGATAATAGTGACCAATGCATGTTAGTTCCTTTTGTAATGGAGTCAGTGATTTAACCCTGTTTCATTGCTTGTTTTCTTTTCATTTTTGTTGGGATGTTATCTGTATGCCCTGTTTTCTTGGGTGAATTTGTTTTCGTTGGATTGGAGTTTTCCTTCTAGTATCTTCTTTAGGGATGGTTTGCTGTGTAGATATTGTGTAAATTTAATTTTGTCATGTAATATTTTGTTTTCTCCATCTATGTTGATTGAAAGCTTTGCAGGGTATAGTAGTCTGGGTTGACATTTGTGATCTCTTAGAGTCTCCGTGACACTTGCCCAGGCCCTTCTGTCTTTCATAGTTTCTGATGAGAAGTCTGGTGTGATTCTGATAGGTCTATCTTCATATGTTACTTGGCCTTTTTCCCTTGCTGCTTTTGTTTGTTCTGTAGATTTAGTGTTTTGAATATGATGTGATATGATGTGTTTCTTTTCTGGTCTAGTCTATTTAGAGTTCTGTAGGCCTCTTGTATAATTATGGACATCTCTTTCTTTAAGTTGGGAAAATTTTCTTCTATGATTTTCTTGAAAATATTTTCTGGACCTTGGAGTTTGGAGTCTTTTTTTTTCATGAATTCCTATTATTCTTAGATTTTGTCTTTTCATAGCATCCTTGATTTCTTGGATGTTTTGTGATTGGAACTTTTCTGATTTTACTTTTTCTTTGAGAGAAGTATCCATTTCTGCAAGTGTGTCTTCAGCTCCAGAGATTCTCTCTTCCATCTCTTGTATTCTGTTGGTGATGCTTACTTTTTTGTTTCCTGATCTTTTCTCCAAGTTCTCCAGCTCCAGAGTTTTCTCATTTTGTGTTTTCTTTATTGATTCTAATTCTGTTTTCATGCCTTGCACCATTTCTTTCATGTGTTTGAATTTGGATTCCTGTCTCTCTGTGATGGCCCCTATTTCTTTGTTCATTTCCTTTTTATATGCCACTAATTTTTCCTCTACTTGTGTATCTATTTGTTTGGCTATGTTTGCCTGTGTTTCTTTAAGGATTTTGTCTATTTCTTCTTTCTTTATCTCCAATTGACTGGCCAAGTCTTTGAAAGATTTGTTCATTTCCTCCTTATGAGCCTCAAATAATTGGGCAAGCATGGCTTCAAAATCATTTTCCAGTGCTTCTGCTGAATTGGAGTATCCATCAATTTAGGGGTTTGCTGGTGAAATCATGATGTCCTGATTTATGTTGGAAGTGTTCTTTCACCTACCCTTGGCCATTGGCTTATCTGAAACCTTCCCTGTTTGTTTTTTGGATTCTGCAGATCAGACTGGAACTGTCTCTCTCTGGAGTCTGGAGAGTTCTTCAGGAAGCTTAGAACTCTCAGCATGTGCTGAGGACTAGCTGTACCTGTGGGAGGAAAGTATGCAGGCGCAAACAGGGCAAATGCAAGCATGCGCACGCGCACACACGTGAGTGTGGGAGTGTGTGGTGGGGGGGTAAGTGTGCATGGATGTGTGTCTCGAGGGACAGAGTGATGGCTAATGTTGAACCCTTGAGTGTGTGGGAGGGGCTCTGCACTGTATATGTCGCAGGCGCTAGTGATGATCGCAGCACAATTTCTGGCATTAACTGCCTTAACTCCTCAATTAGACCCACAGAGCAGGAACTTCAATGTCCCTAGTGCCCCTCTGTTTCCCAAAGTGGTTATGTGGGTGGGAGGGGATTCGATGCCTGGCTTCTGATTTAGAAGGACCCAGGATCTGGGGATCTGCAGATTCTCAAGGGTGCACTCACTTACAGGCAGGTCACTTGGCAGAGATTGTGGTATCTAGGCTCTCTGCTCTCTGGTTTGGCCCTGCTTCTTTGATGTGCTCAGCCAGTTCTGTGCTGCTGTCACTGCCAGGTTCTGAGGTCTTGGTGCAGCTGGAGGTTTCAGGGTGGTCACATCAGCAGGGATGGGGTAACCAGGCTCTCTGTTCTCTGGTTTGGCCCTGGTTAGTCTTAAACTGGAGGGCTGTTGTGCCCTGCCATCTCAGTGCTGCTCGGCTGCCAAGTCCCGCTGTCACTTGAGACTGGGTTGCTAGTCCCGATGCTTTCTGGAAAGTTCTGGGGTCTCTTCACTGTGCTCTCCAAGCTTGGGAGGCCCAGCGCCTGGTATGTCTAGGTTGTATGATGTTTCTGCCTGGTTTTGGTGAGTATATAGCATATTCTCTGTCACTGTGGGATTGGGTGGGCCGTACCGACAGTGATGGTGATACTGCAGAGCTAGTATGGTGTCTAGCAGACTCGGGCCCTGGGAGGATGGTGCAGCCTCTCCGTGAATCTGGGACTGTGGGACACGTACTGCTGGCCTTTGCCTGCCGCTAAAGGGCTTGGAGCTCCGCCTCAGCGGCTATATACCCCAGGCAGTTAGGTCTGCGCTGAGAAAGACAAGTCCACTGTGCCGCTGTGCAGAGGAGGAAGGAGGTCTGGGGGAGGGGAGTGCCGTGAGATCAAAGGATCATTTCTCTCCTTCCCCAAACAAGTCCCCGGGTGACCCGAGACCAAAGTTTTCACCTCCTGCGATGTTCCCTGTTATTTAGAAAGCCTCACCCTTGTTTTCCTGGGTTAGAGGTCCTTCCATTCACCAACTCAGAAGTTCAGGTATTCTACCACTCAGAAACTGTGTGCTAGTCGCCATCTTGGCTCCGCCCCTGCAGGGTAAACTTTCAAAGCTAGAAGAGCCTACAGAAATACATTCCAAGCCCTAAATGTTTTCAATCTAAAATAATATACCTAGCAATACTAAATCTGTGATTTAAAAAAAAAAAATTCCACAGCATAGACATCCTAAACATCTGACAAAACAGATTTTGGACTAAAACTAAATATATGAGAAAAAGAGAGACACTAAATTCTAATCAAGGGAACCGTTAACCAAGAAAACATTACTACCTAAAACACATATACACCAAACTCAGAAACACCCAAATATGTTTAAAAATATCGACTTCTGTATTTAAAAGCACAGCTTAATATCAATACATAAGTAGTAAATAATTTCGATATGCAACATTGTCTGATAGACAGGTCATCTGGCCAAAAATAAACAGAAACATCAAATAAAAAGATGATGTCATACATCAAATGAGATAAATAGATAATATTCTAACCAAACACCAAAGAGTATACATTTCACTCTGCCGAACACAGAAATTTTTCTAAAATACACTGTATCTTGAAATGAAGAGTAAATCATTAAATATAAAAAATTTGAAATCACTCCTTGTATCCAATTTGACGACAATGAAATAAACCTAAAATTGACAACAAACAAATCTCTAGTAAATACAAAAATTCATTCATATTAAACAGATCATTGCAGAATGATTATGGGGTCAAAGAAAAAAATCAATGGAGAAATAAAAACTTCCTGGAACTATTTGAAAATAAAAACAATAAGACAAAACTTCTGGAATACATTGAAAGCAATACAATGTGGGAAATTTATAGCTCTTATTAAAAATTAGAAATAAACATCACAAATAAATGTCATAATTATACAACTCAAAAAATTGAGACAAACCAAATACAACCTAGTTGACAGGAATAAATAGTAATAAAAGCAGAAATCATCAAAACAGAAACAAAGAAAACAGTACAAAAAATCAACAAATACAATTGACAAGAACTTGACCTAACTAAGCAAAAGAAATAAAGAGAAGACCCAAATTAACAGAATCAAAAGTTAATATGAAGTGGGGGAGGCTGGAGAGATGGCTCAGCGGTTAAGAGCACTGACTGTTCTTTCAGAGGACCTGGGTTCAATTCCCAGCACCCCCATGGCAGCTCACATCTGTCTATAACTCTAAGATCCAACATCATCACACAGACATACATGCAGATAAAATATCAATTCACATAAAATAAAAATTATTTTAAAAAGAAGTTAATATATAAATGTTACAAGAGACACCAAACAAATTCAGAATATTGTAAGAGGACATTGTGAAAGCATATACTCCATTACATAAGATTCTCCAAATCACAAAATTAAGCGAAGAAGTCAGCAACTTAAATTGACTAACAAAAAAAGAGGAAACTGAAATAATAGTAAAAAGCCTTCCAGCCAAGGAAAACCCAGGACCCAAAAGACCTAAAGCAGAATTCTATCAGACATTCAAAGACAGTAGAGTCAGTCCTTTTCACACAATTTTTGTAAGAGGGAGAGTAAAAGAGAGAGAAGGCTGGGAGAGAGGGAGGAAACACTACCAAACTATTTCTACAAACCAG
This sequence comes from Meriones unguiculatus, assembly GCF_030254825.1. Taxonomy (NCBI): domain Eukaryota; kingdom Metazoa; phylum Chordata; class Mammalia; order Rodentia; family Muridae; genus Meriones; species Meriones unguiculatus. The sequence goes on from NC_083351.1 coordinate 49,316,215, forward strand.
TATAACTATAATGCCAAAAGTAAGTAATGACTCAACAACAAAAAAAAGATACTTACAAACAAAATGCAGGCATAAAAAAAAAATCTACCACATGGACAAGTTGGCTTTATCTCTAAAATGCAGGGATTGGTCAACATACTCAATTCAATAAACAAAATAAACCACATAATTGGACTTAAAGACAAAAACCACATGATCATCTCAATAAATGCAGGAACGAGCTTTGAAAAAATTTCATATGAATTTATGATTAAAGTCTTAGGAAATATAGGACTAGAGAGAACACACCCCTACATAAAAGTTATATATGAGCATAGCAAAGAATACCCTAAATGCATTTCCTCAAGTCAGGAATGAGACAGGGATGCCCAGTATCTCCTCTCCTTTTCAACATGGTTCACAAAGGCCTACCTGGAACAAAAGGCAAAAGAAGGTAATTAAAGGGATACATGTACAGAAGAAGTCAAAATATCTTGTTTTTTTCTGATGACATAGACTATATGTTAAAGGTCCCAAAATTCTCAGAACATTTCTGGAAATGATAACCAAATTCAGCAGTGTGGCAGCCTACAAAATCAGCTTATACAAACCAGTATTTATTTATTTTTGCATATCAGCAATAAAGCATGAAGGAGAGCTTATGGACATTTCCATTCACAGTAGCTCCATAGAAAAGAAAATATCTAGTATAAACCTAACCAAAAAAGCAATGAAAACGTTAAACTCTACAATGAAAACTTTAAACATGCACACACAGTAAATAAAACAAAATTTGGTTCTATAAGAAAGAAAATCAATAAGAATAAAAAAATCTTAGCCAAATTCACTAAATAGGTAGAGAAAGATAATCAAAATAACAAATTTAGAAATAAAAATAGGGACAGAATAACCTACCAAGGAAATCCAGAGCAATATAAAGACATGTTTTAAAACCTATACTTCACCAAATTGGAAAAAAGTAAAGTGAATGCTATTTTTGATACATATCGAATACCAAAGTTAAATCAAGACAAAATCTGCAACTTAAACAGGCCTATAGCCCACAGTGCATTAGAATCACTAATCAAAGGTCTCCCAACCAAAAAAAAAAAAAAAAAAGCTTTTGATCATGTTTTAGGAAAGAATTCTACCAGACTTTCAAAGATGAGTTTGGCACATACTCCCCAAATAATTCACCAAATTAAACACAGTAAGAACCCTGCACAGTTCTTTTTATGGGTCCCAATTACTATGATACCTAAACCACGTAAAGACCCAAGAAAGGATTGCAAACTGTTTTCTTTTTGGACAAAGATGAAAAAATCTCAAAAAAGAAATATACTTGAAAATTGTATCTTAGAACACACCATGATCAAGTATGTTTAATGCCACAGATGCAGTTTGTTTCAACATACAGAAATCAATAAATGTAATCCACCATGTAAACAGACTGATAGACAAAAATCACATCATCTCTTCATTAAATAAAGAAAAGTTCATTGACACAATCTAACACCCTTTCATGAGTAAAGTCCTGGATACATTAGGGATACAAGGGACACACTTCACCCTGTTAAAGGCAATTTATAACAGGCTCAGAGCCAACATCAACTTAGATGGAGACAGAGGCATTTCCACTAAAATCAAGCACAATCCAAGGATATTCACTCTGTTCATGCCTGTTCAATATGGTCCTTGAAGTCTTAACTAGAACAATATGATAACTGAAAGACATCAAGGAGATACAAATAGAAAAGAAAAAAAAAAATATCTTTATTTGCAGGTGATATGATAGAACACACAAGTGACCCTAATACTTTCACCAGGAAATTTTTAAGGCTGGTAAACACTTTTAGCAAAGTTGGTGGATACAAATTTAACACACAAAACAAGCGACCCTCCTATATTGAATTGATAAATAGACCAAGAAATAAACTTAAGAAATATAAACTATCTAACCAATCAAGGAAAAGACTTATATAATAGACCTTTTAGACATGAAGAAATTAAAGAAGATATCAAAAGTTCTCCCAGACTTATGGATTAGTAAAATTAATAAGTAGAGATGGCCACCCTCTATAAAGCAGCCTACATATTAAATTCAATCCCATTCAAAATTCCACCACATTTCCTCACAGACCTTAAAAAGACAATTTTCAGCTTCATATGGTAATACAAAAATTAAAGGATAGCTAAAACAGTCCTTTAATGATATAAGTGATTTAAAAAATGCTTAAAGCATACATTATAGAGGTATAACAACAAAACAGAATTGTGCTGGCAAAATAACAGATGTGTTGTTAAATGGAATCAAACTGAAGACACAGACATGAGTCTACACTCCTATCGAAATCTGATTTTTGATGAAGAAGCCAAAAAAGCACCCTAGAGAAAGATAACATCTTCAAAAAATAGTGCTGGTCAGACTGAGTGGCTGCATGTTGAAGAATGCAAGTAGATCTCTATTTATCACACTACACAAAACTCAAACCAATGGATCAAAGACTTCAACATGAGGCCAGATACACTGAGTCTGACAGAAGAGAGAGCAGGAGAATAGCCTTGAACTCATTGGCACACTAAAAGACTGAACAGAATACTTGTAACACAGGCACTAAGAACAACAATTAATAAATACAACCTCATGAAACAAAATCTTCTGTATGCCAAAACACACCATCATTCAAACAAAGCAGAAGGCTTAAGCATAGGGAAAGACATTTATCATCTGATATACAGCTAATATCCAAAATATATAAAGAACTCAAAACGAACACATTAAGAAAACAGCCCAATTTAAAGCACATAATGCAAATATAACTGGAGAATTCTCAAAAGTGAAAACTGAAATGGCAGGGAATCAATCAGAACTATTTATTATTCCTAGACATCAGAAAAATGCTAAGTAAATCTATTTCTATTTTGAGAGTTCATCTAACACAAGTCAGAATGGCCAAGATGAATAAAACAAATGATAGCTCATCCTAGTGATGATATCTAGTACGGAGAACACTCATCCATTGATGGTGGGAGTGCAAACTGGTGCATCCATTATGGAAATCAGTGTGGTAATTTCTCAAGAACCTAGGAAACTATCGCCCTCAAGAACTAGCTATACCGCTATTTGGCATATGCAAAGGAAGCTTCATTCTATTACAAAGACACATGCTTAATCATGTTCATTTCTGCTCTATTAATAATAGTAAGAAATTGGTAGCAAAATAGATGTTCATTAACAGACAAATGAATAAGAAAATGAAGTACATTTTCACAATGACGCATTAGTAATGCATCCAATAATAATGAGATCATGAAATTCACAGGTAAATGGGATGAAACTAGAAAAAAAAAATCATGTGGAGTGAGGTAACAGAGACCCCAAAAGACAAACATGGTACTTATTCACTTAAATGTGGATTTTTATTGTTAAGTCATTGACAAACAACTTATAATCCATATAACCACAAAATTAGATTTAGAATAAGGGATTATGGGGTACGGATGAATCTCCCAGGGAGGAAGAAATAGAATAGATAGTTATGGATAGACTGGGGTCGGCAGAATGGGTGGGTAAAACAGGGATGGTAAGGGAAGAGAAGACAAGAAAGTGAATAAAGGGTGATACAGCTAAAACTAATGAACATTTGAGGAGTAGTATTGAAAACTTAATATGGTAAAATCTTCCATAACATTTTATATAAATATATATATGTGTGTGTGTGTATGTATGTGTGCGTATGTGTGTGCATGTAATGAAATTGCCAAATAACAGAGAAGACAGTGCCCCAAATAGACATCACTCATCACCAAATGAAACATCTAGAACTGGTAATGGGTTATACTGTAAGACCTGGGGTCTCACAGCTCAGGAGTTCAAGAACATGCTCTTCCCAGAAACTCCCACATGACTCGATGCAAAAGTAAGAGATTTATTTTAACCATTGCACAATAGGGTCACCCCTGCTGGTCAGCAAAGAGTGGCACCAGGAGACAAAGGCTTTAGGTTTTTAAAAGAAAAAGTGCGGGAAATTTGAAGTTGCAGTCTTGGCAATTTAGGATTGGATGAGGAAGCTATAAAGTAAGATAATTGGTTAGTCTTAGGTGCTCAAGCTTGGCCAGTCCTGTCAAGTGTGGATGTAGCTGCAATTGAAGGTGGGGGTGGTTAGCTCATCCTTGAAGGTCAGAACTGCGGGCTTTTGGCTGGAGGTCAGGAGCTACTCAGAAGGACTAAGGCTGTCTGGGTTGGTTGCTAAGAAACACTGTCTCAAAGACAAGGGTCTGGTCATTCTTTTTGCTGAGTGAAGGTCATTGCTTGCTCGCTTTTTTTTTCATATCTGTCTCACAGATAGGGTCACATTTCTCCATTCTCTGGAAAGGTACTAAGAGGCTTTAGCTTAACCTGGACTTAAAACTCAAAACTATAGGCTTTAAAAGACATATAGGTTACAAAGTTAGTTTGACCCTTTCATTTCCCTCTTCCTCTTGTAACTGCTTCAATCATAAGAGAAGTAGCAGGTATAGATGGCTTAATTAGGGTGCATGTTCCCTTCTCAATAACTGAACTTTCTCAAGTAGAAAAGAGATTAGGATCCTATACCTCTAATCCTTCTACCTTCATTAAAGAATTTCAATAACTCACTCAATCTTATAATCTCACCTTCCATGACATTTATATGATCCTCGCGAATAACCTGTTACCTGAGGAGCACAGCCGAGTTGCGGAACAGGCCAGAGGATATGCAGATGAGGTTCACCAAACAAATGCTTCACACCCCATGGGGGCTGGGGCAGTACCAGACCAGGGCCCAAATTGGAATTATAATACCCCAGAGGGCATTCTAGCTAGGGATCAGTTTACAACCTGCCTCCTGGCTGGTCTCCACAAGGCTGCTCTTAAGCCAGTTAATTATCAAAAGCTTCAGGAGGTCATTCAGGACAAGAATGAAAATCCATCTCAGTTCCTAGAGTGCCTTACACAGGCCCTCTTACAACATACCAATCTAGACCCTGAAAGTATAGAGGGCAGACAACTCCTAATGACCCATTTTTTCTCCCAAAGTTACCCCGACATCAGGGCTAAGCTTAAATACTTGGAAAGGGGACCTCTGACCCCACAGGCAGAAGTCTTAGCGCTGGCTTTTAAGGTATTCCATGGGAGAGATGAAAAAGCCCACAGACAAAAATACCAAATGTTGGCCCAAGCTATCCAACTGGTCTCGGGCACTACCCAGGCTCCCTTCCGCTCTAAGGGACGAGTACCACCGGGTCCCTGTTTCAAATGTGGTCAAAAAGGTCACTGGGCCAAGGCTTGCCCTAACCTCCGAAAGCCACCGGGGCCATGTCCAAAATGCCACCAAGAGAGACATTGGGGTGTTGACTGCCACCGTTTCTCCCATGATATGGGGGCATCACCCCCAGATAGCCCTCCAGCCCATATCCTAGGCCTGGCTACGGATGACTAAAGGTGCCCGGGTTCCCTTGACCCGACCACTGTCATCACAAACAGAGAGCCTCGGGTAATTATTATGGTATCAGGGCGAGCCATCTCCTTCCTTGTGGACACCGGAGCCACTTACTCAGTCATCACAAACAGAGAGCCTCGGGTAATTATTATGGTATCAGGGCAAGCCATCTCCTTCCTTGTGGACACCGGAGCCACTTACTCAGTCCTAACGGAGTACTGGGGTCCCACTTTTCCTTGTAGTTCCTCTATTGTCGGGGTAGGGGGACAGCCTTGCCAGCCCTGCCGGACTCCACCACTTAATTGGAGCCCCCTTGTCTCATTCTTTCTTAGTAATGCCAGCCTGTCCAGTTCCCCTAATGGGAAGGGACTTTTTAGTCAAAGTAGGGGCCTCTATTTCCTTCATTCCGCCCATCCGCCTGACCCCAAGTTCACCAGCGTCCTCTCTCCTCCTCCTCTTAGCCACCTTACCTACCAGCTCTGACACATCGTTTCCCTTACCAGCCTCTCAAGTGGACCCCCAAGTCTGGGATGTCCAAAACCCCTCTGTGGCTAGCCACCATGCCCCCATAACCATTCGGCTACGAGACCCCACCCATTATATTATTCAGGCTCAATACCCTCTTCCTCTTAAGAGCCTTAGGGGACTTAAGCCTATTATCTCTGATCTTCTAAGGAAAAAACTCCTCCGCCCTGCCTCTTCCCCTTTTAATACCCCCACCCTGGCAGTTAAAAAGCCCAATGGAACCTTTGGGCTTTCGCCTAGTTCAGGATCTCCCTTACTAAACTCTGCAGTCGTTCCCCTCCACCCTGTGGTAGCTAACCCATATACCCTGCTTTCCACCATCCCCTCAGGCACTTCACATTTCTCAGTCCTAGATCTCAAGGATGCATTTTTCTCTATTCCCTTAGATGCCCAATCACAAAATATCTTTGCCTTTACCTGGACTGACCCTGACACCCTGGTTTCTACTCAGCTTACCTGGACTGTTTTACCCCAGGGGTTCCGGGACAGTCCACACCTTTTTGGCCAGGCCCTAGCCTCTGACCTACTCTCCTTATCTCTTCCTAAGTCTAAACTTATACAATATGTAGATGACCTTCTCCTTTGTAGCCCCTCCCTAAAAGTTAGCCAAAGTAACACTTCTGCTCTTCTAAATTTCCTATCCAGCAAGGGCTATCGGGTCTCACCCTCCAAGGTCCAGCTATCTACTTCTGAGGTCACCTATCTGGGACTAACAATAAATCCAACTCACAAGGGTATTACCCTAGACAGAAAAGAACTAATACGGTCACTGGCAGTTCCCTCTAATAAAGAAGAAATCTTATCGTTTCTGGGAATGGCCGGTTTCTTACGGTCCTGGGTCCCCTCCTTTTCCCTTCTTGCTCGCCCCTTATATGAGGCAGCCTTAGGCCCCTTACAGGAACCCCTTTTAAAACCTGTTACTAAGCCCTTCCGGAGGCTCCAACAGGCTCTTCTTGAGGCCCCGGCCTTACATCTTCCAGACCTAAGCCATCCCTTCTCCCTTTATGTAACAGAAAAAGAGGGATATGCCCTTGGGGCTTCGGACCACCAATTGGGACCTTCTTTTGCACCTGTAGCCTATTTATCAAAAAAATTGAACCTGACAATCCAGGGATGGGCACCCTGTATTTGTGCCCTGGTGGCTGCAGAGCTCCTTATTAGAGAGTCAAAAGAACTAACTTTTGGGTCACCTATTACTGTCTTCTCTTCTCACAATCTGTCTCACCTTTTAACATACAAAGGCTTACAAACCTTACCTTTTTCCAGGGTCCTTTCCCTCCAGGTGGCGCTAATAGAAGACTCTACCCTCACTTTCTAACCGTGCCCACCCCTAAATATTTCAAACCTCCTTCCCCAACCTAACTCTGACTGTTCCCCATCTCACTCTTGCACTGAAACTTTAGAAGAACTATTGCCCCACCCCTCACATGTACAGGAGGGCACATTGCCTCAGGCTACCTATACCTGGTATACAGATGGCAGCTCCTTTGTACATGAGGGAGCTCAAAAAGCAGGTTATGCCATAGTGTCGGATACTGAGGTGATTGAGGCACAAGCCCTCCCTGCCTATACCACTAACCAACAGGCTGAATTAATAGCCCTTACCCGAGCCTTTCAGTTAGCCCAGGGACAATCCCTCAACATTTATACAGACTCTAAATATGCTTTTCATATTCTTCTCTCCTATGCTGCCATCTGGAGAGAGCGTGCGTGGGTTGCTCACAGTAAAGGGAGGATCGGTAACCAATGCAAGCCAAATTATGGCCATGCTGGAAGCCTCCCACCTTCCCACAGCGATTGGAGTAGTCCACTGCCGGTCTCACCAGACGGACGATTCCATAGTTTCCAAAGGAAATGGCCGGGCTGATGAGGCAGCTAAGGCTGCGGCAGTAAAAGCCCTAGACTCCTCCCTCCCACCACAAAACATCCTCACACTACAACCCACATCTCCCCCGCCCTCTCCTGACACCCGTCAGATCCTGTCTTATCTACACCAGCTCTTCCATCCTAACAGCCAAGCTTTGTCTAACTTTGTTAGAGCTCACCTGCAGCCTACCTCTGAGGACTTGGGCTTCCTAAAGACCATTACTGCCTCTTATAAGATCTGCCAGACCTCAGATCCTAACTCAGGATATCATAGACCCCCTTTCCCTACCCACCAGGCTAGGGGCTCCCTCCCCGGGACTGACTGGCAACTTGATTTTACCCATATGCCAGCAGTCAAACGTGTCCGGTATCTCCTGGTTCTGGTGGACACATTCTCGGGATGGGTGGAGGCTTTCCCCACCACCAACAAGAGAGCTCAGACAGTTTCTAATCTCCTTCTCCGTGAGATTATCCCACGCTTTGGAATTCCTACTTTCCTTCAGTCAGATAATGGCCCTGAGTTCACTTCTCAGATTTCCAGACCTTATCTAAAGCCCTTAACATTCCTTGGTATTTTCATCTCCCATACCATCCCTAATCCTCAGGAAAGATAGAAGGAACTAATCGATCCCTAAAGAACATTCTCGTTAAACTATCACAAGAGCTCCACCTCGATTGGGTAAAACTCCTCCCCCTGGCTCTTTTCAGGCTGCGAGCTCTCCCCAAAAAACCTTTGTCTATTTCACCTTTTGAACTCATGTGTGGGAGACCGGTCCTAACTCCTGGTCTTTCAGCTAAATCCTCTCCTCAACCTGACCACCTGCTTACTCCCTTACTCAGTCATCTCCGTTCCCTTCTATGGATCTTTACTGACCACTGTTTACCACGGCCATATACTAAGCCCTGTCCATCTCCTATTAACATTGGGAACCAGGTCCTTCTTTCCCCTCCAAACCAAAGTTCCCCAATCCTTTCTCCTAAATGGCAGGGTCCTTTCAAGGTGATTCTTGTGACTCCCACAGCTGCTAAACTTGAGGGTTTCCCTCACTGGATTCATCTATCCCACCTTAAGCCTTTCACCCCCTCTCCTCAGGATAATGCCCCTTCCTACATATCAACCCCAACAGGGCCCTGCTCCTTCAAGCTCCAAAAGATGCCAAGATCAAAGACCCTGTCTCCAATTACAGAAGAATGAGGCCTCACCACAGGAGCAGTGTTCGACTCCACTGGATTGGATATGCATCTTTCCTCCTCTCCCTCTTGCCTATTTCTGTTAAAGGTAATCCCTTCGTATGGAGATTTGAGGTTCAAGAAACCATCATTGATAATAAAAAATCTCTCCAAATAGGGTCAACGAACTGCTCTACGGGAGGCTGTCGGGAGCCGATTGAGATAGCCATCACCCCACTTCTATCCCTCCCCCCTTATTTGATAGAGTTTTTGTTTGCTTTCTCTTTGATCAAACAAAGGATTACTGCAAAAAATGGCCAGACACATATGGAGGCTGCCCATACTGGTCTTGCCAAATCCACTTACCAGCACAGAAAAAATTTCTTCACCTGTATAGAAAAACTCTCTACTTACACATCCAAGACCCGTGGGATGCCAGATGGGAAGGAGGCGTCGTTGGAAAACTCTACTGCCGCTACACACCCAGTCTACCGATAAGTACTATCCGTATCCAAAGAAAATATGTTCCAATTACCCAAAATTTGGGAATGGGAGAAGTAGAAGAGATAATTAAACACTCCTGTAAGATCATTACCTCTCTAACATCCCCTCTTATAAATGACACAAACCTGTCATTTAATCTCCTACTGCAGACTCTGACCTCAGCCTACAAGCTCCTTAATGTGACCCAACCGGGCCATTTTGAAGCTTGCTGGCTGTGTGTACCACAGAAGACCAAGTCAGAGGTACCGCTGACAGCCTCTGCAGTGACTCTGTCAAACAACCTTACCTCACCATTTACTAACTGCCCTGACTCTACTGTTGCCACAACCCCCTACCTTTCTCATATCACCCTCTTTGGCGTGGCAAGCTGTTTCAAGGCATCTGGGATACACTCTGTAGGAATACTAAATTCTTTAGACTGTAATGAAACTATAATCCTTGAAACCTCATCTCAACCCCAATGCCTACCGGAAATAATATTTCGATTCTTTGTGGCACTCAGGTCTACCATCGTCTGCCTGCTCGTTGGTCAGGAGTTTGCGCTCTGGTACTCCTTTTCCCTGAGCTGGGGGTAATAAGCGACAGAGAGCTCCTACCAATCCTGGTTGTGGACTCAAAATTTGCCTGGCAGGAAAAGAGGGCAATTCAAATCCTACCCCTGCTGGCTGCTGCTGGAATCACGGCAGCTTTAGGGACCGGAACAGCAGGATTAGCTACCTCACTAACTCTGTATTATCAGCTTTCTTCCCAATTCATCCAGGACCTTCAAAGGGTGGCTCAGACAATACTAACCCTCCAAGGACAGATTGACTTGCTGGCAGCAGTAGTACTTCAAAACCTACTCCGATTGGATCTCCTCACAGCTAAAGAAGGTGGCCTCTGCCTTTTCCTCCAGGAGGAATGCTGTTTTTATGTCAACCAGTCGGGTATAGTAAAGGACAAAATTCATCAACTTGAAATGGATTTACAAAAACGAAAGGAAGAGCTGGAGGTGTCTAGCTCTTGGGCCTTTCAGAATCCCATATAGAAATGGATTCTGCCCCTTATCTCACCTCTCTTGCTAGTTTTTCTGCTTTTGCTTTTTGAACCCTGCTTAATTAACTTTTTCTCTACATTTTTCCAACAACAAATGCAAAAAATCTCTAACCAAACCATTAATCAGTTACTCTTACAGGATTATCAACCTCTGCCCACAGAGCCAGATGACTATGACTCTGATGGTATGGACCAGCTGTATCCCGAGATGGACAATGCCCCTAATCAGCAGGAAGTAGCTTGAAGAGCAAAAGTCTTCCCTATGCCCTTCCCCCACCATCACTCCTTCCTGGCTCCTCACTTTTTAAAAAACAAAAAGGGAGGAATGTTGGGACCAGCAAGCAGGCACTTCTACAGGCAGCCCCTGGGACCTGACAGACCAGTTATCAGGCATTTGAAAAGACACCCAGACCACCTGCTGACCACCTGGAACCACTGTGCATGCTCTAAATCACCCTATAAAGAGAACAGGAGCCCCCCCCTCTTCTCTGCCTCGTCTCTCTGCGACCCCTTTCCCCTTTTCCCTAATAAACCTCCCACATGGAACGATCTCATGGTATGATTTGTGAACCCGCATGTAACCTCTACAGGCGCATGTTTCCGCGCACGTTTCCTAACAAGAGTAGCTATCCTAATATCTAATAAAATAGACTTTCAAACAAAATTAATCAAAAATGATTAGGAGGGACATTACATTCTCATCAAAGGAAAAATCCACCAAGAGGATATCACAGTTCTGAACATTTATGCCCCAAATACAAGAGTGCCTACATTCATAAATGAAACATTATTGAAACTCAAATCACAATTGATCCCAACACCGTAATAGTGGGAGACTTCAATGCCCAACTTTTACCAAAGGACAGATTATCTAAACAGAAGCCTAATAAGGAAATAAAGGCACTTACAGAGGTCTTAATTCAAATGGACCTAATAAATGTCTACAGAACTTTCCACCCAAACTCAACAGAGTATACCTTCTTTTCAGCACTTCATGGAACCTTCTCCAAAATAGATCATATAGTTGGTCACAAAGCAGGCCTCAACAGATACAAGAAGATTGAAATTATCCCCCCCTGTAGTCTATCTGACCACCATGGAATAAAGCTGGACCTCAACAGCAACGGAATTAGAAAACAGCCTACAACTGCATTGAAACTGAACAACTCTTTTCTCACTGACAACTGGGTTAAGGAAGAAATAAAGAAAGAAATTAAAGTAGGCCAAGAAATGGTTGCTACAGTAGCTACAATTGGCCCAAGAGGATGTCATGAGCCTTGGTTCTACAAAAGTCCAATCTCTCCACAGTACGGAAATTCCAATGCATCCACATTGTTTACAGAAGTCTCTGTAAACAAACCCTTCTTCCAAGAAAATTTTTGTCCAGAAGCAGACACAGCCTGATTTCAGAAATTTCCCTTAATAGCAGAATCACTACACCTTTTTTTGCTTTATTTGCTGATGTGTGATGGTTATTATGGTCAAAAAGAACAAATGAATGAAAATATCACTATTTGCAGAAGGTATGTTAGTATAAACGAGAGACCCCAAAAATTCAGCCAGAGAACTCATTCAACTGATAAACACCTTCAGCAAAGTGGCTGGATACAAAATTAACTCAAAAAAAAAAAAATCAGAAGTCCTCCTGTGGACCCAAGACAAAAGGTCCGAGAAAGAAATCAGGGGAAAAAAACACCCTTCACAAAAGCCACTAATAACATAAAGTACCTTGGGGAGATTCTAACCAAGAAGCAAAAGACCTGTATGGAAAAAAAAAAAAAAACAAGAAAGAAATTGAAGAAGTTATCAGAAAATGGAGAGATCTCCCGTGCTCATGGATCGGTAGGATTAAAATAGTGAAAATGGCCATCCTGCCAAAAGAAATCTACAGATTCAGTGCAATTCCCATCAAAATACCAACACAATCCTTTATAAAATTTGAAAGAACAATTCACAATTTCATATGGAAAAACAAAAAACTCAAAATTGCTAAAACACTCTTGTACAACAACAAATTTTCTGAAGGTTTCTCCATCCTTAATCTCAAGCTGTACTACAAAGCAATAGTAATTAAAAATTTCATGGTACTGACATAGAAACAGAATGGTGGATCATGGAATCAAAAAGAAGACCCAGAAATAAACCCACACACGTACAGATACTTGATTGTAGACAAAGAAGCCAAAACCATACAATGGAAAAAAGACAGCATCTTCAAAAAATGGTGCTGGTCCAACTGGATGTCTTCATGTAGAAAAATGCAAATAGATCATTATTTATGACCTTGCACAAAGCTAAAGTCCAAGTGGGTCAAAGACCTCAACATAAAAACAGACACACTAAACCTGTTAGGAGAAAAAGTGACAATGAGCCTAGAACTCATTGGCACAGGAGACATCTTCCTGAACACCACAGCAACAGTACAGACTCTAAGAACAATAATCAATAAATGGGACCTCATGAAACTGAAAAGCTTCTGTAAAGCTAAGGACACTGTCGTCAGAACAAAACAACAGCCTACAGGCTGGGAAAGGATCTTCACCAACCCTATATCTGACAGGGGACTAATATCCAGAATATATAAAATATTAAAAATCAACAAATCAAGTAATCCAGTTTAAAAATGGGATACACTGCTAAACAGAGAATTCTCTGTACAGGAATATCGCAGGGGAGAGAAACACTTAAAGAAATGCTCAAAGTCCTTAGTCATCAGGGAAATGCAAATCAAAATGATCCTGAGATTTCACCTTAGTCATCAGAATGGCTAAGATCAAAAACTCAAGTGACATTACATGCTCGAGAGGATGTGGAGAAAGGGGAACCCTCCTACATTGCTGGTGGGAATGTAATAATAACTTGAACAATAACGTTAGAAATCAATCTGATGCTTTTGCAGACAATTAAGAATAGTGCCACCTCAAGATCCAGCTATACCACTCCTACACATATATCCAAAATGTGCTCAATAAACAACAAGGACATCTGCACAACCATGTTTGTAGCAGCTTTATTTGTAATAGCCAGAACCTGGAAACAACCTGTAGTAATAGGATCAAGGACAGTCTCTGACATGAACTTATTGGACTGCTCTTTAATCACCTCCCCCTGAGGTAAAAGCAGCCTTACCAGGCCACAGAGGAAGTCAATGCAACCACTCCTGATGAGACCTAATAGTCTAGGGTTCTTATATGAAGAAAAAAAAGTTGAACTTGTAATTTCCTTGCACTGTTGGCCAAAGAGAATTCCTGAGAACCTCTAAAAGACTCAAGATAATGTCAAAGCTATTGTTTGTTCTCTTGTCAGCTGATGGTAAGGCCCTATTACTCAAAGCAATACTTACCCAACACATTGAACATGGAGAATTGAAACTAGAGACTATCTGATCTCTATGAACCAGAGTTCATGGTACTGGAATATACCTCTCACACTACCAAAGTAGAAAGATGAACACCAACCAAGCTAAAGACCCTTTAGTCTGCCATGATAACCTGCTGTTGTAATAGTACCACAAAGCTTGTGGGAGCAAACAGCTAATGTCTGATTTCCCTTAAAGTATGTACTCCACGAGATATAAGCCATACCGAATACTGCTTGGGTGGTCAAGAATCTGAGAGTAGATGGGCCAGAGAACAAGGTAACAACAAAATACTAGTATTCTTCTAAAAGAATACAATAAAATATAGCTGTAAAATATACAGGAAGTGTGAGACCTGGAAATGCTCAAGGATGACTCTATCAAATACATCTCCTGTGTACTAAGGAAACTCTGTGGAAGAATTGGTTGAAAGACTAGAATGTGAGTGGATGGAGGACACCAAAGAAACAAGGCCTTTTAACAGCACAATGGAGAGCACAATGGACACACATATAAACTCACAGACTATGACAGTACATGGGTCTGTACCATGCACTTTGCCCATCCATTGGCCTTAAGTCTCAGTGTCTGTTTTGATAGTCTGTAGGATAGAGCCTTTCAGAGGCCTTCTGTGGCAGGTTCCTAGGTTGTTTCCTGTTTTCTTCTTCTTCTGATGTCTATCATCTTTGCCTTTCAGGATGGGGATTGAGCGTTTTAGTCAGGGTCTGCTCTCTTGATTAGTTTCTTTAGATGTTCAGGGTTTTAGTAGGTTTATCCTATGCTATATGTCTATATGAGTGAGTCTATGGCCATACCACCCTGAACTTGCCCAATCTCGTCTGACACAGCAATATCTTAAACCTATTCCTTCTAGTTACTTTATAAAGAAAAATCCAAGCTTCCAGGGTTTAGCACTAAAGCCAGTAATGTATTTATGCCTAACTTTCCAGTGTGAACACGAAGATGGGGGCTAAAAGTAGATGCTGAGTGTATGAGAAATGGCTGATTACCAACAGCTGTGCCCACAGAAGAAGTGCTACCATGGGCACACTTAAGTTGTTTATAAAGGTTATAAAACAAACAGCTAACTGATGCTCATTCAGTGGGATGCAGTTTTACCTGTTACTCTCAGAATGTTGTTATATTAGATTTGCTGATGTTACTTTTCTGAGTTTTTAAATATATATTTCCTTTGGTGGACCAGAAAAATTCATGAGTTTCAGGATGTGACCTGGATCTGGCATAGCTCAAAAGGATCACAGATGAGATTTTCCCTGGTCTTTCCCATTTAATACACAAGTTAAAACTCTCTCCAGTCTGAATTTGTCTTAGCAGATTTTCACCTGTTTCACTCTGTTCCAGGATCAACTGTGTGCTGCAAGATGAAATCTGGACTTCCTGGAAACTGACAAGATTACTCCCTGCCTCTTTGGGTGGATCAGCTAACCAGATGCTTGGGACAGCCCCATTGCCCAGCCTTTAACTGGCATTTCAGCCTCCCTAGTCCCAGATGCCAACGGTCCAATATTAGAACTGAAGAAGCTCCAAAAGATGGATCCCCGGCCCCAAATCCCACCTAGCAGGCTGAAATGCTAAGTCAAAAGGGGCTGGCTCCCTGGCATTAGCTATTATCTTGGGCATCTTCGCTGAAATGGAAACTAATATTGCAGCAACTGGGCTAAAAGCCTAAAAAGACCCTAGGGAGAAAGGATAATAGTTCTCCTTGGCTTATTTACCCCTCTATCCACCCTGAAGGGACCCCTACTCATTTTGATTTTTATCTTTGGGCCTTGTATTTTCAATTACTTAATGGCTTTCAAAAAGAAATGCTTGAGAGCAATACACTAATGGTACTCAGATCCCATTATAAAAAGGTAAATCTATAAGATCCAAGGGGCCATATCTAGAAGACCCAAGATTGGGTCTTCAAATGAAGACCCAATGGTCCCATGGAAAAAGGGGAAATGAGAGACCAAAAGATAAATTAGCAGCTATTATTAAGGCCTAAAGTAGGTACATAAAAGAAGTCTAGTAATGCCCTGAGGGGAAGGACCACCTCACTGCATTCTTTCCCCACCCACTAGTTATAAAGTTGCCAGGAAACTGGACCATCCCCCTAGTGAGGGACACCAGATCATTAATGGCCTGGGAACCTTCCTATAGCCAATCGATTCAAAATGTAGCATTTTAACCAATAGATGCTTGCCAGGCAGGAATCATCCCTGCCTTGGGCATGCTGAGATGGACCAGAATCTTTAAATCACTCAACTAACCTGGGCACGGGCACTCGGCTCCGACCTCTTCAGCGGTGGTGGTGTGTGGGCCCAAGCTTCAGCTTGTAATTTACAATAAAAAGAACCTCATGTTAGCACAGGCTGTGACTGACAATACCAAACATAGCCATTAGGTGTTGTTGATGGCATTGTTACTTCCCAAGATACAGCAAATCGTGTGAAACATTTGCAATTTTTCCATAACCTGAAGTTCTAACATTGTGATTAAATAAATTTTAGAACCAACTGTATAACAGAACAGTACACAAAAATTTTAAACTGTAAGAATTATTCTAGCCATACCAAACCTATCAGTCAGAATGTTTTTTCTCCTTAAAAGAACATTAAAAAAAACCATTTTGCAATGAAGAATCACCAGCCTTTTAAATGAATTATAACATATTTTTAAATACAGTTTTTTCTCAAATCATATTAACTCTCTGACTTTTTATAATACATTCACTATACCTTCAGGGTCCTAGCTTCGTTCTTTTCGCTTAATCAGCCATTTTACTTTAGACAAGCTATTTTTTAAACAGCTCTTGCTCTCTCCCTTGCTTTTCAGATAATGCAAAAACTGTCATCAAAATCCTTTCCATCCTGACATGATCCTGCTGGAGCCCAGCATCCATGATTTGATTTTTATAGACAAAGCGAAAAGAAGTCATATTAATACAAAAAGAAGTTTTGAAACTGCCAAATTCTTTTTCTAAAATTACTTCCCTGTAGCAGACAAAGTGGTCCAAGGTCACATAAACAAACTCTAAAGAACTTTGAACAAGTTTTAAGGAACTTGGTGAAACTTCCTCTTTTCTGTCTCAAGGTGAAGACCAGGGTGGGAACATGTTTTTCCATAAACAAAGCAGCTTAACAAGCAAACAACTCTCCACAAGATACATTGTAAAACTGCAATTTTCTCAATTAGTGCAAACCATATGGCTTAGTTTCATTTAGTAAAATAAATAAATACCAAAGTTTTTGTTCTCCTCCAAAGGATGGAGAAACTGTTTCAAATTTTCTGTTAGACTACCCAAGATCATTGTCATACCCAAATGCCTGATAAACTTTAAACGTTTTATAGCCTCAAGCATTTTCTAAAACCTGTTTTTGCAATATCAAAATAAAGTACCCCTTTTGTAGAAGTCACAAAGCACAACCATAATTTTAAAAGTCAAAACCAGATTTTAAAACCAGAATTTACCAGTCCAAACAATTTAATTTCTAAAACCAATACCAATTTAAAATAACTCATCCTTTTAAACAAGTTTGAATTTAACCTTTAAACCTACCCAATTATTTTTGATCATATTAACCATGACCAACAGAGCATAAGATTAGTCAAAGACGAACGTGATGGCCGTACATACAAAAACAAACAAATACTGCGCAGAGATATTGAGACAAAAAAAACACTCACCATCTGGCCAAATTTCCTGGGACCAAAACTGATTCTTCTGAGATAGGTGTAACATACTGATTCTTAACATACTGCTACACCCCAGTAGGTGCAGAAGGCATGGGCCCTGATGCCCCAAGAGACACAGAGAGTGGGCTGTTGCCCCAGGAGACACCTAGTGGTGCTCACTGGGACCGGGCAGTCTGGGCCTGTGGAGCAGGCCTTCCAGAGCTTACAGTGTGGAGGGGTGACTATGCCCGGACCCGGAACAGAGAGTACAAGGTCACCGTACTCCGCCATGTTGGAAGTGTGTCTGGCAAAGGTCTAACAATTTCACTCCCAACAGACACAAAAAAAACCAAAACAGACTAGACATATTACCCACCAAAATACTGATGAAGCTAGGGACATACCCCTGAACTTCGACAGCTGTAACCACCAGTGTGTCCACCTTATCATGTCTTGCTACCCAGATAGTGACACCCGAGCCCCGAGGAATTTTCAGAATAGAGAACAGAAAGTATCACACACACAGACATTGCAGAGACATTTAGACACTTAGGGCCAGCATAAAAACCTTCAGGTCAGGTTCCTGGAGTCTTGGGATCCCGGAAGAGCCCCCAAAATGTTCTGCCTAGTTCATGAACCCCAAAAGACCAGGAATAAACAGACTCTGCTGTAAATACATGAGGTTCGTTTTATTGTAGATTACAAGCTGCAGCTTGGGTCCGCAACACCCACCGCTTAAGCGCACTGTGCCCAGGTTAGTTGGGTGATTTAAAGATTCTGGTCCCTCCCAGCATGCTCAAGACAGGGAGCATTCCTGCCTGGCAAGCATCTATTGGTCAAAATGCTACATTTTGAATTGATTGGCTATAGAAAGGTCCCCAGACCATAATGACCTGGTGTCCCTCCCTAGGGGGGATGGGCCAGTTTCCTAGAAACTGTATCTCTAATGGGTGGGGAAAGAATGCAGGAAGGCGGTCCTAGACTTCACCACCTAGTTCAGGCCTCAATTAATAATAGCTGCTAATTTTTAATCTTTTGGTCTCTCATTATAAATCATTATACTGATGTCATTGTGTCTAGAAGCATCTGATGTGTTTTCTTATGATAAACTATGGTTCAAAAATAACATCAGAAGCATAGAATTATTGAATCATTTATTACAGAAACTCCTGCTTTATTCATTCACGCACTTTCAGCTCTTAGTATTAAGGAAATGAAAAGAAACACTAACCCAGCTGGGCCTCCCATAAACATCCTTGAAGAATGAGGCCCTAAGAAGTACTTATAGGAAAGAAATGTCATTAGCTCATCTCCCTCTAGACCCACAATTATCATGTCATTTGGAGAAGGCAGTTCTGACCTTGAGATTGTTAGAAAGTGGTGCCATCAAATGGAAAAGTGAACTTTCCTAATTTCAAAAGAACATTAGAGTAGGAACAGTTGTGCTCTAAGGTTCCCATGTGTGAGATATTCTCCCCAGACCATACCTGTCTATGTGGATTGTCTGATCCTAACTTTGTGAACAAAACAAAAGTTAACAATAATAATATTCCATTTAAAAGAAGTAGAAAGCATTTCAGTTTTCCCCAAGGTATCATTCCAGCTTCCAAACATTTGTGGTGACTTCCATACTTACTTGACAGTGGCTTCAGGGTCCCACCTAGAGAGTTAACAGCTCTTTTGCTAAAATTAAGAAACTGTCAATTCCTCCAAACACACTTGGGGAAAGTAATCTTTCTTGTAGAGCACACAGAAGTGAGGTAATGTAAGTGTATTATCAGCAGAAATCTCACTATGGGACTGGAAATATAGCTCAGTTGGTAGAGTGCTTGTCTAGAAAGTATTCTGTACGTGGGACACCATAAAGAAAAGTAAACTTTCAAAATATAGGTACAAGTGAGGGAGGAGAAACCCAAGTCAATGTCAAACACAAGAATTTCAATAAGATCATACAAGAAAACTGCCCAAACACTGGCTAATGCAAATACAAGAAGCACACAGAAAGACAAGCACAGAAGCAAATTTTTTATCCATATTATAGTTAAAATGGAGCTCTCCTTTTTAAATTGTTATTATTATTATTATTATTATTATTATTATTATTTTGTGGTTCTTTAAGTCTTTTTTCCCCAACCCTAGGTAGGAGAGAGAAGGTTACTGGAGAGGGGTGCAGACCCTTTTACTTCTTTCTCCTAGCTGTTTAGGGTTGATTGGTTCTATTAGGGCTATACCAATCTCCATCAACAGCAAACAAAGCCAGCAGTCTCTTCCAAGCCACTGCAGCCCAAAGTGATTTTGTCTTCTCCAAAAGACAAAAGACACTGTTCATCTCTGGACTCTTCTAACTGCCACTTGCCACATACCAACACCACATGCCACACTTTCTTTTTCTGGGCTCTGGTGTTTATATCCTCAGAGTCTTAGACTGTGGAGAGCTGCTTGTTAAGCTGCTTTGTCATATTTTCACCTTGGACTTGACCCTGAGACAGAGAAAAGAGGAAGTTTTGCCAAGTTCCTTAAAACTTGTTCCAAGTTCCATAAAGCTTGTTCCAAGTTTCTTAAAGCTTATCTGTGTGACCTTGGACAAAAACTTCTATAGGGAAGTTTAGAAAAGGACTATGTCTGCAGTTTTAGAAAAGTTTGACATTTCCATGAACATTTCTTTTTGTATTGGTGTGACTTGTTTTTGCTTTGCCTATAAAAAATGAATCCTGGAATAAACCCAGGCTGCTTCAGTCATTACTGACAACCCTCTCATGCCAACCTCGTGTGTAGTGTGATTTGTTTTAATTATTTTAATCCTCATTCCCCACTCAGGTACTGTTCAACTCTGCCAGTGGGCTTGCCACTAGACCACGCCTCTCTCTGTACCAGGCGTTTACCAACTACCAAAGGTGATGTGCTGCATGAGACAATTAGCAGCTACAGACATACTAAAGCCCAACTAAAATCGCACACTTGGGATTAAAACAAAAATATATTTACATAACATAACTAAGTTTACAAAGAAACTAAAACTTCCATTACATTAAAACACTAAGCATACAAAACAAAAAAAAGTGGATGGAAAGCTCTAAGAGAAAAACTGCAAATCACAAATAAAGACAACCCATCAAATGGAAAAGTGGACTTCACTAATCCCATGGAGAAGGAACAGCTGATTTCTCAAACTAAACTTTATAAGCCAGAAGAGCCTAAAGCAATACATCCCAAGTCCAAAATTATATGAATTTAAATAACATACCCAACAAAGGTACTGCTATGATTGAAAGAAGAGGAACAATTTTCCACATCAAAGACAGCCTAAAAAAATTATATACAGCAAACCAAACTTAAAGGTAATACAAACCTAAAGGTAATACCTAAACCTAAGGTAATACAGAAAGCATTATTTGGGGTAGAAGAAAATAATAAGCATAGCAGAGAGACTGTGAAAAAATGTGAGCCATAACTATTAAAACATAAAGTCACAGTGAGAAAACGGCTGGGATCTGTAAGCACTCATCTCTATGGCCACCCCAAGGGACCTGACAAACCAAACATCAGGCATCTGTGAAGCTGTTAGGCCCATCATGAGCCTAATTTCAAGAAGGGATGAAGAGAACTCAGGAGACAGGTTATGATGCAAAATCACAAGAGGTTTATTTTGACTATTGCGCAATGGGGTCACTCCTTGTCAGCAAGGAGTGGCACCAGGAGACAAAGGCCTTGGGTTTTTAAAAGACAAAGCACAGAAATTTTGAAGTTTCAGTTTTGGCAATTCAGGATTGGATGAGGAAGCTATAAAGTAAGATATTTGGTTAGTCTTGGGTGCTCAAGCTTGGCCAGTCCTGCCAATTGTGGATGCAGCTGCAACTAAAGGTGGGGGTGGTTAGCTCATCCTTGAAGATTAAGGCTGCAGGCTTTTGGCCAGAGTTCAGGGTCTACTCAGAAGAAGGATTGAGGCCATCTGGGTTGGTTGCTAAGAAACACTATCTCAAAGACAAGGGTCTGGTCATTCTTTTTGATGAGTGAAGGTCATTGCTTGCTCACCTTTTTATATCTGTTCTCACAAATAGGGTTACATTCCTCCATTCTCTGGAAAGGTACTAAGAGGCTTTAGCTTAACCTGGACCTAAAACTCAAAACTATAGGCTTTAGAAGATATATAGGTAACAAAGTTAGTCTGATCCTTTCAAAGCCAACTACAGACCACCTGGTAGGGAGCCTTGAGGGTCTCCACCACTTAATTGTAATTTCAGGGGTGTCCCCTTGACTCATTCCTTTTTAGTAATGCCAGCCTGTCCACTTCCCCTAATGGGAAGGGACTTTTTAGCCAAAGTGGGATCCTCTATCTCCTTTACTCCACACATTCACCTGACAACAAGCTCGCCAGTGTCTTCTCTCCTCCCCCTCCTCCTCCTAGCTACCCTATCTACCAGTTGTGACACATTGGTTCCTTTACCAGCCTCTCAAGTGGACCCCCAAGTGCGGGATGTCCAAAACCCCTCTGTGGCGATACACCATTCCCCTGTAGTCATTCTGCTACAGGACCCTACCCAGTATATTGCCCAGGCTCAATACCTACTTCCTCTCAAGAGCCTCAGGAGATCTAAGGCTATTATTGCTGACCTTCTAAGAAAAAAACTCCTCCCCTGGCTCTTTTCAGGCTACAAGCTCAAAAACAAACTAACAATCAAATAAACAAAAATTTCTATCTATCTCACCTTTTGAGCTCATGTATGGGAGACCGGGCCTAACTCCTGGTCTTTCAGCTAAATCCTCTCCTCTCCCTGACCATCTACTTACTCCCTTACTCTGTCATCTCCATTCTCTTCTATGAGTCTTTACTGACCACTGTTTACCATGGACATACACTAACCCCTGTCCATCTCCTATTAACATTGGGGGCCAGGTCCTTCTCTCCCCTCCAAACCAAAATTCCCCAACTCTTTCTCCTAAATGGCAGGGTCCCTTCAAGGTGATTCTTGTGACCCCCACAGCTTCTAAGCTTGAGGGCTTCCCTCACTGGATTCATCTACCCCACCCCAAGCCATTCACCCCCTCTCCTCAAGACAATGCCCCCTCCTACATATCAAATCCAACAGAACCCTACTCCCTCAAACTCCAAAAAATGCCAGACCTTGTCTCTGGTTTCAGAGAAATGAGACCTCAATACAAGAGCTGTGTTCAACACTCCTGGATTGGATATGTATTTTTCCTCCTCTCTCTCTTGTCTATTTCTGTCGAAGGTAATCCCTACATAAGGAAATTCGAGGTTCAAGAAACCATCATTGAAAATAAGCAGTCTCTCCAAATAGGGTCGGGAAATTGCTCTCTGGGTGGCTACCAGGAGCCGATTGAAATAGCCATCACCCCCACATCTATCCTACCTCCCTTATTTGATAGAATTTTTGTTTGCTTCCTCTTTGATCAAACAAAAGATTATTGCAAAAAAATGGCCAGACAGGTATGGAGGTTGCCCATATTGTTCTTGCCAAATCCACACACCAGCACAGAAGAAGCTCCTTCACCTGTACAAAAAGACTCTCTACTTATATATCCAAGACCTGTGGGATCCCAGATGAGAAGTAGCCATCTTTGGAAAACTCTACTGCCGCTACACACCCAATCTATTGATACGTATTATCCATATCCAGAGAAAATATGTCCCAATTACCCAATCCCTGGGGATGGGATGTCAGGGACCACCTGAGGCAACTCGCCAACTTCAGAGACCACCTGAAAGAGCTCACCAACTTGCCTCAACTTGCCTGTTCCCTTACCTGCAGTAAACATACTGCTTGGAGATGTCTGAGACCACCTGTAGAAACTCATCAACCTGCCTCAACTTGCCTATTTCCTTACCTGTGATAAACATACTGCTTGGTAACAGCAGAGATGTGCTCACAGAACCATGGCTCATCACAAGATGTTTTAGGCCCCTGGCCGAGAAGAATTTGTAATTTTTCACCCACCCTACTTCCTCATCCTGAACCCTTTATAAAAGCTGATTCTGCTCAGTAAAGTTAGTCCTTGACAAGCGCCTGTTTGCTTGGGCTCATTCTTTTCTCTCAGCTCATCTTTTTACAGGTTCGGATTCTCTTCTATCCCTGCTAATAACTGGCTCCGCTGGCCGGAGCAATGGGAGAAGTAGAGAAGGTAATTAAACACTCCTTTAAGGTCATTACCTCTCTAACATCTCCTCTCCTAAACAATACAAACTTGTCATTTCATCTCCTACTTCAGACTCTGACCTCAACCTACAAGCTCCTTAATGTGACCCAACCAGGCCATTTTAAAGCTTGCTGGCTGTGTGTCCCACCTGGGACCAACTCAAAATTACTGCTGACAGCTTCTGTGGTGATTCTGTAAAGTAACCTTACTTTACCATTTACTAACTGCCCTGAATCTGATGTTGTCACAATGCACTACCTTTTTCATATATCACCCTCTTCAGCATGACAAGCTGTTTCAAGGCATCCAGGACACACTCTGTAAGAATGCTAAGTTCCTTAGAGTGTAATAAAACTATAATCCTTGATACCTCATCTCAACCACAATGCCCTACTGCTAATAATACCTCAATTCTTTGTGGCACTCAGATCTACCATCGTCTGTCTGCTGGTTGGTCAGGAGTTTGCATACTCATACTCCTCTTCCCTGAGTTGGGGGTGATCAATGAAAAAGAGCCCCTATTAATCCCGGTCCTGGACTCAATAACTGCCCAGCAGGATAAAAGGGCAATTCAACTCCTGCCCCTCCTGGCTATTGCAGGAATCACAGCAGCTGTTGGAACCAGGACAGAAGGACTAACCACTTCACTAACCTTGTATTATCAGATTTCTTCCCAGTTCATCCAGGATCTTCAGCAAGTGGCTCAGACAATACTTAGCCTCCAACGACAGACTGACTCGCTGGCAGCAGTAGTACTTCAAAACCAATGTGGATTGGATCTCCTCACAGCTGAAGACGGTGGCCTTTGCATCTTCCTCCAGGAGGAATGCTGTTTTTATATCAACCAGACAAAATCCAACAACTCGAGACAGATTTACAAAACCAATGAGAACAGCTTGAGGCCTCTAGCTCTTGGGCCTTCCAGAGCCCCATATGAAAAGGGATTCTGCCCTTCCTCACACCTCTCCTGCTCCTCTTTCTGCTTTTGTTTTTTGCCCCCTGCTTAATTAACTTCTTCTCTACATTCTTCCAGCAACAAATACAAAAATTTTCTAACCAAACCATTAATCAGTTACTCTTACAGGATTATCAACCTCTGCCCACAGAACCAGATGAAAATGATCCCCAATTGACCCTGATGGTGGGGACCAGGTATACCCTGAGAATAACAAGGCCCCTAATCAGCAGGAAGTAGCTTGAAGAGCAAAGTTCGCCCCTATGCCCTCCCCATCATCACCCCTTTCTAGCTCCTCACTTTTTAATAATACTAAAAGGGAGGAATGTTGGGATCCATAAGCAGGCATCTCTACTGCCAGCCCCAAGGGACCTGACAAACAAGATATCATGCATCTGTGAAGCCACCTACGGACCCTCTGGAACCACCTGCACATGCTCTGGGTCACCTCATAAGAGAACTCGAAGCTCCTCCCCTCTCTCTTTCTCTCCTGCCTTGTCCAAAGACTGTCACTGTGACCCTTTCCCCTATCCCTTCCCTTCTCCCTTCCCTTAATAAACCTTCCACATGGAACCAGTCACATGACATGATTTGTGAACCTGCAATGTAACACTTTTTGCTAGACGATTCTAGCAAACACAACAGCAAAAATCAACAGCATGTTGACCGGAGCTAAAACACACATTTCAGTAACAACTTAAACATGAATGGCACCAATTCTCTACTCAAAAGTTGCAGACTAACTGAATGGATCAAGAAATAAATTCTCTTTATCTTCTGCCTTCAAGAAACACATCTTAATGTTTAGGATAGGCACCACAGAGTAAAAGAATAGACAAAAGTACTACAATAGAACAAGGATGAAGGCAGGTGTCCCTATCCTAACATCTGACAAAACAGACTTTGAACTAAAATTA
Source organism: Meriones unguiculatus (assembly GCF_030254825.1). NCBI lineage: Eukaryota > Metazoa > Chordata > Mammalia > Rodentia > Muridae > Meriones > Meriones unguiculatus. Next base: position 49,341,820 of record NC_083351.1, read on the forward strand.
ATCAGAAGAGATAAAGAGGCAAACTTCATTCTAATCAAGAAAAGAGTTGGCCCAGAAGACATTACCACCCTAAAACAATCTATATCAAACTCGGAGACACCTAATTTCATATCAAATAAAATTTACAACTGGATTAAAAGACACAAATTAACATCAACCCATTATAGTAGGTGATTTCAATACTCAACAGGAGGTATGTCCTAGGTGGCCTCTAAACTTCTAGAACTGATAATTAAGATACTTGCCTTTCTCCTGGAACTTGAGGTCTTAGAAAGCCTTAGAAAGTTCTCTATCTATCTATCTATCTATCTATCTATCTATCTATCTATCTATCTATCTATTTATCTATCTACCTATCTATCTTCCTCTCCCCTCTTTCTCCCTTCTTTACTATCCTCCCACCTATTCTCGCTCTCTCTCTCTCTCTTCTCCTCTCTCTCTCTCTCTCTCTCTCTGTGTATATGTGTGTGTGTGTGTGCGTGTGAGTCTGTGTGTCTATGTGTCAGGTGTCTTTTTCCATCTCTCTTTGTTTGCAGCAGGGATACCACAATCAACTATAAGAATGGAAATAGAGAGGACTGTAGATGCATGTAAAAGAACAGCATCTGGTCTTGCCTCTAACATTTACTTTCTGAAATCTAGATAACTGTACATCCTGTTACAGAATTACAGAGTCATAGGCAGGCTCTCAATAGGGGACTTGCCATTTCTCTTATAGTAGGCGAGATAAAGAGGAACCTACAAGTAGGTATGGCCTAATTAGCCCCTACACCCAAAATTAACATGGAATTGATACATATCTACTCAGAGAATGAAACTAGATCCACGTCCTTGGTAGTTTAATGTCAACTTTACACAAGCTAACATCACCTGACAGAAGGAAACCTCAATTAAGAATAATGTATTAACATCTGATAAGCTATATTATTACCACTGAAAAATGGCTTTTAAAAATGTTCTTTGGTACTAGTGTGATGTCAATCAACTGCAAATGTACCTTTTGTGCTACTTAATGGATTTGCTTGTATATTTTTTCTTCTTAGAGACATGTAAAAAAGTCTTTATTCTTCATATCTGTATTTTTTAAAGTTTCTTTTATGTGTTTTGATCACTTCCTGACCTCTCTAAAATGCATTAGCAATTTATCTCTTTTTTTGATTTGAAAAGAAAGCTTGGGTTGTGATGCTCTAGTGAGGGCACTTAGTAATTCTTTAGCTTTTACCATAGCTATATTCAATGTCCTTGTTCTGACATTTCTTCCTGTTCTATGGAACATACAAAATAATGCAATATTTCTATGCTTTTCTTTTACAAAAACAAATTTTTATGTCTTTACCCAGAAAAAGTGTTCAAACTTATTTGCAAAATAAATTCATCTTTTGATGAAAAAAAAAAGAAAGAAAATGTCTCCATAAGATATAGCTATAGGGTAGCCTGTTGAGCATTTTCTTATTAGTCTTTGATAGGAGAGTGTCTAACTCCATTTGAGTGGTGCCATGCCTGGGCTGGTTGTTCTGGATTATAAAAGAAAATAGGCTGAACAAGCCACATGGTGCAAGCCAGTAATCCAGGTTGCTGCCCTGATAGATTTTCTGTCCTGAATTCTTCCAGAGATAGACTAAACTGTGGAAAAGTAAGCCAAATCAATGTTTTCTTCCTAACTTACTTTTGGGCATGGTGTGCATCACACTGATAGTAGCCCTAAGCAAGTCAAGCTGGTACCAGGATAATCAGGTATTTCTTTGAGAGACATGTGCTTTGTGCTTTGGGGAAGATTGTGGAAGCACTTTGGATCTTTGGATTAAAAAAACCATTGGATATTATGTCTAGTTTGTGGGTTCTTTTCCCTTTCACCTTCCTCTACTCTCTTCCTTTACCCTTTCAAACCCCTAATACTAGGTAGGAGAGAAAAAGGATAGAGGAAAAAAAGGAGGTGATAACATTGTAGAATTCCTTGGGGCAAGTTTGATCTTTGATTTTGGTATATACAATTTCTTTTTTTTTTTTTCATTTCTTCACACATGGCTACTTGAAAAACCGCAACCAACAGCTATCAAAATCACACTACCATCAACCAGCCCAACACCCATCCCATCAGACTCTTGCACTTTTATATCATTCCAAAGTCACACACTCACAAAAGCTTGCTTCAGCTGAAAAAATCATATTCCTGATGGGGTAGGAGGCAAATAACAGTCAGCTGCTGTGGGCAATCTGAATCAGCACCATATCCCCACACTAGGGATTAAAAGGAAAATATAAGACATCCTGTACTCTGCCCAAAGTTTGGCTATGAGTCTCAGCATCTGTTTTGATACCTTCCTGAGTAAAGACTTTCAGAGACTCTCTCTGGTAGGCCCCGTCTTGTTCCTGTTTTCACCTACTTCTGATGCCATCCCATTTGCCTTTCTGTGTGAGGATGGATCATCATACCCAGGGTCCTCCTTCTTGCTTAGCTTCTCTAGGTGTACAGATTTTAGTATGTTTATCTTATATTATAAATCTAATATCCACTTATAAGTGAGTATATACTATGTTTGACTTTCTGCTTCTGGGTTACCTCACTCAAGATATCTTTTCAAGTTCCCACCAATTGCCTGAAAATTTCATGATTTCCTTGTTTTTAATTGCTGAGTAGCATCCCATTGTGTAAATGTACCACGATTTTGTATCCATTCCTCCGTTGAGGGACATCTGGGTTGTTTCCAGATTCTAGCTCTTATGAATAAAGCTGCTACAAACATGGTTGAGCAAATATCCTTGTTGTATACTTGAACAAATTTTGGATATATGCCTAGGAGTAGTATAGCTTAATCTTGAGGGAGACTGAAAGACCTAGAGGGGACTAGAGCTCCACAAGGAGAACAACAGAACCAAAAAATCTGGGCAAAAGGGTCTTCTCTGAGAATGATACCCCAAGCCAACAAAGGACCATGCATGATGATAATCTAGAATCCCTGCACAGATGTAGCCCATGGCAGCTCAGTCTCCAAGTGGGTTACCCTAGTAAGGGGAACAGGGACAGTCTCTGATATGAACTCAGGGTTAGCTCTCTGATAACCTCCCTCTGAGGTGGGGGGAGCAGCCTTAGCAGGCCACAGAAGAAGACAATGCAGCCAGTCCAGATGAGACTGATAAGCTAGGGTCAGATGGAAGGGGGGGAGGACCTTCCCTATCTGTGGGCTGGGGAAGGTTCATAGGGGGAGAAGAGGGAGGGCACAATTGGGAGGGTTGAGGGAGGGGACTACAGCTGGGATGCAAAGTGCATACATTGTAATTAAAAAGAAAAATTTTAAAATAAAGGAAAATATATTATTATAATCTTTTTATTTTTTATTAAAGAAAGCCTAATTCTCACTACAATGTTGAGATTTCAGTAGGCTGTTCTGTTGCTTGGAATCTAATAATGTTGAGACCAGTGTTTGTGAAGTTTAAAGACTCTATTGGTGCTATTTCTTATTTTGAATTAAGATTTGGTTTGGATGCTTCCTACAAGAAGGTTACCTCTTCCCTGAGTACCACATCTGTAATGATCTCAACTAACTTTTCTCTGATTTTTTGCTGGGAGCCAAGGCCAGCTAGTGGAAAGTTACAGACAGCTGCAACAATGTTGTAGGTGAGAGATTTATGTCTCCGGAACCTATGAGACATCTGTGCGTCAGGTTAGACATTTTGAGATATCTTAGCTGACATTCTTGTAGTATCTCTTTTAGTAAACACTCTTGTTGTGTTCTGTATCATCATTAATCACCCTGTTATGTTTTGTAAACTATATTGCTGACACATTTTCCCTTCCTGCCTTCTCCCTATAAAGTTGTGTGAAATTTTTCAAATAAAGGAGAGCGAGATCAGATTATAGACTTGCTCTCATTCTTTGTGTCTCCTTGTCTCCTCTTCATTCTTTTCACCCTTCCTTAGGAACTCATTGAACTCCCACTGGACGGGACGATTTTTCCTCTGGAAGACACAGAAAATTCAAATTCACAGATCATGGAATAGGAAACCTGGCCTACAGCAACCCTCCTGTAGAACTTCCACTCAGGAAGCGAAATTGAAAAGGTTCCCAAACCAGCCATGTATAATCAACTGTCTGTAAGAAAGACAGTGAACCTGACCACAGCTAATCCAAGAAGAAGAACAAGATTGTAAAGAGAATTTCCCTCCTTTCTGGAGATGACACTGAAATGACCTTTATAGCAACTTTGTACTTCCTGTGGGTACCTCCTACAGGATCATGTCTGTGTGAAGACAGATACAGTGTCCATGCAGGCCAGCTCTGGCTCCCTAGATGACACAGAGACAGAGCAGCTGCTGAAGGAAGAGCAATCCAGGTGGAGCATTATTCACACTGCAGCAACTCCAGAAAGGCGGGGCTCTCTGCTAGTCATGGGCTGGAAACATGAACTCAAGCTCTCCCCAGAGAGCCAGGTCTAAATGCTCACATTCTCTTCCCTGCCTATCTGTTCATTCTCTTCTATAGGCTCCTGATCCTTGTGTTTTCACAACAGCAGGCTTCTTCCCATGTGCTCATCTTCCTCATCCCACACCAAACTGCTCCCACTCCGCCATAGAACCTGTTACTCACCTGAGTCCACAAGAAATGAGAGCACATCTCAAAAAGTTTAGGCCTGGAGATTCCCATGAACCTCTCTATCCTGGGCTGCCTGAAGCTGGGCTCAACATGAGTCTTTATTAGCACAGAGCTCTGTCTCCCTTTGCCATAGAACCCTCTGTCCCTGCCCGAGAGCACCAGAGCAATGAATGATATAATAATTCAGTCTTCCCCATTGCAGCTGACATTATGGCTTCTCTTCAAACTGGCCTGCCAGGGCTGGAAGTGAAATCACAGGTAAAAGGAAACAAATAGGTGGCCTGGGTATTTGGCAAACCTCCAGCCTCATGTGTTCACAAATATGAAAAGCTTTGGGGGGGGGGTTACACTTGAACCCTGATGTCTTGTCCATTGTTGGCACTGGACATTCTCCACACCCAGGAGTCACTGCTTTGTGAGCTGTGATACAGCTGCAGTGTAGCTATTGCTTAAGCTGTTCTTCTTCCTGCTGGAATGTCTGGGGCCATTTCTACGTTGGATAAATAGAAGTCCCTGTCATAACAACTCACTCATAGGAACTCTCTTCTGATGCTGCTACTGGACAGTACCCTTCCTAAGCATTTAACTGTACTATGAGCTTGAGTGAAAATCGGGTGGGCCTTAGCCTCTAAGCTGTTTAAGAAGCTCTGCATAGATCAAGAATAGTATCTTACCTGAGCTTTACTATTCTTTCTTTCTCTTTCCCATCCTTGGGGATTCTAAGGGAAGCAATTCTGTAACAAGCAGTCAGAGAATGACTATAAATTTATTGACAAAACAGAGAACAATTGGTGGCATCTTTATACAAACTTGAGACAGATGATGCTTAGAAAAAACATCACAATGCAATGTACGTTTGAAACCAGATAGTGGGGTAGAGAAGTCAGCATTTGAATGAACAAGTGTAAATTGTATACATTCCAAAAGAACATTATACCAACAGGGCCCAAAACTCAAGCTCTAGTTATTTCCACGATCCCAGTTATGTAATTAGGTCATATAGTTTTAGAAGATATCAGTGCTGAGAAAAGAAACAGCTCTCACCTCAAAAGTAACTATGGCACAGGAACACAGATTAAGGCTACCCCAAAATTCTGTGTTCTAAAGTAGAAGCAATTTTATAAAGTTTTTATAGCATTATAAAATAAAAAGAATTATAAATCAAGGCAAATGTAAAAATGCATTGGAAGGCATATGACAAAGGTGGACACACTGAGACAGGAGAAGCCTGTTCATAACCCCAAGATGTTATCTGATGACCTTAGCTCTTGGGTTAGTAGCAGTTGGTGTTCTGCTCAATTATAACATCTAATAGTTTTCTACAAATTATCACAAAATGTTAATCCAAGTTAATGGCTTCTAAAATGGTTTTCAATCTAGTATCATGAGGCATTAGCTCAGATAAAGAGTAGGCCAAGGAATGGTTGTTCCAGACACTAAAGTTGGCCCAAGATAATGACATGAGCCTCTGGTCCTACAAGGTCCAATCTCTCCACAGTACTGAAATTCCAATCCATCCAAAAGTCTCTGCCAACACAGACTCCTTCTAGAAATTTTGGTTCACAATCAGACACAGCCTCTTTTCAGGAATTGTCATTCATAACAGAATCCATGCTTTTTTTCCCCACATGCTCTGTGGAGGCTATTATGATTGGAATGAACAAATGAAGTTGCTTTTACCAGGAAAAATAGTTAACCAAAAACAATATCACATTATAATCAATGCCACCATCAACAATTAAAAAGATGCAGAGGTAATGTTTCCAAACATATCTCACTGTACATTATTTGACATGTATAGAAAACAGATGCAGAATTCCACGGTGGAGCATTCACTCATCGAGTGTGACTGTTGACATGGTGAATACAGTGAAGAAGTGGCTCCAATTGCACTTGCTATGCCAGATGTGATTTCTTTTCTTGAGACTAATGAATCTCCTGATACCTGTAGGCAGATAGTGACCTCACAAATACATTTTTAAAATAACTTGCTCGTAAGGCCCAATGAAAGCAATTTGATTTCATTTAACAATGCCAGGAATAAAGCTCTACATTTCTACCTCAAAATATATTATTTCACAAGCCCTGTATCATAAATTAGTTCAAAGGGATCTTGAGTCCCTGCCGCTTTTTCAAGATATAATGAGGGTTGACTATATGGATGGCATTAGGCTTATTGGACCAAATTACCAGAAAGTAGCAACCTTTGGAACTTGTTGATAAAACACATGCACATTGGAAAATGGGAAAATAATTCCAAGCAAAATTCAAGGACATTCTATATCGGTTTAATTTATAGGAGTTCTCATATGAGGAGCATGTAGAAAAATTCCTTCTAAGGTGGAAGGTAAATAGCTACACCTGGTCCCTCACACTTACAAGAAAGAAACAGAATGCTAGGTGGGCCTAAGCAGATTCTGGCAACAATACATTTCTTCCTTGGATGCTTTCCTCCTGCCCATATACAAAACACCTGGAAAAATACCAGCTTTAAATAGTGCTGGAATATGATAACACTCTTCAATAGATCCATACAATAGCACAGGCTCCTTTGCCACTGTGCCAAAAATATAACAGACCCAATTTACTTGAGGTTGCAGTGGCAGATATGAATCTTGTTTGGCCTTTTACAGGCCCCTATATGTGAATCACAATGGAAGTCCTTAGGATTTGAGACCAAGTCTCTACCATCATCTGCAGGCGGACAGTCTCCCTTTAAGAGACAGCTGTTGGCCTCTTGTTGAACCTTAGAAGAAACCAAACATTTGACAGTGGGCCACCAGACGACCATGTGACTCTATTTGCCCATCTAACCAAACAAATTATGAAGTTGCATGTGCATAGTGGCTGCCCATCACATGGAAGTGGTGTACACATGATAAGGCCTCAGCAGGTTCTGAGGGCACAGCTAGTCATGAAGAATGCCTGTGGTTCTACTCCTATTACAATTTTTTCTGTCACTCAGCATCCACTGATGGCCTTATGGGGTGTTACCCATGACCAGGTGACAGAAGAATGTAAGATTAGGTACTGGTAGAAGTAGACAGCTACAGTATTACAACCTTTTTCTGGAACAACTACAGGAGACATGAGTGAAGGAACTTATGTAGACCTTTAAGAATTACATATGATTGTGTATTTGGCAAGGAAGGAGAAATGGCCAGATGTGCAATTGTTTACTGATTCATGAGCTATCCCACTAGACTGGCTGGAAACTTAACTTAGAACATGCTGGAAATATGCTTCTTGAGCATTATTTTTCTAGTGCCTAGCACTCTTCTTTACACAGGTTAGTGTTAAATGAGTGTTCTATTTGGACTGAGGGTGGGTCATTTCTTCAGTGCATAGCATATGGATGATTAAACATGAGTGAGTTGATAGCTCCTATTGCCTACATATGCAGAGGAGCATAACCTCTGCCAAGGAATCAACGCTCTGTTCAAGGTCCGCAATAGAGCCCTCCAATCTTTGGATGTCTAGATCTATAGATTGCCTCAGCTGTCCATAATGCTTATCCTGGAGGGCCAAGGAAGTAATACCTGTTCCTGCTCCTGCTGCTCCCAGCAATACTGCTAGGGTGATAACTGTAGCAGTTATGGGCTCCCTCTTATTTTGTGTGTGATTCTGGTACAATCGATCAAGGGCTATGAGGAATTCTTCATTGCTATGGTAGATTAGTCGGGGAACCAATTGCACCAGAACACAGTAAGAATCAGAGAGCAGCTTGCCATAGGTACAGGGGGTCAGGCCAGAGGAACAAGCCCACCAAGCATTATTGGGAAGTACTAAATGTTGATCCGTTCCCACCCCTAGAGTTAAAGTCTGGCTGCAGAGGCTCTGATGAGTGTCCGGAACTGTCCCCACACAAGTCCCACTTCCAGAAACTAGCTGTAGAGTAAGTCTGGCCTGTGGAGGTGGTTGCCATCTGCAACTGGTCATATCTGTGGCAAGGGTATAGTTACCAGTGACTGCCACAGCCTCATAAAAAGGGGGTCGTGAGTCATAACACAAACAACAGGATTCAGTGAGGTCTGGGCGAGTCCCATTTATGGCTACATAGGTGTTAAGCATTAATTCCCAGAGAATGTCAGACTGGGGTTCCAGGGAAGGGCTCTTAATCTGATTAATTTTGGGGGCAGGAGCAAGTGGAGGTTTGGGGTTTCTGTTCCCTTGGGAGTTTTGGTAGTAATCAGGCCTAAGGGGACAGTCTGCAAGACGGGGTTAGGGCCAAGAGCCTTTGGTGTAATATCAGAAAGGAGCAACCTGAGGTGTATTATTCCCCCATGCCTTCACATCTTGCATTGTCGCAGCCCAAAGCTTTTCCCCTGCAGCCAGTTGGGGTATTTCCTTCCCTCTTTGGAAAAGGAAAACAATAGCTGATTACAGGGTTGGGTTATAGGGCATAGGGGCAAATCACTATTAATTGCATATGGGCAATTATCATATTTGGGGTCTCTAGTGAACTGGATAAGTCCAGATGAAATCGGTTTCCAACTAGTAGCAAATTCCTCACAACCCCATTTTGCACAATGCAAGTCACCTGAGGTTCCACAATTTTCCTGCCGCCATGGAGAATCAGCGGGGGAGGAACACATATAAAAGTGTACCTTTACTTCCTGAGCGAAGTACCTTGCATGGGATCCTGAAGGCATGGCGAGTGCCAGATTGAAACTCAGTTCGGGAAACCATGTCTTGGGAGGAGCTGCCAGAGATGCCATGGCGAAGACATTACCATATTCGTCCCACAAGTCCCAGGTATTGTTTACAGGGACATGTGGGTACCAGTCAATAGTACATATTGTTAGCAGACCTAAGATGATGATGAGGCTTTGGATAGCTTGACCCATAGGGAGTTGTCTGGGTTGCAGTGTGCTTTCCATTTTGGGGCAGCAGGAGTCTGGGAGTCTTCTTGGGTTGAAAACAGGTTGGCTGGTCTAGCATGCAAGTAGTGAATCCAAGCTACAATTCCATTGACTTTGATGGCAGTCGGGATACTTCAGTAGGGTGATGTATGGTCCTTTCCACCTGGGCTCCAGTGTGCTTTGTCGAAACCGTTTCATGTAGACCCAGTCTCCAGGCTGGAACTCGTGGGGTTCTGGGACCGGGCCTGCCTCATAGAGAGCACGCAGTTTAGGCCAAACATGTTTATGAGCCCATTGGGTAGCTCTGACTCGGATCAAGTCTTCCTCATCTATCTCAGCAATGGCATTAGGCTTAAGATTAGCTACAATGGGGGCTGACATTCCATACATAATCTCAAAAGGAGTCAGTCCCAATTGATAGGGAGAATTCCTAACTCTATACAGGGCAAAGGGGAGAAGCATCACCCAGTCACCGCCAGTCTCCAAGGTCAATTTAGTTAAGGTCTCCTTAATGTTCTATTCATTCTCTCTACCTGACCTGAACTTTGGGGTCTGTAAGCACAATGTAACTTCCAATCTGCCCCAATACATTTGGCTACACTCTGACTTACCCTACACACAAAAGCTGGCCCATTATCTGGCCCTATCAGATGGGGGAAGCCATACCTGGGTAAAATGTCTTCCAACAATTTCTTGGCTACTACCTGAGCAGTCTCGTTCTTGGTGGGTAAGGCCTCAGTCCATCCCGAAAATGTGTCCACAAACACTAGTAGATATTTGTACCCATATCTTCCAGGCTTGACCTCTGTAAAATCAACCTCCCAGTAGGCTCCGGGTCTCTTACCTCTAAGGCGTGATCCAGGATGTTGTGGTCTGTTTGTGGCATTGGTCAGCTGGCAGGCTTTACAATTAGCAACAATATTGTCAATGGTCTTCCACATGTCTTTAAAAGTTACTTTGGATTGTCTCACAGCACCTGCCATTCTCTTGGATCCCATGTGAGTGACTCTGAATTTTTCTGAGAATAACTCTAGCTAAGGAGTTGGGTAAGATTAACTTACCTTCCGCTGAGTGTCACCAACCATTTATAAATATTGATTCATGGGTTGATTTTTGGCCCATTTTATTTCCTCTTCAGTGTACTGGGGTTTCTCTGGCAAATTTGGGTTAGGCAGTTCTGGCAACACCATTGCTAAGATGGTGGCTTCTGATTCTTGAGCGCAATTTCCTTGGCCGCCTTATCAGCCAGATTGTTACCTCTGGCTATTCTGGTGGTGCCTTTTTGGTGTCCAGGGCAATGAACAATAGCCAGCTTCTTGGGAAGCCATAGGGCTTCTAGGAGTTGTAAAACTTCTTCTTTATTTTTAATAGCTTTCCCTTCAGCCATCAAGAGCCCTCTTTTTTGGTATATGGCTCCATGCACATGAGCAGTGGCAAATGCATACCTACTGTCCGTGTAAATATTGACCGCTAGTCCTTTGCCCAGAGTAAGGGCTTGGGTTAAGGCAATTAATTCAGCCTTTTGAGCAGAAGTCCCTGGGGGAAGTGATTGAGCCCAAATTACCTCAGCCTCAGTGGTCACTGCCGCACCTGCTCTCCTCTGACCCTCATGGATGAAGCTGATACTGTCTGTGAACCAAGTGTGCTCAGCATTTACCAACGAGGCATCCTTTAAGTCAAGTCGGGTGCTGGGTACCTGAGTCAAGATCTCTCCACAGTGATGCAGTGGCTGCTCCAGTTCTGGGTCCAGCAAGAGGGTCGCTGGATTCAAGGAGGCAGGGAGCTGGAAAACAACTCAGCCAGGATTAATCAATAGGGTCTGATAGTGAGTCATGCGGGCATTGCTCAACCATCGATCGGGTGTCTGTTTTAATACCCCCTCAATGGCATGGGGAATGGTCACTATCAGAATCTGGCCCAATGTCAGCTTATCAGCGTCCTTGACATGTAGTGCCATTACTTCAATAATGCACAAACAAGGGGGCCACCCAGCTGCTACTGGGTCCAACTTTTTGGACAGGTATGCCACCGGACATCTCCAAGGCCCCAATGTCTGAGTCAGGACTCCCTTGGCAACCCCTTTTCGTTCATCCACAAACAGGTGAAAGGGCTTAGTGATATCTGGTAACCCCAAAGCTGGTGCTGACAGTAGGGCCTACTTTAACTGGTCAAAAGCCTGTTGCTGTTCTGAAGTCCAATTAAAATTTCCAGTCTCTTTTGTGACTTTATAAAGGGGCTTAACTATTTCTGCAAATCCTGGAATCCAGATTCTGCAGAATCCTGCTGACCCTAGGAACTCTCTTACCTGGTGGCGACTGTTTGGGACTGGAATGCTGAGAATAGTCTCTTTTCTGGCTTTGGAGAGACAGTGTTGTCCTGCTTTCAGGATATAGCCAAGGTAGGTTACTTCAGTTCTGCAGAGTTGTGCCTTCTTGGCTGAGGCCCGGTACCCTAGGTCTCCCAGGACTTGTAGAAGCCTCTGGGTCCCTTCCAGGCAGCTTGCCTGATCCTTGGCTGCCACCGGGAGGTCATCTACATACTGGATAAGGGTAACATCCGGGTTGTTAACCCGATACTCACCCAGGTCCTCATGGAGAGCCTCGTCAAAGATGGTAGGTGAATTTTTAAATCCTTGAGGTAGGCGTGTCCAAGTCAACTGCCCATCGATGCCTGCCTCTGGGTCATGCCATTCAAAAGCAAAGTATTCTTGGCTTTTAGATGTCAAGGGGGGGCTAAAGAAAGCGTCCTTCAGGTCTAGGACAGTGTACCAGTCTCTTCCAGGTGGTAGGGAACTTAGCAACATGCACGGGTTAGGTACAGTGGGGTGAATATCTGTCACCCGCCGATTGACTTCCCTTAGATCTTGCACCGGCTGATAATCATTTGAGTTAGGCTTTTTGACAGGCAGTAGGGGAGTATTCCATGCAGACTGGCAAGGCCTGAGAATTCCAAGACTGAGTAGTTTACGGATATGAGGAGGTATTTCCCTCCTTGGCTCCAGGGACATTGGGTATTGTAGTACCCGGGTGGGGCCTGCCCCTGACTTGAGTTCCACAAACACAGGTGGCTGGTATTTCGCTAGTCCCGTTTCCCCTGTTTCCACCCATGCCTGAGGAAATTCCTCCAGCCAAAGATCCAGATTTTTCTCATAACCAAGGGGCTGTTCATACAATTTGTATTCACATTCTGAGGCCAGGTTGGATAGGTTTCCCTTTATCATGTAGCAATTGGGCTCCTTCTGACCCAAAATGTGTCTGAGCTCTCATTTTGGTCAATAGGTCCCTCCCCAAAAGTGGGTAAGGGAATTCTGGGATGACCATGAATGAATGGGTTACCGTCCCATTCTCAAGTCCACAGTTCTTCCGGTAGTCCATGAATATTGTTTAATGCCAGTGGCCCCTTGAACCCATGATTTCTTTGTAGATAATGGTCCCTCGGCCTTCAGGAGCACTGAATGTTGGGCTCCAGTATCTACCAGAAAGTCCAAGGGTCTCCCTCCACCTTTAGAGTTACCCTGGGCTCGGGGAGGGGATCAGAACTCTGACCGCCTCAGTCCTCCTCCTTCTCCACGAACATAACCTTAGCTCGCAGCTTTTTCTTGGGACAATCTTTTATCCAGTGTCCCTCTTTACAATAGGCACATTGGTTCTTGCCTAATGGTGGTTTGTAGTGTCCCTGTGGCTCCCTTCTTCGTGCTACTCGCTGAAGTTGTTCTCTTCTCTCTCTTAGATGGGAGGCAGTGGCAGCCAGGAGTACTTCAGCCAAGTCCCTATTCTGCCTTTTCTCAGGCCTAATTTGCTTTGCTTCTGAACTTTCCCTATTGTTATATACCTTTTCCGCAATCTCTACTAAGTCCCGTAGCTACTTTTCTCCTAATCTCTCCTGTTTCTGTAACTTTTTCTTAATATCTGGTGCTGCCTGATTAATGAAAGCCAGGGCTACAGACGACTTCTAATCAGAATGCTCAGGGTCATAAGGAGTATATCGTCTATAAGCTTCCATAATCCTTTCTAGAAAGGCTGCTGGGCTTTCATTTTCTCCCTGTGTAACATCATAGACCTTGGCCAAATTAGTGGGTCGCCTTGCAGCTACTTTGAGACCTGCCAACAGAGTCTGGAGGTAGAGAAGGAGGTGCCTCTTACCTTCAGCCGTATTAAAATCCCAGGTAGGTCGGGTAAGAGGAAATCCAACATCAGTATCAGCTGGATTCTGAGTTGGAACACCAGTATTTCCCGGAACTTTTTTTCTGGGCTTCTGGGAGGATATGCTCCCTTTCTTCTGTGGTGAAAAGAACCTGCAAAAGCTGTTGGCAGTCATCTCAAGTGGGCTGATGAGTAAAGAGCACAGTTTCAAAGAAGTCAATTAGGTCCCTCGGGTTCTCAGAAAATTTAGAATTTTTGGGTTCTCCAATTGTAAAGGCCAGTAATGATGGGGCTGGTTCCCGTGTCCATCTGTGGGCCCACTGGCACGTAGAGGCAGAACCGTGGAATCTGCCTCTGGTTCCCTAATTGGGGAAGGCGCCCGCCAGCTCCGGGTGCCCTGCGCAGGTCCATCTGATAGGTCCCAGGTGGGCAGCAAAGGGGATGCAGGTACCGGTGCCTGCGGTGGTCCTGGGGCCAGTGCTGGCAGTCCCCGGCATGGAGGAATAGGCCTATAAGGTGAGGGTGGAAAAATCTCATCCTCTGGTGTGCTATCCTGTAAGACAGGGTAGAGAGGGGCGGAAGGCTTAGGAGGGGTCTTGGTCTCTGTTACCAATGTAGTTGTGGGACCTGGATCTGCATCTGTAGTCAACGGAGTTTCTATAAAAGGAGGATTGTCAGCAGAAGGAAAAAAAAAAAAAAAGCTTTGATCCAGGGTGGGGCATTCATCACCAAATCCTTCCAGATTACTATGTAAGGAACCTGGTCAGGGTGTCCCTGTGCCTTTTGAAATAATTCATCCTCTACGGCCAGAATGGTCGAGAAATGAAAAGTCCCTTCTGGCAGCCATTCAACATTGAAGGTTGGCCACTCCGAACTGCAGTAAGTAATCATTTTCCGCTTTTTTACATATACGGAGAGATTGCGAGCCCTTGCCTTAACCTCTTTGAAGTGGATGAGAATCAAGTCAAGGGGGCGGGAAGTCATCTGTCCCATACTGTCCATCACAGTCCAATAAACACAAAGACTCACAAATGCAAGAAACACAAGAGAAAAACAAAAACAGACTCGGCCAGTGCCTGTTCATGACAGGAAAGGCAAAAACAGGGCAAGGAGTCAAGGAGCTGTTGGGGTCTTGCCCCCTCTGTCAAAAATTCCTCCAGGACAGGCCCAGAGTCCCTTCCTGGGGAAGGTGTTGTAAAAACAGACCTTCAGATTCCCACTCTGGCTTCTCTGCCACAGAAGCCTCAGAGTAATGGGTGGTTCTAGACCACCTCCAGAAACTGATCAAGTTGGGGGACGTCTCCCCCACTTCAGCGACTGTGATTGTTTGACACATCTGTCTAAATCACATTTAGTCACTCATACAGATTCCTGGAGGCAGAACAGAATACAGAAGATACGTGCCAACAGGAACACTGCACACCACACAAAGCACAAAGAGACAAAGACGGAGACGGAGACTGAGATACAGACACTACACTTACCAGCTAGTATGAGACCCTCTGGATCAGTCCTGAGGTCTTGGGGGGCCCTGAAATCTCAATGGGACCTCCAAATGTTACACCCAGTTTGCAAGCCCCTAAAAGATCTACAGGAATCAACTCCATTGCAAAACACAGGAGGGTCTTTTTATTACAAGCTCGAGCTGCCCTTTCAAAGACATACAGACAAGCAACCCCCGACTCCCGGAGATCAAGGTTTTTAAAGGAACAAAAATGCCAGTGGGGTAGTACAAGCCTTGGCACTACAAAATTGGGTAAGAGGAACAAAATGCAAGTGGGGTGGTCTCTAGGGAAGCTGACCTTTAAAATGATTGGTCTAGTTTTAGGCGCCAAGACAGCTAACGGACGGGCCTAGCTACCTGGGACACATCTGACCTCTAGTTCTTAGGGGCCATGTGACTCTAGTCATACCCTGAGGTTTATCTGGGTGGGAACTGCTGCTGGCCCATTATCTGAAAGGAATGTGGTCTTTTGATTCTGCTTCAGCCCCAGGAATTAACTCTAACCTTTCACAAGCACTGATTGTTGACAAAGATGCCAACAATACACACTAAAGAAGAGTTGGCCTCTTCACCAAACTGTGCAGGAAATTTTATATGTATGTATGAGATAATTAATCTGTAGCTCTGTCTTTCACCCTGCAAAAAAATTAATTCCATGTGTCTTAAGAATGGAATGAGGGATCGGGACACGGCTGGGATACAGAGTTAATAAAATGTAACTGATAAAAAAAAAGAAAAAAAAAAGAAAAAAAAAAAAAAGAAAAAAAGAAGCACCTTTAATATACAAGGACAAAAAAAAAAAAAAGAATGGACTCTGTAAAACTATTAAAAGAAAAGTAAGGGAAGCAGTGCAAAATATAGATATAAGCAAGGGCTTTCTTTTTTTCCAGCTTTGTAAATTTTTTATTTTTATTTATTACAATTTATTTACTTTTTATCCTAGCTGTAGGCTCCTCCCTCATCTCCTCCCAGTCTTGCCCTCCTTCCCTCTTTTCCTCCCCTCCACCTCCTCCAGTCTACTGATAGGGGAGGTCCTCTTCCCCTTTCATCTGACCCTAGACTATTAGGTATCATCAAGACTGACTGCATTGTCTTCCTCTGTGGCCTGGTAAGGCTGCTCACCTCTCAGGGGAAGGTGATTAAAGAACCAGTCACTGAGTTCATGTCAGAGACAGCCCCTGTTCCCCTAACTAGGACACCCACTTGGACACTGAGCTGCTATGGGCTACTTCTGTGCAGGGGTTCTAGATTATCTCCATGCATAGTCCTTGGTTAGAGTATCAGTCTCAGAAAACACCCCTGGGCCTTTTGGTTTTGTTGCTCTCCTTGTGGAGCTCCTGTACCCTCCAGGTCTTTCTATCTCCCCCTTCTTTCATAAGATTCCCTGCACTCTGCCCAAAGTTTCCACTATGAGTCTCAGACTCTCCTTCAATATCCTGATGGGTAGAGTCTTTCAGAGACTTTCTGTGGTAGGCTGCTGTCCTATTCCCTGTTTTCTCCTTCTTCCAATGTCTATCCTATTTGCCATTCTGAATGAGGATTGAGCATCTTACCCAAGGTCTCCTTCTTTCTTAGCTTCCTTAGGTGTACAGATTTAGTATGATTATACTATATTATATGTCTAATATCCACTTATAAGTGAGTATATATCATGTGTGTCTTTCTGCTTCTGGGTTACCTCATTCAAGGTGATCTTTTCTAGTTCCATCCATTTGCCTGCAAATTTCATGATTTCCTTGTTTTTAATTGCTGTCCTATTCCTTGTCTTCTCCTGATTCCGATGTAGACATCAGAAGTGTGTAAGAAATTTATTAAAGCCAGCTTTTTTATTCATGTTCCAGAGGTCAGCCTTAGATGTGATAAAGACAAAGCCTTTATAGCTAATGGGTAGTAGTTTTTCAAGTGGGGGATTCAGTGGGGATAAAAAAGACATGGTTACAGGATCAAAAAATAAACCTAACAAGTTAGACACTCCTGAAACAAAGACATGGTTGCAAGGTGGGCATAATGATGGAGTCATGCCAGTTCATATAACTTTTTGAAACAAATGTAGGGTTGCAAGATGTTTATAAACAACAACTTTTTAAAACAAAAACATGATTACCATTCCTGGAACAGTCAATATAGAACCATTAGTAGTTAAGTTTACAGGAGGGCATAGTCCAATCCTTGAGAAACAGAGGTTTAATCATGAACATTAATGAACCTATGATGTCTTTACTAAGATGGCTTTTAAGCCAAAGATGGAGGCAGGATGTTTCTTCAGTATCACCACCCCCAATCTCAAATTGTGCTTTAGAGCTATAGTAATAAAAACAGCATGGAATTGGCACAAAAACAGACATATTGATTAGTGGAACAGAATTGTAGACCCAGACATAACCTCATATATCAAAATGTATACCTGATTTTTGAAGTCAGAAATATGCATTGGAAAAAAGACAGTATCTCCAACCAAAGGTACTGATCAAAGAAAATGTCTGCATGAAGAATAATGCAAATAGATCTGTACTTATCACACAGCATAAAACTCAACTCCAAATGCATCAGAGACTTCACTGTGAGGCCAAATACACTGAACCTGATTTAGAAGAAAGAAAGAAAGAAAGAAAGGAAGGAAGAAAGAAAGGAAGGAAGAAAGAAATAGTCTTGACCTCATTGTTATAGGAAAAGTCTTTAAACTGAGAGGACCTGATTAACTCCATTTTGAGACTGGGCCCAAAGCCAGGCCAAAGTTTTTGCCACCCTTCTCCCTTTACTGCTTGAGGAGTTCCTGAAAAAATTCCACAGGAGATGGGCAGTCAGTGACTGCCTTGACATCTGGCATGGGGCTAAACTAGATATAAGGTGACCCTTTTGTCCCCAAGATCTGAACCAATCAGGAATATACAAGTACCCCTTACCATGAGGCCAACCAATCCTAGCAAAAGTCAGATAATCATGGCTGGGAATCCCCTAACTGGCTTTAGAAAGTGATTGGGAGCTTCCATCATGGTCGTTTGTTTGAGTGGTTGACCCCTGCATGCTGGCTCTTTCTGCAGAGTAAAAGCTTTTTGCTTTTGCATACTATTTGAGTCTGGTGTCTTCCTTCAGCGATTCAATGACTCTTATGAAACTTTCTGAACAGAACACTGATTGCACAGACACTAAGAACAAAAATTAATAAATAGGACCTTGTGATCTAAAAATCTTTTCTATGACAAAAGACACCATTATTCAGACAAATCACAGCTACAGAATGAGAAGAGTTTTACAACTGCACACCCTGTAGAGAGCTTGTCTTAGTTAGGATTTCTATAGCTGTGACAAAACACCATGAGCAAAAAGCAAGTTGGGGAGGAAAGAGTTTGGCTGGAATCCCTGCTCTTGCCTAAACAAGCCAAGAAACATTGTTTTCCTCAACCCTGCATGCACGGAGAAAACTCTGTCCTAACTACCATATATGGGCACAATCCCATCTCCTAGCTGACAGTCATCCTTCCTCACCTTAGCTTTATAAAAGTCCCTTGCTTTAGCCCAGGTACAAGAATTCACTGACCTCTAGCTATGAGATAAGTGAACCTGCCTGAGAACTGCCTCCTAATAAACCTGCCTTTATCTACATTTAATCTGATCTAAGCCGGCCTGTATCTGTGTCACCAAGGGAGAGACAATGCCTGTTCTGTTGGTGTTGAAACCTGGGAGGAGGTGAGCCTCAAGCACAGTAGGCTGGGCCCCCAGTCCCATGGGAAACTTTCACACTCTCTCCCTCTTCCCCTAACCCATTGACATTGACTGAGGGTGAGTTGTCATGTCCCAGCCACAGTCAAAGAGGTACAGGATGCCTCTTCCAGATCTAGTATCCACAGATTCTTTTTCCCCCCCAAGCTTCAGGCAAGCCAAGAAAGCCGATCCATGCAAGAACAAAGACAATCTTTGTTCAGGGGAGCTTTAGGATTCCTAGAGGGCCATTCCAATGCTACCCCATTCCCCACGGTCTGACTCCAGGTATCATGGTGTTTGTATTTCTGGCATAAGTTGGAAATGAGCGATGCTGGGTCTAAACTTGGTTCTCAGTCCCTCTTGCCCTCTTGTGGTGCATGTTATGAAATATTTCCCAATTGGGACTGCCACAGACTTTGAGCCCAAAATTTGTTCTGTTACCTGGCTTCAGTAACTAGTCTAAATGGCCACCAGAGGGCTCTCTTAACTTTAATGTCCTCATGATCTTAAACTTTTCTGTTGGCATATATGATCAAGTGGTCTGAATTCCCAGGTTTTTTGGGAACTATGCTCTCATCCCTCCCTCTGTAGCCAACGTTCTACAGGTCAGGTCCTAATAGCAAGGGTGGTCACTCTGAAAGAACCCGTTGCCTCCAAGGATTTGTACAGTAAATCTGAGTCTCCTTTGACTGAGCCCCACCTCCCCTCCCCCTTCTTCACCACAACATTCATCAGAGACAATGGCTGCTCTAAACCAAGCTGCTAATCTAACCTTCCTAAAGTAAACGGATCATTTGTCTGTGAATTTGATTCCAAATTCTACACTCTGATTCTTCAGCCTGCTATGTCCTCCACTTGACTCTGGCTCTTGAAAAACCCCTCCTTTTCCCAGTAACCTCTTTTCTCATCACCCATTGGGCAAGGCCACACTCAGTCCATGTCAGTCCCATCTACTCTGAAGAGTCCACTCTGGCCTGGCAGAGAGACCGCAATGCTGCTGTACAGAGCACACCAGCCTCTCCAACACTCCTCAACACGTGGTCACTCCCATCCTTCCAGGAACTACAGCTTCCTTAAGCGCATACCTGGGCCAGAGAGACTGTTTTTCCCTTTAGCCCATGTAGGGCTACTGGGACCACTCCTTCTGCAACCTCCCTCCCCCACCTCCAAGGCCACGGGGCCCAAAACTTCTTCCAGCTGCATCACTCCAACAGACAGGCCCCCTCCTCAATGCCATAGCTCAAAATAGCCCCGTACTTTCATCTCACCATGCTGCACCCCACTTTCTTTCTAAACCTTTCTTCCACTGTTGTTAATCAAATAAGCTATAATACAATTTATGGCCTTGTGATAATAGCTTCCTGAACAAAGACCCTTGCCATTTTTTTCCAAAATTTCTTATGCTTTCCTGTCCTGACATTACCTTCAGCTTAAATCTAATCATACAGACCCTTATTATTATAAACATACTATCTAAGAAAAAAAGGTAAACACCAACCCAACTAATAACAGCACTTGTACATATAAATAGAAGTTAATGAATCAGTTTTTAAAAAATTTTTAATTTATTTGTTTATTACAATTTATTTACTTTGTATCCCAGCTTTGGCCCCTTCCCTCATCTCCTCCCAGTTCCACCCACCTTCCCTCTTCTCTTTCTATGCCCCTTCCCTAACCCACTGATAGTGAAGGGCCTCCTCCCCTTCTATCTGACCCTAGCCTATCAGGACTGCATCATCTTCCTCTGCAGCCTAGCAACACTGCACCCTCCAGGGAAAGGTGATCAAAGAACCAGCCACTGAGTTAATGTCAGAGACAGCCCTTGCTCCCCTTACGAGAAGACCCACTTGGAAACTGAGCACCCTATGGGCTTCCTCTGAGCAGGCGTTCCAGGTCATATCCATGCATGGTCCTTGGTTGGAGTATCAGTCTCTGCAGGACGCCTTGGGCCCAGGTGTTTGGCTCTGTTGGTCCCTTTGTGGAGCTTCTGACCTCTCCAGGGGTTTTTATATCCCCTTCTTTTAGAAGATTCCCTGCATTCTGCCCAAAGTTTGGCTATGAGTCTCAGTATCTCCAATATCCTGGTTGGTAGAATCTTCCAGATGCCCTTTGTGGTAGCCTTCTGTCCTTTTCTTTCTCTTCTCCTACTGCCAATGTCTATTTTGTTTTCCCTTTTGGGATACTACTAAGCAATTAAAAACTAGGAAATCTCAAAATTTGCAGGAAAATGGTGGGAACTAGAAAGAATCATCTCAAGTGAGCTATCCCAGAAGCAGAAAGACACATATAGTATATACTCACTTGTAAGTGGATAGTAGCCATATAATATAGTATAAACATACTAAAATCTATAGTCTTGAGAAAGCTAAATAACCAGGAGGACCTTAGGAAAGAGGCTGAAACATCACTCAAAAGGGCAAAACAGAATGAACACCTTTTAAAAAAAGAGAGAGAAAGTATCTTTTTTAAAACATTTGCTGGCATTTAGATCGCAAGATTTTAAGCACATCGATTAGTCTCTTATCAGAACTGATTTGTACCAAAGGAGTTATGGTAGGATAGGCATTTATCACAAACTTCTGAACAGTCAGGATGAAGGGGTCATACTTCCATAATTGAAATGAGGTAGTTGAGATGATGAAGTCCACCCAGTACATGATCACAAAGAAAACCACCAGCAGCAAGATGGTTTGGGTGGCCCTTTTCTCAGGGGACACTCTCAGGTGGCTGATGCTATGAAGATGCTTGCATTGCCTCTGATGTCTGAACAGGATAATCACCATGTATGCACTTGTGGTCAGCATGACTCCTACAAGAAACACATCTCTGGAGGTTATCACTGTGAGAATCAATCCTCTGATGATGTAATTCATGGGTAACAGGGAGCAGGATTTAGTGACCTTCATCTGGTTGGTTGCATTCATTTTGGTATAAGCACCAACATAGAATATCAGGGTACTACTGAAGGACAAATTGAAAGACCAAATACAGAAGAAAGAACGGATCATGTGTTCTTTTAGCTTAGGTTTAAATTTTGCCAACAAGGAGTTACTGGGACTGATAGTGACAGCCTGGAACACACTCAGGAGGCAGGTGATGCAGATAGAGAGGCCTCTCAGCACCCTGTGTATGTAGAAAGTTGCCTTACAACTGAAGTCATTCTCAATGTTCAGTGACTCAAATATGTCTGTAAGCCAAATGTCCTCTCCTGTGAGGATCATCATTATGTGAACAAAGGACAGTTGACAAGACATCAGGTCTGTGGGCTTAGGTCTGTGACCTAGGATTATGAAAGTATAGAAAAAAAGGAGAAGCGTATTGGCTAGGACTCCAAGCCCAGGTTGAAAATAAAGGACATTCTTTAATGAGGACATAAGTGAGAAGTGTATTCACCTTAAGAGCATAGTGGAGAAATATTTCTTATATCTGAAAAAAAATAGAGATTGTATCAAACTTATAATTCAATGGAAACTATGGCTATATCATTGTTCTATTTTCCCTAATTCTTGATTAACCTGTCTCTTTAATTTTTGATGTCCCAGACTGTACATCATAGCCTACATTTCCATATATCCTCCTCTTATCTCCTGTATATATAGCATGTTATATATAATAAATGCATTCACAGTAATATCTAAACAAAATGCACAATTAGTGTGCGTGTATTACACCTGAGTCTCATACCTAAGAAATCTAATCCTATTGATTTAAATTTCCTTATTTTATAGATAACATCTAAAACAGTACTGATTAGCACAGACTATCAATCACATTTGTACAACTGAACAAAACTATGTCAGTCTGAGGGGGGAATCACTAAAAGAATCCAAAAAATGAGCAACTCAGTCTCATATTATATAATTTAATATGCTCTATTTTGCAACTATCCATGTTTTAACTCCTAATTCTAATGGAATCACAGTGAACATTCATGATAATCTCACTATTTCAATCAGCAATATGTGTATCTCAATTCATCTTTTATATGTTTTCCCATGAACTTTTACAATGCTCAGGATCTAGAATACAGTTAAAGACCATTAGTGTACCTCCTATTAATTGTAGAGCCATTATGGTTATAAGTGGTCTAGATGATTTCCAGTTCAGTTCCTGTCGTTTTTAAACTACAGTTCAGCATTAAAGAACTAACTCCTAGCTATAAAGACAAACACTATATTTTCCTTTTGGGGGGATAAATAATCAAAAGTAAATTATGAACAATATGATTCTTTTTGGGTTTTTTCAGCCATCCATATTTTTATTTTACCTAACTTCCTCCTTCTGTATTTTCTTTTCTCAATCTTACCTAAGAACTCACCCATTTTCCCATTTTTGCTATCTAATCAATTGTATTCTGCTACTCACCTTTTCCTTCCTCCTACCTTTTGTATTTTCCTTCCTCCTCCCAGACTGTGGAGCCCTGTCTTCCCCATTTCCCTGATCAGAAACATACCTGAATTCTGCTCTTCTGCTCTCTATTGCTCCCATCATCACCCCTATACTGACAATGGTCCTATTTTGCTTTTATGGTCTCCATAGTTACTACAGGCTACACAATCATTTCTGAAGATGTTTAGCTAGGAGCCTCCAACAAGAGAGAACGTGGCATGTTAAGGCAACTACTATTTACCACACATTATAACAAACATGAACTGGCTGAAGATGACCATATACTGATGCTACTTGGTAATTTTTTGTTTAAAAGTGGTTCCTTCCCATGCAGTGGAAAATAAGGTCCCAAGTGTTATCATACATCACCAGCACCCAGAGATTTTTACAGTTTTACTCGGCAGTCTTACCTTTGCTGCTTATGTAAGTTATTTGGCTTGGTTAGCAGGATCAACTTAAGTGAATTAAATTCAGTAGTATAAAATGAACTTTTTGATAAAGAAATAGAAAATGACTATACTGACCCAGATTCTTGTGAGAAACAGTGCCCATTTGTATTTTCAATTCACTTGTATATTCTGAATATGTAGATGCATATATGTGCAGAAATTAGTGGAAGAGACCATCCTGTAATACCTACATGAATAAATAAGTCTTAAATAAGTAAATATGAGCTCAGTAATAATAGTCAGTTCAAGCCTTAGGCTCCAAACTGAAAGAACAGTAGCTTTATTCTAATTTTAAAATTGCAAATGCATAAACCATATATGTGTAATTTTTATGAATTATAAATCAAAATGTATTAATACAGCACATGCAATATTATGCATATAAAGAAATGATAACATAAAGTAAACAATACTAATCTAAATGTTTTCTTTTTCTCAGAGGTATGCACTTCAACATTTCTATTTCATATTCATTGCTTTGTTAATGTTTATCACATACAGGAAATGACACATCTTCTAATTGATCAAGTGGCATCTTTCTCTGGAGTTCACTGAAGCTGAGAATGGACAAAAGGCCATAGCTACCATGGCTACAGAGCTGTTAACACTACATGCACTGAAAAAATCCATTTGTATTATTTGAAAAAGATTGCAGTTCTCGGGGCTTTCACAGTTATTTAAATTGTAATCTTTGTTGTAAGTACTAAAGCCCAAAGTGTATCCATGACCATGAACAAGAGTGGAGAAGCCATCACTATTAAACTGACCCCAGTACAAAAGACTATGGACTGTGCAGACTGCTGTCTGAGAGACCTGCAAGGAAAGAGACCAAGAGATTTTTTGTGCATAGCTCTACATTCTTCCAAGGAAAATCACGTTACCCCTTCATTATCACAGTATTTGATTTTACAACAGTCTTGTTTTATGAGTTTATGGTGATGTTTGTCTTCTGCTTTGTGGAGATTTACTAATCTAAGGAACATACAGATATACTAAATCAAAAACATCATTTTCATTTTAAGATTTCCCGTACTTAGTGAGCAATAACCTTAAAGCAGTATTGCTGGTCCAGGAGAACATAAAGTGAGTATGTGACTTTCTGGTGACAACATAAATGGTATTTCCTGCTGTACTGTCCACAGACTGTGACAAACATAAGTCTTCAGGAATGTCAGGAAATGAAGACCTTAGCCACCCAAGCTAGCTCCATTGAACCTTTATAAAACAGGTAAAGAAAGCAGGAATGAATACTGATCACTTATTAATAAGGTATTCATTCATCGCTATTGCCTGACACTCTTAAATAATTTAAATTATGACTTGTTCTGTGGAAGTTGATTTTGTGCAGGTATAACTGGAAACACCACACCACCCTGACTAGAATGTTCTAATCTCATACTCACAAGCCAGTTCCCCTGAGATAAAGCAGAGGCAGTAGCAGAGTGTCACTGTGAGACTGTTGGGGAAGCAATCAGTCCAGAGCTTTGTCACAGGTGGTAGGACGTGAGTTTGGGGAAGATATAAAAATGTTTCCTGGAAAAGTTTGTTTGTTTGTTTGTTTGTTTGTTTGTTTGTTTGTTTTTCACTGTGTGTGTGTGAGAGAGAGATTATTGGACTACTGAGGCTAAGAATAGAGCAATAGCATAGTGTGCCAGGGCTCTTAACATGAATACCTGTAAATCATTTGAGTGAAAAACTAAGATTAATATAAAATGTTTTGTAATAAAATGAACTTTTAGGAAAATGCAGAATGTGTCCTCTGTTTTCCAGTTGATATGATCAGATCTGTAGGCCTTGCCTAGTGCACTGTTGTGGACATTTCATGTTAATTACTCAAAATAAACTGAAAATTGTATAATGCTTGCAAGCATAAACTCAAGTTTTTATCATTTGCTGTTTATGGTGCTGATACTCTGTGCCCAGTACCTTAATGACATTAACTGGAATCATGTTGCTCCATTTGCTTAAAATGATAAAACTCTACATTATGGCTTTTACAGTTTAATTTTCATATGTGTGTATGTGTTTATATGTGTGTGTGAGGGAAAGAGAGATGGGATCTCAACCTGTAGCTCAGAGTGACTTCAATCAAACTTAGCCTTGAAAATGCTGGGATTGTAGGTGTGTGCTACCATACCTGCCTTCATTTTCCATTTTAATCTCAAACACACTAGTAAATTATATTCCAGCAAAATAAAACTGGACATGTGACATTCACCACCTAAATTTAAATTTACTTGATATTTTTTGTGAATGCATATTTTATAATGAACAATTGTATTTTGTAATTATTGGAGGAAACTTTTGGGATTTTGGACTTTGAGTAATTTTATACTATTTGAAAAATAAAAATATTTTTCACACAGCTAATGAAAAGCACACTCAATATTATATTGGTAGTAATGTTACAAAGTTCAATTTAGAAACCTGAAGTATTAAAACTAAAATTTAAATGAAACACTCAAATGCCTACTAAAAATTATCCTGTGTACCTTTTGTGGAAAGGTAATTTTTAAAAGATTTAATAAATGATGAGGATTTCCAAATGCTTTTGAAATCCCTCCAAAATGACATGTTTTTAGAAGTTATTGCAATAGAATAACCAAACCTATCTAAAAGTTTTTTAAACTTATTATTTAATGCTAAGCCAATGTTATATTTTACGTTCCTAAGAGTTATTAAGTATATGCAGTTATCAGAATAGAAAATCGCTGATAAACTATAAATTATTTAATACTTATATATTCCTGGCTTAAGTTTTATATAATTAAATGGATACAGCCAGTTAACTTGAGAAAAGCAGTAAAGTGATTAAATACAAAATACAATTTAAATGTATCTTAATGTTATCAGTGCACTTCTTTAAACTGATATCTGTTCTTGGTTTTTCACCTTCTAAGTTATTTCATGTTTGTTCCAGGAATGAAAAAATTAACACAATTGGCAATACCTACATGGAACCATATTATTAAAAGTCTTGGATTACACATTCAGGAGAATCCTATTTCAGATATGCTCTTTAAAATATTGAATCAAGAGCTTATATATATATATGTATATATATAAAAAATACGTATATATAAAATATGTATATAAATATACATATTAATTATACTCATATTAATATACACTCATATATATATGAGTGTATATTTGTACATATATATATGTACAAAGTGATGTGTTTCATGATATTTTTATTTAATATATAATACCCATTGATCATCTTCACCCTATTAGCCTGTCCTGTCTCTCTATCCATCTTCTCACAAGGACCCTGTCCTCTTTCCAGTAAGCCCCCTTCTAGTATAACATATATAATCAAAGATCATGTTAAGTGAAATCTATGTTCTTTTGTTAATCGTAACACTGATATCTTTATGTCTACAAGCATCTGTTGTATGCTTAGTACTCTGTGCAGCTCAAAAGAAATATTCTAAGCAGACATTTCTCAAATCACTTATTACAGAGAATCTTGCTTCCTTCCGACACCTACAAACAGCTCTCACTATGAATGAAGAGAAAAAGTAACACTCACCAGGCTGGGCCTCTGAAAACATCTATGTAGAACGACGCCCTAAGAAGTAGTTATAAGGAAGAAATATCATCAGCTCCTCTCCCTCTAGTCCCGTAATTATTATGTCATTTGAATGAGGCAGTTCTGCCCTTGAGGGTGCTAGAAAGTGGTACCAACAAATGGAAAAGTGAACTTCCCTAATTCCAGGAAAACAGTTAGTAGCAACACCTGAGCTGAACTCTGGGTTTCTTCTGTGTGAGCTATTTCCTCCAAGTCATACCTGTCTGTATGAATTAATTGATCCCAACCTTGTGAACAAAACAAAAGCAACAATAATCATATCACTTTTTTTAAAGGAGAAAGTATTTCAGATTCCCTAAGGTATCCTTCCTGACCCCAAAACATTTGTGGTGGCCTCCATACTTACTTGAGAGTGGCTTCAGGGTGTCACCTATAAATTAACAGCTCTTTGGCTAAAATTTAAAAAATGTCACCTCTTCAAAACACACTTCAGGAAAACAATCTTACTTGTAGAACAAACAAACTAAGATAATGTAGTTGCACTACCAGCAGAAATCAGGCTGTGGGGCTGGGAACATAGCATGCATGCCTAGAAAATATTGTGTATATGAAATAACATGAGAAAAAAAAACCTTCAGATTACAGACACAGGTAATGGAGACTTCAGTTTCAAAGTCAATGGCAAACACAACACTTTCAATACTATAATGAAAGAAAATTGACCCAGACTAAGAAAAGACACACCCATAGAAATTCAAGAAGCACACAGAATACAAAAAAAAGCAGGAAAAAAAATTCCCATGCATCTTACAGTTATAACACCAAGTATATAGAACAAAATTGTGTTGAAAGCTCTAAGAGAAAAACTGGAAATCACAAAAAAAACTCAGCAATACAAAGAGTGAACATCACAAATTCTGGGCAAACAGTAGACTAAGAACAGGTGATTTCATAAAGTAAACTGTCAAATGCAGAACAGCTGCAGCAATACATGCCAAGATCTAAATGACAGCCAATCTAAAATAATATACCCAGTAAAGTTACTGACATGAATGAAGGAAGAGGAACAATTTCTCATATCATAAACGACCTAAAAACATATTTTCAACAAACCAAAGAAAAGGTAACACAGGAAGCATTATTTTGGGCTGAGAGAGGAATGAGAACAGCAGAGACAATGGAACAAATAGTAGTTATAAAGGAACTGTGCTCCCTCTCCCACTAACCCTTTCTCTCTCCTACCTGGTGTTTGGGTGTTGGAAGCAATTCAGGTGGAGTAGGTGTTAGGACCAAAGAAATGATGATGCATACAACAGATTTTATATCAAAGAGGTTTATTAGATGGTGATGAAGAGAGAGAGGAGAGAGCAAGACATGATAGGGGAAAGGAAGGGGACACCCAGACAGAGAAAGGGGAGAGAGCAAGAGAGTAAGAGGGCAAGAGAGCAGTAAAGTGGCAGATTGATCCTTCTAAGGAGAAACTTAACCACTCCTGTCAATTGTGGCTACCTTCCAGGCAACAAATGATAACATCATAGGTTGTAGGCAACCCAGGAGCAGGCTGCCTAAATACTAACATTCCTCCCTTCTTCTATAACTAAAAAAGGAGAAGTTTGGGCTGCTTCTCATGTAAGGCAAGTTAAATTATATAACTTTAGGTTAATTGGAAGCAGCTCTTGGTTTTCATGCAAGTGGGTAAGAGAGACAGAGAAAAAAAGGCAACCAAATGTTTATATTGCACTTTCAAGAAGAGGAGAGAAAGCCCCTGCCCTGGAAAGTTCAGGGTAGAGGGTTGCCAGTAGAGAGTTGCCAGCCATGCAAGGCACCAGGAAGGGGCTGAGGAATGCTGGTAGAACCTGGAGTTACTTGTCCTGGATCTGAAACACGCCATTCCAGCCTTTTGTTAATAATAAGTGAATAATGGGTGTAGATTCTCTTCTGGCTACTTCTTGCTGATACTGGAGGCACTGTAGGGAGGTCAAAAGGCTGAAGTGCTGACCAAGTCCAGGAAGAACAGGCTGTTTTGATGCTGTCTAGGATCTATGAGGACATCAATAGCTTGGAGGAAAA
The DNA here is from genome assembly GCF_030254825.1 of Meriones unguiculatus. Taxonomy (NCBI): domain Eukaryota; kingdom Metazoa; phylum Chordata; class Mammalia; order Rodentia; family Muridae; genus Meriones; species Meriones unguiculatus. The sequence goes on from NC_083351.1 coordinate 49,371,067, forward strand.
GTGCAGGTCCCAGCTTGACAGAAGTCTGTGAGGTCAGGCTGGAACATCTATGGTAGATGTAGGAAACGCCTGGATCTGGCAGGATATTGAAACATATATAGGCAGAAGACAAAGTTAAGTGGGTTATAGAGAACATTTCTTTAGGTGTACATTTAAGACTTTTGGATGAGCTGTCTCGAATTTCTTCTTGAAGGCACTTAGTTCTATGAACTTTCCTCTTAGCACTGCTTTCATTGTGTCCCACAAGTTTGGGTATGTTGTGTTTTCATTTTCATTGAGTTCTAGGAAGACTTTAATTTCTTTCTTTATTTCTTCACTGACCCAGCTGTCATTTAGTAATAAGTTGTTTAGTTTCTATGTGTGTGTAGACTTTTTGCTATTTCTGTTGTTGTTGAGGTCCAGCTTTATTCCATGGTGATCAGACAAGATACAAGGGATTATCTCAATCTTCTTGTATCTGTTGAGGCTTGCTTTGTGACCAACTATGTGGTCTATTTTGGAGAAGATTCCATGAGGTGCTGAGAAGAAGGTAAATTCTTTTGTGTTTGGGTGTAAAGTTCTGTAAATGTCTGTGAGGTCCATTTGATTCATGACCTCTGTCAGAGATATTGTTTCTTTGTTTAATTTCTGTTTTGTTGACCTGTCCTTTGTTGAGAGTGGGGTGTTGCAGTCTCCCACTATTAATGTGTGGGGATCTATATGTGGTTTAAATTTTATCAATGTTTCTTTTACAAATGTGGGTGCTCTTGTATTTAGGGCATAGATGTTCAGGATTGTGATGTCTTCCTGGTGGAATTTTCCCTTGATGAGTATGAAGTGTCCTTCCCCATCTCTTTTTATTAATTTTGGTTAAAAGTCTGTTTTATCAGATATTAGAATGGCTACTCCTGCTTGATTCTTGTGTCCATTTGCTTAGAAAGTCGTCTTCCAATCTTTTACCCTCAGGTAATGTCTATCTTTGTGCCTTATATGTGTTTCTCCTATGCAACAGATTGCTGGCTTTGTTTACGTATCCATTCTGTTAATCTGTGTCTTTTTACTGGAGAGTTGAGTCCATTGATGTTGAAAGAGATTAATGACCAGTGGCTGCTAGATCCTTTGATTTTGATGTTGGCTGTGGTCATGAGATTGTGTGCTTGGTTGCGTTTTGTTTTACTGTAGTAAGGGTAATTATTTCCTGTGTTTTCTTGACAGAAGCTAATTTTCTTGGGTTGTATTTTCCCTTCCAGCATCTTCTGTAATGCTAGATTTGTGTGTAGGTATTGTTGAAATTTGTTTTTGTCATTGAATATCTTGTTTTCTCCATCTATGAGGACTGAGAGTTTTGCTGGGTATAGTAGTCTGGGCTGACATCTGTGTTCTCTTAGGGTCTGCATGATAGCCGTCCAGGCCCTTCTAGCTTTCATAGTCTCTGTTGAAAAGTCAGGTGTGATTCTGATAGGTTTGCCATTATATGTTACTTGGCCTTTTTCCCTTGCAGCTTTTAGTATTTTTTCTTTGTTCTGTATACTTACTGTTTTGATTATTATGTGGTGGGAGAATTTTCTTTTCTGGTCAAATTTGTTGGGTGTTCTGTAGGCCTCATGTATTCTTATTGGCTTCTCCTTTAACTTGGGGAAATTTTCTTCAATGATTTCATTGAAAATATTTTCTGGGCCTTGGAGAAGGGAGTCTTCTTTTTCCTCTATACCTATTATTCTTAGGTTTTGTCTTTTCATATTGTCTTGGATTTCTTGGATGGTCTGTGTTAGGAATTTTTTGGATTTAACATTTTCCTTAACAGATACATCGATTTCTTCCATTGTATCTTCTACACCTGAGATTCTTTCTTCCATCTCTTGTAGTCTGTTGGTTATGCTTACCTCTGTAGTTCCTGTTTTCTTCCCTAAATTCTTCCTGTCCATTATTTCCTCCATTTGTGTTTTTGTTTGTTTGGTTGGTTGGTTTTAGTTTTTTTAATTTTTTATTTCACTTTTATTAATGACACTTTATTCATTTTGTATTCCCCCATAAACCCCTCCTTTTCCCCTCCCAGTCCCACCCTCCCCATTTATGTTTTCTTTAATTTTTCCAGTTCTATCTTCAGGTCTTGAGTTGTTTTGTTTACTTCCTTCACCTGTCTGATTGTATTTTCCTCTTTTTCTTTACTTCCTTCAACTCTGTTTCTTTCATTTCTTTCAGTGATTTAATTATTTCTTCTCTGAAGGCCGCAAACTGTTTGGCTGCATCTTCCCATATTACTTCATGGATGGCCATAATCTGCTTGTCTTTAACTTCCTCCATTTCTTTACGGATAGCCATGGTCTGTTTGGTTTTATCTTTCTCTAATTCTTTACATATTTTATTTGTTTCCTCTATTATCCTCTTCATCAACATAGATGTATGGTCATCTTCTTGATTTTCTGTTATGCTGTGTTGTCCAGGGCTGTTCGTCCCTGGATGGCTGGGTTCTGGAGATGCCATATTGCTTTGTCTTTTGTTGGTTGAGCTTTTTGTTGGTTGAGCTGACCTCTAACCATTGGGCTGTTTTAGGTGTTGGCTGTTAGTTTCTGTGCTTTCTGGAGTCTTGAGGTAGGGAGAATCCCCTTGGCCGGAAGATGACTTTTCCTGAAGGAGTCCTCCTCTGCTTTTTGGGTATGGTCACTGTATGGCCAGTGTTTCTCAGGAATTGCCACTGCTCACCTCAGGTGTATAGCCTTGAGTAGTAGCTGTGGTTTTTGTTAGGCGGGGGGGGGCTCTCCTCTTACCCATAGAAGTTCTCAAGACAGCTGCTCCACTACTGGGTTTCTCGTTATAAATTTAGTGAGCTGCTGCTGTTGTTACACTTTTCCAGGTACAGTCCTCTTGAAGAACCTGCTGATTCCCTAGCTGTGGGATTTTCTCCCAACAGGGAAACTCAGTCTCTTATCCTGGGGCACACAGTTCTGTCTGGTAAAGTGAGAGGAACACCCAGCAAGTCTCTGGGCCAGAGGCTGAGTGCTCCGTTCTGGGCATGGAGAATGTGCACCTAGGTTGAGTTGGCACCTGGGGGTGCCGCTCTGGTCTGGAGACTGGGTGCCTCAGTCTGCACCGGAAGCTATTTGTCCCTGTCTGGGATGTTGGCTGCGGGCACTGCTCTTGTCCGGATGCTGTGGGTGCAGCCCTCTTGAAGGACCAGGGATTCCCACAGTTTTGTCAGTCTAGCTAGGGATAACTGGTTGATCCTTGGCACAGTATCTGAGGGCTGCTGTAATGGCTCTCTGGCTTTTGTAGGTCTGAGGATGTAGCTATGTGCCCCAGTGCCCTAGAGGTACTCAATAATGGCGGCTGAGCACAGCCCTCCTGCCTGCATTAGAGAGCTAGAGCTTAGAGTCTGCATGAATCCAGAAAGTTTTGGTGCTGGGTGTCCTGAGCGTTAGAGCTGATGATCCCCCCACTGTGGGGTTTCCTCCTGCCAGGGACACCCAGTCTTTGCTTTGGGGACCACCGTTCTGTCTGGGGTGGTGAATAGAACCCACAGGCAAAAAAGCACGCCCGTGGCTCCAACTTTCTGGCCTTTGGGAGCCTGGGCGTCTGCCTAAACTGGGTAATTTTCCAGAGACCTTTTCAGGGTGGTGGTGTCAGCTGAGTGCTCTGAGAAAAGACCAGCTGTTTCCTTCCTTGTGGGTTTACACCCGACAGTGAAACTCAGTCTCTAGTGCCCTGGGGACCACAGTTCTATCTGAGGTGGTGAATCATGCACACAGGCAGGGCTCTGTGCAGGCATCTGGGTCCCTGGCTCTGGCTCCGGGCTGGCTCCTGGGGCACCCTCGGAACCCGAGTCTTTTCCAGGGGATATCTGGGTGACCTAAGGTTGGTCCCAATCGTTTCCTGCTCCAAGGGATTAGCTCTCGACTGGAAAATCCAGTCTGTGATGTTGTGGGTCCACAGTTCAGTCTGGGACAGTGACCAGATCACGCTGGCATGTAGCTCTGGGTTAGCGACCAAGTGCCTGGTGGAACCGGAATCTCTTCCGCAGTTTAGCTGGGTGAGTTAAAGCTGATTGAATCCCCCACCCCGTAGTATCCTCTCACCTGGGAAACACAATCACTTGTGTTTTATGGCCGAGAGTTCTGATTGCTGGTCACTGTGCCGATCCTGCTGTGCTGCTGCTCAGAATGAGAGTACTCCCGGCACCACCATCTTGCCCCACCCCAAGAGTAATTGTCTTAATGTCATATCTTCTCTCTTGTTGGAGGCTCCTAGATCCACATCTTAAGATGGGACTATATAGCCTGTAGTAACTATGGAAACTGGAAAAGTAAAATAGAACCATTGCCAGGATAGGAGTAATGATGTGAGCAATAGAGATCAGAATAAAAGTATCTGATGAGAGAAATGGGAAAGACAAGGCTCCTTAGGCAGGGAGGAGGAAGGGAAATAGAAGTGACTATGGGAGAAAGGTAAAGGTAATACAGATAATCAGATAGAGAAATTGTGGAGATGTATGGGTTATTAGGTAAGGATGAGGAAGATAAATACAGCAGAAGGAGGAAGTTAGGTAAAATCAGTAGGATTAATTTTCTAAGGCATGAGACTCAGGTTCAATAAAGTATGAATTTTGTATAGAATGGAATGCATTAATTAGCTATTATATGCTATTTATACAGGAGATACATAGAAGAGATATAGAAATGTAGGCTGTGATGTACAGTCTGGAACATCAAAACTTAAGGAGACAGTTAATTAAGAATTAGTAGGGAAAACAGAATGTTGATATAGACATACTGTCCAGTGAGTTCTAAATTTGATGTCTAATCTTTTTTTTCAGATATAAGAAATATTCTTCCACTGTGTTCTTAAGATGCATACACTTCTCGTTTATGTCCTTATTAAACAGTGTCCTTCATTTCCATTCTGTGATAGGAGTCTTAGCCAATATGTTTCTCCTTTTTCTCTATACTTTCATAATTGTAGGTCACAGACCTAAGCCCATGGACCTGACCTACTGTCAACTGTCCTTTGCTCACCTAATGATGGCTCTCACTGGAGGGGACATGTGGCTTACAGACATATTTGAGTCACTGAACATTGAAAATTACTTCAAATGTAAGACAATTTTTTACATAAGCAGGGTGATGAGGGGCGTGTCTATCTGTATCCACTATGAACAAGTAGGCTTCATCTCAGGTATGCAGGGGTGGTTCAATATATGAAAATCCATCAATGTGATCCACCATATTAACAAACTGAAAGAAAAAAAAACACATGATAATCTCCCTAGATGCTGAAAAAGCATTTGACAAAATTCAACATCCATTCATGTTTAAAGTATTGGAGAGATCAGGGATACAAGGCACATATCTAAACATAGTAAAGGCGATATACAGAAAACCTATAGCCAACATCAAACTGAACGGAGAGAAACTTAAAGCAATCCCACTGAAATCAGGGACAAGACAAGGCTGCCTACTCTCTCCATACCTCTTAAACATAGTGCTGGAAGTCCTTGCTAGAGCAGTAAGACAGTTGAAGGATATCAAGGGGATACAGATTGGAAAGGAAGAAATCAAATTATCACTATTTGCAGATGACATGATAGTATACATGAGTGACCCCAAAAACTCTACCAGGGAACTCTTACAGCTGATAAACACCTTCAGCAAAGTGGCCGGATACAAAATTAACTCAAAAAAATCAGTAGCACTACTGTATACAAAATAAAAAAAGGGCTGAGAAAGAAATTAGGGAAACAACACCCTTCACAATAGCCACAAATGACATAAAGCACCTTGGTGTAACCCTAACCAAGCAAGTCAAAGACTTGTATGAAAAACATTTCAAGTCTCTGAAGAAAGAATTAGAAGAAGATATGAGAAGATGGAAAGATCTCCCATGCTCATGGCTTGGCAGGATTAACATAGTAAAAATGGCCATTTTTGGCTTTTGCCAAAAGCAATCTACAGATTCAATGCAATTCCCATCAAATTGCCAACACAATTCTTTATAGACCTGGAAAGAAAAATTCTCAACTTCGTATGGAATAACAAGAAACCCAGAATTGCTAAAACAATCCTCTACAATAAAAGATATTCTGGAGGTATTTCCATCCCTGATCTGTACTATAGAGCAACAGTTATAAAAACTGCATGGTACTGGCATAAAAACAGAATGGTGGATCAATGGAACCGAACAGAGGACCCAGAAATAAACCCACACACTTATGGACACCAGATTTTTGACAAAGATGCCAAAACCATACAATGGAAAAAAGAAAGCATCTTCAACAAATGGTGCTGGTCTAACTGGATGTCTACATGTAGAAAGCTCAAAATGGAGCCATACTTATCACCCTGCACAAAACTGGAGTCCAAGTGGATCAAAGACCTCAACATAAATCAGACACATTAAATCGGCTAGAAAAAAAGTGGGGAATACCCTAGAACTCATTGGTACAGGAGAGAACTTGAACAGAACACCAACAGCACAGGCTCTAAGAGCAACAATCAATAAATGGGACCTCATGAAACTGAAAAGCTTCTGTAAAGCAAAGGACACCGTCATCAAAACAAAGTGACTGCCTACAGATTGGGAAAGAATCTTTACCAACCCTTTATCTGACAGAGGACTCATATCCAGCATATATAAAGAACTAATGAAGCTGAAAAGCAGCAAACCAAGTAATCCACTTATAAAATGTGGAACAGAGCTAAACAGAGAATTCTCTGTAGAGGAATATTGAATGGCAGAGAAGCATTTAAAGAAATGCTCAACCTCATTAGCCATTAGGGAAATGCAAATCAAAACAACCCTGAGATTTCACCTTACACCCATCAGAATGGCCAAGATCAAAAACTCAAATGACAACACATGCTGGAGACGTTGTGGAGAAAGGGGAACCTTCCTCCACTGCTGGTGGGAATTTACACTTGTACAACCATTCTGGAAATCAATCTGGCACTTTCTCAGACAACTAGGAATAGTGCTTCCTCAAGATCCATCCATACCACTCCTAGGCATATATCCAAAAGAGGCTCAAGTACACATAAATGACATTTGCTCAACCATGATTGTAGCAGCTCTATTTGTAATAGCCAGAAGCTGGAAACAGTCCAGATGCCCCTCAACTGAGGAATGGATGCAGAAATTGTGGTACATCTATACAATGAAGTATTACTGTGCAATGAAAAAGAAGGAAATCATGAAATTTGCAGGTAAATAGTGGGACCTGGAAAGGATCATCCTGAGTGAGTTGTCCCAGAAGCAAAAAGACACAGACGGTATATACTCACTCATATAAACATACAACATAGGATAAACCCACTAAAATCAGTACATCTAAACAAACTAAGCAAAAGAGCGGACCCTAACTAAAAGGCTCAATCCCCATCCTGAAAGGCAAAGAGGATGGACATCAGAAGAAAAAGAAAACAGGAAACAACCTAGGAACCTGCTACTGAGGGCCTCTGAAAGTCAGAAGAATAAAACAGGAAACAACCTAGGAACCTGCCACAGAAGGCCTCTGAAAGGCTCTGCCCTGCAGACTATCAAAGCAGATGCTGAGCCTGATGGCAAACTGTTGGGCAGAGTGAATGGAATTTTATGTAAGAAGTGGGAAATAGCAAGAGCTGGAGAGGACAAGAATTCCACAAGGAGAGCAACAGAACAAGAAAGTTTGAACACAAGGAACTTCGCAGAGACTCATACTCCAACCAAGGACCATTCACAGAGATAGCCTAGAACCCCTGCACAGATGTAGTCCATGGCAGTTCAGTGTCCAAGTGGGTTACATAGTAATGGGAAGAGGGACTGCCTCTGACATATTCTGATTGGCCTGCTCTTTGATCACCTCCCCCTGAGTGGGGAGCAGCCTTACCAGGCCACAGATGATGACAATGCAGCCACTTCTGATGAGAACTGATAGTCTAAGATCAGAAAGAAGGAGAGGAAGACCTCCCCTATCAGTGGACTTGGGGAGGCGCATGCATGCAGAAAGGAGAGGAAGGGTGGGATCGGGAGGAGAGGAGGGAGGAGCTTATGGAGGGATACAAAATGAATAATGTGTAATTAGTAAAAGTTAAAAATAAGACTTTTGGGAGAGCAAACAGAGGTGGAAGGTTTGAATCAAAGCAACTTGAACATGAGAACCTCCATTTACCCAATCATTGGCAATAATTTAAAAGGCTTTGCTTTGGATCTGCCATCTAAGGAATTTGAGGCCAAGTTTGGTTACAGAGGAATATAAGAATAGAGGTCCTTAAAGTGGGTATTAGGTGTAGAAATCAGAAACTCTCCACAAGACATCCCATAGGAGAATATGGAGGAATGGACTATTCCCATTGGGCAGGTAGGAGTCAGTGACCTCTCAAGGCGTCCCAAGAGCAAGGTTTGACTCAGTAGATTGGAACAATCTGTTCCAACAGTTAATCAGCATTGGCCAGAGACCAATGGCACAGTTGCCCATAGCAGACATGGTTTACCTAGCCCTAGGATTTTCCTAGATGACCGAGATGGGGAGGGGGGAAACCATGCCAGTAGAGGGAAAATCTTACCTAAGGTAGAAGACAGTCCTAGATGAAGGGTTTGGATGTAGGTTGGCAAGAGCAGTGGGAAGTGTTTGCACTAACCAGAAGTGAAGACTCACCAATAGCCTTGTGTTGGGTATAGGAATGTAGCAATCTATAGCGGGGAATTGATACCAACCAGAAGGGAAGATCACCAATTAGCTGGTGTTGGATGTAGGCATGTAGTAATCAAGTAGCCAGGAAGGGAAGCTCCAAAACCAGGGAAAGGGGAGGAATCCCACCCTCTGAGATAGACATTAGGTGCAGTACTTCTCTGGAGTCCAGCTGACCTGAGAGGTGGATTCAGCTGGATTTCCTGCAGCTTACAAGAATTATTTTTAAGTTTTAAAAAGGAGATAAAATTTTAGGCATGTTAACATCACAATTGTAATCTGCACTGAAATATATACTGTAGAAAAGGCAGTGGATATAAACATTTATATTAACAGCATAAGCATTCTTTAAGGTGAGCAATGAAAAAGGAGAAGCTTTTTGTGAGGTAGAAGGGACAAAAGCTCACTTGATCTTAACCTTTAGTATGATTATGCATTATGGGGATTTAAAGGAGATTTAATATCTGGAGCTTGGAACCATGATAGAGGGTAGTATAGCAGAATATTTTTGTATTAGAGTTGATTAATACATCAGAGCTCTATTGATAAAGGTCAAAGCCCTAGACAGTTAATATAACAGTAGCATAACAACAGGAGGAAATATTAAGCATTTTTATCTATTTTGGATACCTTAAATCACCTTAGACCTTGCAACCTTTATAACTTGCATTACCAACCTTAAAACACTTTTTTAGACCCCCAAACATTTATGAATTGCATTTACCAATGTTCAGACACTTTCTTAGACCCTCAAACAACATTTTTCTTAGTCTGTTTTCTGAGACTGTTATGAATATTTATTGTTTTTTACCTAAAGGGATGTAAATGATTACATCTGAGGCCTGTTTCTTGAGTCTGGCAACAAGGCATATTGTATCCAGACCTGACAGTAACAGCTCTAGAAGTCATAAGGCCTGTTCTCCTGCCTTATGGAAGGAAGAGAATTGAGAAGGCAGCTGAAGTCTCCCAAGACAGAAGTTGGCAATATGACCATGGGACCTCAGTGTGAGGCCAAAACAGACCTGCAATGTTATCCTGGGCTGGTAAGGGTAGTGGAAGATGATGATTCTAGGAGCCATTTGTCCTCTGCCAGGTCAGGGAGCTCAAAGGCTGGAATTGTCTGTAGCTTTTGTGCTGGTTGAGCCTCCATGGCTGGGCATAGAGGACAAGCCTGCATGGAAGCATTTTGACTTCCAGAAACATGTCTGCCAGGAGGCAGCCATGGTTTTTTGAGGGAGCTGCAGGACCAGCATCCCCTCTGGCTACATTTGAAACAAACACCTGGCAGAACTGACTTTTGGCTATACCCTCGTGGGATGGGGCATTGCAGACCTCTTGTTTTCTGTATGGGAATGCCAACAGCCTCAGAGCAGCAGCCAAGGACTGGAGCATAGTTTTTGTTGTAAATGAGCCTGTCAGGAAGGCTCATCCCTTATTATGCTGTTTATTAAAGATAGCAGTGAGGGCATGTTTGCATCTATAGGATTATAAATATATTTTTGGACATGTTAGAGGACTTGATCATGTATGAGATGACTGACTATTAACTTCATTCATTAACCATCAAATATTAGGACTTTAGGTTTTGTCCCCATTAAGTTGGAGCCTTAAAAGTCATAAATATAGTCCATTACAGTGAAAGCATAACAGTTTTCTATATGGTTTATATATAAACAATTCATAGCTTATAAAAGTCTAAGGCTATACTATAGATTAATAATATTACCATTCTTAGTAAACAAGACCAAGCATATTTTAACCTTTTGATAGTGAAGATATAGCACAATGATCAAGCCTTAATGTAAATAAATGCCTCTAAAAGTAATAGATCTTAATTTAGAGTATTGGTAAAAACTTGTATGTAGTAACTCTGAGTTATGAGTTTTAAAACCAACAATATAGCAGAACAGTATAAAGCAATTTTAAAATTACATTTGAATTTATTATAGCAAACTTATAGCCAGAAAGCCTAGTGGTGAATCTGGATCATAGGCAGCTCATGGCAGGAGAAACAGCATTTATTAATTTATGAATTGATAAAGACATAGGCAGTTAGACATACATTTCAAATTAGTTTAATTTGAATGGACCTTTGTAACTTTGAAATTTTAGCATTATATAAAAATTATTTTGAATCAGTGTTGAATCATATATATTGTAAATGTAACTTTGAATTTTAATAAAAATCCATACCAATTTAAAATGAGACTTGTTGCTGTCCTAATCTAAAAGGAGACAAAATAAAGAATTAATTATTATTAAAATTGTTCTTACCACATGATCGCCTTAAGGTTTACAGTTTAATTTTAAGATTTTTTTTGACAGTATAAAAAGAAACCAGAGAATATATTTAGTGAGATAGCAGGCAGAGAGAAACAGACAAGACTTTGAGAAAAGAAAAATAGGAATGGTTTTTTTACTTCACAGATCGCTCTTAGTGTTATTGGATATTACTGGATATTTGACATTTGAGTAGGGCAAATATAGGTGTAGACGCCAGAGGTTTTCCTAAGAGACGAGACTATGAGGAAGCAGTTCCTTCAAATGAGAAAAGGGAAATGGAAATGGACCCTGCAGCTAGTGGTTCATCAACAAAATAGCCCGGCTAAGCCCAAGAACCTCGGTGCCTGGTATCACCTTTATCAGCAGTAAGGCCAAGTTTTCCTAGCATGAATTTCATCTGTGGGAAAGGATAGGGGCAGATAGTCAGCTTTAGAATGGAGGTAAGAAGGGGCACAGAGGCCTTTTAGGGTCTAAAAGACACTGAAGTTTTATAGCTCTGAAAACAGTGGGACAGAAACAAAGTAGTAAAAGCAGGTGGCAGTGGGGGAAACCATGGCGTTTTTTTTAATTTTGTTTTGAGTTTTTATAACCAAGATGGCTGCCAATCATGTGACTGCCCTTGATTGCCCTAAGTGAACGTGGCGGTGAAACCATGAGCTTGCCCTTAGAGGAGATGACAGTGGAGCCATGGCTCCACCCTCCTTATCCCAAAATCAACATGGCAGCTAGCCATGTGCAGTGTGTGACGATAATTGCATACCTAGACCAGGTGCTTGCAGGTGGGATGGCTGTCCTGGCCTGGTTCAAAACAGTCTTTGAGCATGTGACACAGCTGATCAGAAGTTTGCACAACTGAAAACCCTCCTCTGCAAGCCAGCCTCTCCTGGCAGGCATTCCACAGGAGATTTAAAACCTCGCCCATGCAGCCTGGGCCTGAGGCAACAGAGCAATCTAAAGCCATCTGTGTGTGTGCAGGGTCCCCAGCAATTGCTTACCTAACAGCAGTTCAGAAGCAGGCTGTGTCTGTGTCTGACATGGCAGTTTCAGCATCTGGCATGAGTGGTTTAGCTTCCCCAAGCCAAATATTGCACAGCATGAGTATGCACCCTGTACCCGGTGCTCTGAGCAAATGACAGGTGTGGGAAGTAAGGGCTGGAGAGTTGAGAGAAAGAGCAGTTGTTAAGGCATAAATGATTGAGTAGTGGTTAAGGATAGGTAGAGCAGAAGAAAAATCTGGTAAAGGCATCATGATCTAAGTAAGGCTTCCTGGTTTGATCATACCAGGTGCTACCAGGAGAGCCCTTCCCGACCATCACACCAATGTTAGGACCAAAGAAATAATGATGGGCACAACAGATTTTATATGGAAGAGGTTTATTAGATGGAGATGAAGAAAGAGAAGGAGAGAGTGAGACATGATAGAGGGAAGGGAGGGAGTGCCCCAACAGAAAAAGGGGAGAGAGCAAGAGAACAAGAAGGCAAGAGAGCAAGAGGGCAAGAGAACAACAAAGTTTCAGGCTGATCCTTTTAAGGAGAAATTTAACCACTCCTGCCAGGTGTGGCTACCTGGCAGGTGACAGATGATGACATCATACATTGCTAGGCAATGCAGAAGCAGGCTGCCTAAATACTAACACTAAGGAGAAAGAGATATAAGAAATGTGAATAAATGAGTTTTTAAAAAGTACATCAAAACAGATCTCCTCATGTCTCTCTTGCTCTCTTTGTCTCTTTCTCCCTGCTCCACCTGGGGCCCTTCTTTTGGGACCTGGATCCCACCTTACCTCTCCTGCCCTCTGTAGGCTCTTCAGCTCTTTATTACTACTGAGAGATGATGGAGAACAATGTGTACATAACATTGAGAAAGGAGATTCTTCAATAGTAATTGCAATACCAGAATGTGTTAGCACTTAGCTCACCTAGCTCAGTTCTGCAATTAACAAGGAATATACAAAGACACATCTTAATGCAATGTGAATGAAGGTCACCTCTACACCAGAAGGTGTTTTTGCTTATCTCATTGTTGTTGTGGGCAATGATCAGAGCTTTCTGAATTTCCTAGTAGGAATAGCCCTGACTCATGAGGTGATTAATCTCGCTTAAGAACTGCTATGAGGAGACAATGGCAAAAGAGTTAGCAATGGTGCTCACACCTTGCTGATAGCTACTTGCTTTTCATTCAGAGTTGATTCTCTGAGGAAATGATCGGGGGTGGGGTGCTCAGGAACTTGGAAACCCTCATTGAAGTTTAGGAGATCATCATCTAGAGACAACCAGCCAAAGAAGGAGCTGGCATCAGAGATGTCAGACAGGTCCACCCAGCCAGTGCAGCTAGCACAAGTGGCTTAGGTACATCATACCTATAGTCCTCATTATCTGATTCCTTGGGGACAAGACTGGTGTGGGCTGGAGCCAGATTCCCTTCCCAAAGGTGGTGTTTTCCATTACAAATACTGCCTGGGACTAAATTGTAGTGCTCTTTTTGAAAAATTTTCCTTTACTTGGGGTGTTTAGGCCTCTACCTCCTTTCTACCAACAACCCCCTGCATCCTTAAATAGGAGAGAGAAAAGGTTAGTGGGGAAAGGAGGCCCAGACCCCTTTACTTCTCCTGGTTATTTAGGGTCAACGGGTTTTTTTAGGGCTCTATACAATATCTGTCAACCACAGATTCAGCTAATAGTCTTCAGACTGCTGTTCCTAGAAGCGTTTCTCCTCTTTCTATCTTCTCCAACCACCACAACCATCTCTGGCCACTCCAAACTGCTATACACCATGTATGAACACCAAATGCCTCATCACACCACACCAAACACCACACCAAACACCACACCACCTCTTTCTCACCCCTCATATTTTCACTCTTTGTGTCCTAGACATTGCCATTCTCCATGCCACGTGTGAGAGGCTGTTACCAGCTGGCAAAAGTCATGCTCCACAAGAAACAATTAACAGGTGTAGACAAAGTATAGGCCAATTAAATCCCACATTTGAGATTAAAATAAAAGGATATTTATATAACATACAAAGAAACCAAAACTTCCATTACACTAAATGTTATGTATGCATTGCTTCATATGTACAAACTGTCAATTTGATGGTCACAGTCACATGCTCTTAACTCTGGGTTCCCTCTAAAGGCCATTTGGGCTCTGGTTTCTGAATTACTATGGACCTAGGTGTGAGAGTGATACACTGTGTATCCGCTGCCCTTTCTTATTACTGCACAGGTATCAATTTAGGCATAAGAAGAGGCCAGGTAGCAAGAGGGCAAGTGAGAGAGGCATGTAAAAAAAGGCTTGATTTTTGGGTGCCCACTCTCTGAAATTCTATTGGGCTACTACTCATATCCATGGAGGTATCCAGACTAAATGTGCTTCCAAACTTACTAATATCTATACTGGTTTCCATTTGTGAGGTCAATGAACTTAAAAATATGTACAGATTACAAACAATGGTGATGCTAACATATCTAAAATGTACCTCTTTTTTAAACTTAAAAAGAGTATAAGTTTCAAGAAATTGACATGAATCCAACTCTCATGGGTCAAACTCCAAAAAACAACCCTACCAATCAACAATCTAAGGTTGCCTATTTCAGAGGGTGCAATCCCCCACTTTTCCTGGTTTTGGAGCTTTCCTCCTTCAACTACCAAGACCACAGCTGAAAAGTTGCAAAAGTACTCCTAAGAAAAAATATTCTTCCTAACCTATTTAAGTTTATCTTGTGTACACAGGTCATGGATGGAGCAAATGTATCAACACTTTTCTGCTAAACCTGAGCCAACAGAAAAAGAGCATTTTTCCAGCATTAACTCAGAAAGATGTATTTTTCTTTTAATAAAAAAAAAAAAGTCAGAGACTGCTTGCTAGAGATCTTGTGGGGAAACACAAACTCACAATATCCTGGAGTCTTTGCCTCAGAGAGCAGCTCCCAACCACCCATTTGGAAACACTGTCCATGTTGTGCAAGAAGTTGATTCCATAACACTGCTCTCACCTCTGAAGGCCACATCAAGTTCTACCACACTATTTTTCCATATTCAATGAACCCTGAGTCTTTGTGGAACATAAATATTTGTTCTTCCCTTACCATGGGACATGTTGAGAATATGAATCATTTCTCAACAAGTCTTGTTTCTAGAGTGACACAGGAGTTCCTGGCCTTCTCAATGTTTAATTCAACAACCTCAGAGATCTCCACAGCAAAGTTTGGTTTTCATCTTGAAAAGGGCTTTAAAGAAATTAGTCCCCACTGTGAAGAAGCATTTTCTCTTATTTTTTCTCCCTAACCTATCTAACTTTAACTTTATCTGCTTCTCTTAATGTGTGTATGTACATGTATTTGTTCCAATACTGTGCCAAGTCCAATTGTTTCCTCAAAATCTGGACATCTTCAAAGTGGTTAGCCCCAGGTGGTCCTGAAGAGCATGGATATCAACATGTCAGGCCTGATAGAGACCCAGATAATTACTCCAGAAACTGGACGAGGACCTCAGATGGCACACACAACCCACTTCCTCTCTGATGGCAGGCCTCATTTTGTTTGCTTGCCCCTATGATGGGACCAATTGTTCTCACTTTGTGTTTCTTTCCAAACCTTTGCCTTATCCTTTTCCCTTGGGGGTGGATTTGCATAGTCTCCAGGATGGCAGTTAACCAAATGCTTCTGCACCCATACCTCCTACTGATCACCAGCCCAGGAATTCCCGACTCCCTGACAATCACACACACACATTGTCCCATGACTGCAGGAAGTAGCCAGATCTGAAGTACACTTATATCCAAAAAAGTCAGGATATTTTGGAAGAAGCCCTGCTTGCCCCTGCACAAGCCAAGGAACCCCATCTGTTATTCTTCCCTCACTTCACCTGCACGGAGAAAACTCCTGGGTGACCTGTCCCAACTCCTTGTCACTGCATTTCCAGCAACTCACCCTAGCTTGCACCCCAGGAGGCTAAGTTTTCAACAACATATGGGCACAAGCCCAGCTTCTAGCTGACACACTTGCTTTGCCGGAGTGTGCAACTCCACCTGTGGAATTGATGACCCCAGCCCTGCCCCCAGCAAGAGCTGCCTCCTAATAAACTGCCTTTATCTCCTTTTATTCTGATTTAATCTGTCCTGTATCTGCATCACCAAGGTAGAGAAAAAGACTTTTAGAAAGGGTTTATTCGGCTTACACATCCACAATTCTGTTCATCACCAAAGAATTCAGAGCAGGAACTCAACCAGAGTTAGAAGCTGGAGGCAGGAGCTGATGTAGAGGCCATGGAAGGATGCTGCTTACTGGCTTGCTTTTACTGGCTTGCTCAACCTCCTTTCTTATATAACCCAGGACCACCAGCCAGGGATGGCACCACCCGCAAAGGACTATGAAATTTGATCACTAATTGAGAAAATGCCTTATTCACTATGATGGATCTCATACTGAAAATCCATCAACTAAAACCCCTAACTCCGTGATGACTCTAGCTTCTGTCAAGTTGACAAAACCAGCCAGTAGAGGTCTAATACCCTAAATATGTTTTGTTTTTAAGTTTAAAAATACCTTGACATCAAGATAACAGCCCAATTTAAAAGTGGTGTTCAGACCAAATCTGAGAATTCTCAAAAAAGGAAACTCAAATGGATGAGAAATATTTAAAGAACTGGTCCACATCCCTAGTCATCAGTATAATGCAAATTAAAGCTACTTTGAGATTTCAGCTTATACTAGTCAGAATGGCCAAGTTGAATAATATAAATGACACTTCATGCTGGCAAGGATGTGAAGTAAGGAGAACACTCATGAATTGCTCTTGAGAAAACAAACTTGTACTGAGAGACCAAAGAATTGACATTTCTGAGGACTGCCCCATTGCCCAGCCTTTGGCTGGCATTTCAGCCTTCCCAGCCCCTTGATGTCAACAGCCCCATGGTCAGCACTGAATCATCTTCAAATGAATAGACTTCCACCAAAAATCTCACCTAACAGGTTGAAATTCTAAGTCAAAAGGGGCTCCATGACATTAGCTATTATCTTGGGGATCTGCTTAGCTGGAGTAGGAACTGGTATTGCAACACTGGATGTACAAAGTCAAAATTATAACAGCTTAAAGGCAGATATTGATAAAGATATTCAATTCCTTGAGCACTCAATCACCCATTTAGAAAAGAATGTTTATTCTTGGTAGAAGTAGTGTTACAAAGCAGAAAAGGCTTATATCTATTATTTTTACAATGGGATGGGCTATGTGCAGCCTTTAGAGAGAAATGTTGTTTTTATGTAAACCAGTCAGGAATGATTAGGAAATCCTTAGCAAGAATAACAGAGAGCCTGGAGAGACCCTACAGAGAAAAGATTCCAGAGGATGATTTCAATTCTGATATAATAGTTCTCCTTGGCTTCCTACCCTTCTATCCACCCTGATGGAATGCCTACTCATTTTGATTTTTAACTTTGGGCCTTGTCTTTTAAATTGTTTGATGGCTTTCATGAAGAAATGCTTGAGAGTGATACAGCTAATGGTACTCAGATCCCATTGTGGAAAGGTAAATCTTACAGATATGACTCTAGGTGTTATATCTGGAAGACCCAAGACTGATCATGGGAAGAGGGGAATGAGAGACCAAAAAATTAAAAATTGTTTTGGGGGTATTTTTTTGAGGTTTGGAGCACAGGCCTGGGCGAAACCCAACCAGGTGTAGACATGTCCAGCCACCTGAGGAAAGGAACTAGCCTTACTGAATTCTTTCCCTACTCACTAGAAATACAGTTGCTAGGAAACCAGCCCAGATGGCCAGGCCAGAACTGTTAATAGTCTTGGTGCCTAAAGTAAATCAATCATTTCAAAAGTCAGTTTCCCTTAGTTATGTAACACCAAGGCATGTAACTCCCCGCTTGTGTTTTTTCTCTTTAAAAACCTAGACCGTGGGGCAGCACTCCTCCTCTTCAACCAGGGAGAATGCTACTACCCAAGCTCGAGCTTATAATAAAAGATCCTCATATATTTGCAGCAGATTCAATTCCTGGTGGTCTTGCGGGGTCTCATGAACTGGGCATAACAGTATATCCAATATGGAAATCAATGTGATGGTTCCTCAGGAAGTAGGGAATAGATCTAGTTCAAGATGCAGCTATACTACCCTTGGTCATTCACCCAGAGGACACTTCATCCTTCTACAGAGACTGATTATTCATAATATCCAGAAATTGGAACCAACCTAGATGTCTACTTTCAGATGAAGGAGTAAGGAAAATGTGCTACATTTCCATAATAGAACATTACTCAGCTATTAAAGGTGATGTTCATTGTGCTTTTTATTTTTCTGTTTTGTCCTACTCTGATACTTTTTAGTTTTGTTTTATTGGTTTTTTTTATTATTGCTTGGAGATCTGTTTGTTTTATAAGGAGAGGCAGAGAGGATGTGGATCTGGTGGGAGAGGAGAATAGGACGAACTGATAGGACTAGGCAAAGGGGAAACCCTAATCAAAATATACTGTATGAAAAAAATCTTTTTTTCAATAAAAGAAAAAGATAAAGTTTAAGTGGTGGGGTATGGTAGTAATTCCAGATAATTTCTACGGTTACCATCTTGGCTTACATGGGAAGACACAAATACAATGAGAGATACTTTATCAAAGCATGAGGTGAATAGCTTCTAAAGAACAACAGCTATGGCTATCTCCCAACCTCCACAAGTATATGAACACATATCCTGCATCTGTGCACATACATAGAGCATACTCACATTCACAACAAAACAAATTGTAGATCATGTATGTCTATATAAATAATTTTTATTTACCAATAATATTTCAATAAATGTACATGAAATGAAGTATAAATAAACAAGTATGTGAAATTTTCATATAAGTATCATTGGGGAAATGTGATAAAAATTGAAAATTTAAATTTGCATTATTTTTATATCCAGAGAAATTTTAATTAGTAAGCAGAATTTAAACTATAATTTAAACCACTCTTTATGACTGAGAGTAGAGTAAAATGTTTTCAACAGAAGGCTTAAAAAGTCACTATCAGCAAGAAGCTTCTTTTCAGTAACCTCAGCATCAAGGACACTTTATGATATAAAGTAAAAATGAGAAAAGAGATTTTATGTGAAAATAGCAACTTACAGTGTACAATGAACTTAAGAACATTATAGTACTTGGCATCAGAAATGTCAAAAGAATGTATGTCTGTAATAACACAAATTATTTAAAATCGTATGAATATTCTCACTTTGCTACTTGAACAATTGAAATTTAAGAAGAATCTATAATTTAGGAAAAATATTTACTGCTGCTATACTGGCATGTCAACTGCACACATCTAAAACTCCAGTTCCAGGGATCCCATGACTTCTTCGGACCAATGTGAGTACCACAATGCATATATGCATGCATGATGGCATAGCATTTCAACATTCAAATAATAGCAAATGACTCATTTTTTAAAGAGGAGGAAAATCTTTAAAAAATATAGTTGCACTTTGACTTCAAGATTTTAAGCACATTGATTAGTCTCTTATCAGAACTGACTTGTACCAAAGGAGTTATGGTGGGATAGGCATTTATCACAAACTTCTGAACAGTCTGGATGAAGGGGTCATACTTCCATAATTGGAATGAGGTAATTGAGATGATGAAGTCCACCCAGTACAGGATCACAAAGAAAACCACCAGCAGCAAGATGGTTTGGGTGGCCCTATTCTCAGGGGACACTCTCGGGTGGCTGATACTATGAAGATGCTTGCATTGCCTCTGATGTCTGAACAAGATAATCACCATGTATGTACTTGTGGTCAGCATGACTCCTACAAGAAGCACATCTCTGGAGGTTATCACTGTGAGAATCAATCCTCTGATGATGTAATTCATGGGGAACAGTGAGCAGGATTTAGTGACCTTCATCTGGTTGGTTGCATTCATGTTGGTATAAGCGCCAATATAGAATATCAGACTACTACAGAAGGACAAATTGAAAGACCAAATATAGAAAGCATTGATCGTGTATTGTTTTTTAGTTTATGTTTAAATTTTGCCAATAAGGAGTTACTGGGACTGATAGTGACAGCCTGGAACTCACTCAGGAGGCAGGTGATGCAGATAGAGAGGCCTCTCATCACCCAGCTTGTGTAAAAAGTTGCCTTACAATTGAAGCCATTCTCAATGTTCAGTGACTCAAATATGTCTGTAAGCCAAATGTTCCCTCCTGTGAGGATCATCATTATGTGAACAAAGGACAGTTGACAAGACATCAGGTCTGTGGGTTTAGGTCTGTGACCTAAGATTATGAAGGTATAGAAAAAAAAGAAGAAACATATTGACCAGGACTCCAACCCCAGTCTGAAAATAAAGGACATTCCTGAATGAAGACATCAATGAAAAAAAGAGCATAGTGGAAGCCTACTTCTTGTATCTGAAAAAAATTATACATCAAACTTGTAATTTATGGAATACTATATTTATACCAATTTCTATTTTCCCTACTAATTCTTGATTAATCTCTCTCTTTAAATTTTGATGTTCCAAACTGTACATCAGACATTTCTATAGATCCTCCATGCATCTCTTGTATATAGCAAATTATAAATAACAAATATATTCACATTCATATCTATACAGAAGGCATATTTTGTGTGCCTGTACTGTATCTGGTTTTCATAGCTTAGAAATCCAATCCTATTGCTTTGCCTCATTATATAATTTGTCTCAATATAATTAATTGCCTCATTATATAATTAACACCTAAAACAGTAGTAGAGGACACAGAATACAATACACATTTATACAACTGAACAAAACTATGTTAGTCTAGAGAGAAATATCACTACATGAACCCAAAAAAGCAGGTGAGTCAGTCTCATATTCTATAATTTTACTATTCTCTATTTTGTAACTATCCATGTTTTCATTCATAATTCTAATGGAATCACAGTCATAATTCATGATGATCTCTCTATTTTAATCATCCAAAGGTCTATCTCAATTCATCATTTTTGTTTATTTTTCCAGAAATCTTATATTCTCAGAATCTAGAATTGAAGACACAGATGTACTTAGAGACCATTAGTGTACCTTCTACACCCTATTAATTGTAGAACCATTATGACTACAATTGGAACTAGATGGTTTCCACTTCAGTTTCTATCATATTTAAACCCTGTGTGGACTCCAATGCAGGATTAAAGAACTAACTCTCAGCTAGTTAGTAAAGACAAACACTATTTTCTTTACTTTTTGCGGAGTTGGGGGAAGGAAGCACAAACCTTTGGATACTTGATTTTTGACAAAGCCAAAACCATTTAATGGAAAAAAGACATCTTCAATAAATGGTGCTGGTCTAACTGGATATCTATATGTAGAAAAATGCAAATAGATCCATATTTATCACCATGCACAAAATTAAAGTCCAAGTGGATCAAAGACCTCAATATAAAACCAGACACACTAAATTAGTTAGGAAAAAAAGTGGGGAAGAGCCCAGAACTCATTGGCACAGGAGACATCTTCCTGAACAGAACACCAACAGCATAGGCTCTAAGATCAACAATCAAAATGGACCTCATGAAACTGAAAAGCTTCTGTAAAGCAAATGACACTGTCATCAGAATAAAATGACAGCCTATAGACTGGGAAAGGATCTTCACCAACCCTATATCTTACAGAGGGCTAACATCCAGAATATATAAAGAAGTCAAGAAGTTAAAAAACAACAAACCAAGTAACCCAATTTAAAAAATGGGGTACAGAGCTAAACAGAGAATTCTCTGTAGAGTAAATAGAAGGGAAGAGAAACAGTTAAAGAAATGCTCAAAGTCCTTAGGCATCAGGGAGATGCAAATCAAAATAACCCTGAGATTTCACCTTACAGCCATTAGAACGGCTAATATTAAAAAAAAAAAACTCAAGTGACAATGCATGCTGGAGAGGATGAGGAGAAAGGGGAGCCCACCTCTATTGCTGGTAGGAATATAAACTTTATACAATAGAATACTATTCAGCAATTAAAAACCAGTTTGCAGGGAAATGGTGGAATCTACAAAAGATCACCCTGAGTGAGGTATCCCAGAAGCGGAAAGAGACATACAGTATATACTTAATTATAAGTGGATACTAAACATATAACATAGAATAAACCTATAAAAATCTGTACATCTAAAGAAGCTAAGCAAGAAGGGGGACTGTGGGTAAGATTGCTGGAGCCTCCTAGCAGATTCAAACGGTCCTTGAGTTAGGAGTGAGGATGAAAATTAATAAACTAACACACAACACACATGGGACTTTTCTAAGAGGCTCTAGATTCAACCAGCCAGCAGCAGCCTGACTTTATTGCAGAGAGCCTTTAAGCCAGAGCAAAAACAGCTCAAAACAATGGGTTAAATTTACAAGGAGGTGAAGCAAGAGGTGTGATCTTCACAAACTATCCCACCTGCTGTCACAAACAAAAGGAGATGGACTTGTAAATTTTTTCCTGACTTCAGTGAATGCCTGGTAAAAGCAATCTTTCCACTGAGATTTAAATATCAAAGCAGCTGCCAGATAAATGGCTCCCGACAGGTCTCCTTTTTTTTTTTTTTTTTTAATTAGCCATAATTAAAAAGTTATGGAGTTATGGAGTTATGGAGTAGAAGATGTGCCTGTCTTAGGTTGTTTCTCTCATAATACATATTCTTACCTGTCATTGCTACATGAATTCCATCATTCATGCCCTGTCTTGGGTTGAACATATCCCAGAGAAACATTACCTGTCTCTGACTACCAACCTCTACTAGGGTAAACACTGGGGTTTGATCAGCTGAGCTTTGACATTCTAAAAGGCCTTCAGGCAGCGTCGCTGGTAGGAACACATCTCCTATCACAAGCCAAGTCCAAAATAACACTCCATAAAGGTGACTTAACAAATTATTCCTTGTGTAAATTACCAAGTCTGAGAAACATTTACAGGAACCATAGTAAAAGGCTGTCAAGCAATCAGAACCATTTGAAAGCTTACAAATACAGTTTGTTACTTTACACTGAAGGCAAGAAACATTAAAGTTTGAATCTTGGTAAAATTTCAAACAACAAAACAAAAGGGGAATTTACATAGGCACTTACAGGGCCCTCCCAACAGTTTTTGAAGCGAGCTTGTTTTGGTCTGCTGAAAACCAGTCAGACCAAAGTTTCACAGTTAGTCCTCTTTTTTATTCTTTGTGATTTTGTTGAGAATTGTCCTTATTAACACAGCAATCCATTGTATAAGAGGTTTCTCTACATGACGCCTTCTCCCAGGAGCAAAATTAAACAAAAGCAGGTCAGGAGCTTAAGTCCAATGCAGTTTTTCGGTGTCAGTCAGGGCACAATTTATGATTGTCTGCAGCTGGAACATCTTTCTTCTGGTGAACAACTCCTGCAAATCATACCAGCCTTTCTGGGATCCATCTGGCTCCTTCTGCGTCCTCTGGAAAAACACAAATATGCCCTCTTCCCCATATTAATATGGGGTCAGGGCCCTGCCATATTCCAGTAACCGGATCTTTCTATTTTACTTGGGCATAATTATTTTTGGTATTAGGATGCCACAATCTATCAGCCACAGAACTGCCTTGTATATCCACGTTCAAAAAATTTAAGATAAATAGAGCATGATTTTAATATAATTCTGTGGTGTTTGGGGATATAGCTCCCCCCCTTTTTATTTTTTGCAATTGGTTCTTAAGAGATCCATGGACTCGGTCCACAATTCCTTGGCCTTGAGGATTATATGGAATGCCTGTTTTATGACTTACACTCATTTGTGCACAAAAATGCTGAAAAGCTAGACTCATATATCCCAAGCCATTATCAATTTTTATAATGGAAGGAATACCAATTTCAGCAAAACACTTTAAGAATGACTTATAACATGTTTGACTTATAACATGAATGACTTATAACAGGGTTCTTCTGTTAAGGGAGTTGCCATGATAAATCCTGAAAAAGTGTCAATTGTTACATGAACATATTTATGTTTCCCAAATTCTGGGACATGAGTTACATCCATTTGCCATAAATGATTGGGAGTCAAGCCTCTAGGATTGACACCATAATGAGGTACATTAAAATGTTCAGGATAAGAGGAACATGATCTTACAATTTGTCTAGCGGCTTTTCTGGTAATATTAAAAAATTTTTTAAGCTCTTGCTATTTTGATGATGTAATACATGAGAATTTTGAGCCAATTCTTGTTGAGTTAATCCAACCAAATGTGTGACTTGATCTGCTAAATCATTCCCTGAAGGTAAAGGTCCAGGAAGCCCTGAATGAGCTCTAATATGCCCTACATGGCAAGGCTGTACATGGCTCCAAGTACTTTGTTGAATCTCTCTAAATAGATCTTGTATTTATTAGCTGTATTAACATATGGTACAGTCTCTAGGACTTGTAAAGCTTTAGCTATATAATGGCTATCAGTGTATAAGTTGAAAGAGGTAGAAGCCATATTTTTAAAGACTGCAGCAACAGCTTGTAATTCTACAACTTGAGCTGAGGCTGGCAATGTTTGCAAAAAAGTTTGTCCCTGTAGTACATATACAGCTTTTTCACTTGAAGATCGATCCATCTGTGAATACTGTTGGAACTTGAGGTAATGGCTCTTGTTTAATTATTTTAGGAAATACAAAAGCATGCTCATTGGCAAACTGAAGTAATTTATGTTTTGGATAATGATTATCAATACAGCCTAAATAATGAGCAAAAGCTATCGCCCAACAATATGCATTTTGAAATAACCAATCTATTTGCTGTTTGGTAAAAGGGACTCCAATTAAAGAGGGTTCTCTACCAAAATACTTGCGAGATTCTGTGTGAGCCATTTGAACTAAACTAGCCACTGCTTCATAATATGGTGTCAGAACACGAACAGGAGACAGGCAAGTGCAACCATAATAATGATTCTTCTTGCCACAATACAGCAGTTGGAATATGAACAGTAGGCAAAATATATGCACCCCATTCTTTTGAATAATCAATATATTGAACATGCTGCTTTTCAATAGCTAATTCTATCTTTTGCAAAGCATCACGAGCTTCTTTGGTAAGCTCCCTTTTTGACAAAGGATCAGCCTCTCCTTTTAAAATGTCAAAAAGTGGTTTTAGCTCTCCTGTAGTTAATTTTAAATGGGGTCTTAGTCAATTAATATCACCTAACAAATTTTGAAAATCATTTAAAGTTTTTAGGTTGTCTTTCCTTAATTGAATTTTTTGAGGCATAATGGTGTGAGGATATAATTTATGTCCCAAATACAAATAGGGTGGTTCTGTCTGCACCTTTTCTGGTGCAACCTCTAAACCTAGATCCTTTAAAGCTTGCTGTAAGTGTGTAAAAGCAGTTAATAAAATCCCTTCATTTTTATGAGCCAGTAAAATGTCATCCATATAATGAATAATATACACAGAAGAATATGCCTCTCTAGTTTTAAAAACAGCTTGAGCCACAAATTTTTGACATAAGGTCAGACTGTTTGCCATACTTTGAGGTAATACAAGCCAATGATACCTCTTCATAGGTTCTTTAAAATTTATTGATGGCATGCTAAAGGCAAATATTTTACAACCTTGAGGAGCAAGAGGAATAGTATAAAAACAATCTTTTAAATCTAGTATAATTTTAAAAATATCTCTAGGTATAGCAGAAGTGGTAGGCAATCCAGGTTGTAAGGCTCCCATTAATTCCATGGTTTCATTTACTTTTCTGAGATCTTGTAAAAGTCTCCATTTTTCTGACTTCTTTTTTACAACAAAAATAGGGGAGTTCCAATGTGAGTTTGATGGAACAATATTGCTGCTATCAAGCTGTTCCTGTACTAACTGCTCAGCAGCTTTAATTTTCTCAAGGGAAAGAGGCCACCAATTCACCCACACAGGATCATCTGCTTTCCATGTTATTGGATCTGCATGAGGCAAAGGTTGTTCAGTGACCTCCCCTAAAAATGACCCAACCCCTTTTGAAAATTTCTTGGGGTAGGAATTAATTGCTGAGCTATGCCTTGTCCAGATTTTTCCAATCCTGAATTTGGTAGATGTTCTTGATTAAGTATCTGATTGGTAACTGCATTGCTAGGACTAAAAAGATACACTCCCATGTTACTCATCACATCTCTACCCCACAGATTAACTGGAAGTCCAGGAATAATGTATGTTTTAAAAGTTCCCTCGTGTCCTTCCTCATCCTTCCGAGTTAACTCATCACTACCTTGTTCAGGACATTGGCTTTGTCCTATTCCTCATAACTGTGTAATAGAGGATTGTTTAGGCCAATGCATAGGCCACTGATCAACAGTTAAGACAGAAATATCAGCTCCTGTATCCAATAACCCTGTAAATTTTCTTCCATTTTGCCTAGCTTCTTGTAAAGAAGCTTGCAAAGGGAATACAGTTGCCCGTACAGTGGACAAAGTAAAAGATCCCCTTGTCTTTTTGGCCACTGCAACTGTAGTAGTCACAGGAGTAGGGCCCAAAACTGTAACGAATGATGGAGTTGGAGTGGGGGATTGAGCCTCATTTTTCCTAGTAATTAATTCTCCAATTTTTCTGTTTATTTCCTCCAAGCCACATTTTAGTCTTTTAATTTCTTTTTTGCCAAGGCTTATGCTTTTTAACATGCATAGCCTGATTCAGAAGGTATCTCTCAGAATAATAGTGATCTGGTTCTTCCTCCAACTCTGCAATCTCATTAGGATGTAAGTTTCCCTCAAAGTCTCCTTCTGGAAAGAAATTACTGTCATCAGGAGGGAAATATAACTCCTCTGGAGGAGCTGATGGTATAATATCATTTTCTCTTGTAGCCTGCCATCTTTCTAACCTCCTTTTCTCTGAGCCTGAAAGTTTAAATTTCTCATTTTCCTGCTTCTTATACAGACTATCTTTAATTAAGTTCCATACAAATAACACTAGGCTAATGTCCCATTTTTATTTTTGGATTTACTCACTGCGCCCTTTCTACTTAATGATGTGAGCTCGCCAACAGCTGTGGTATCCTTCACTGATTCCCTGCATCTCAAGCCCCATGTCCGGGCACCAATCTGCTGGAGCCCGCCAGCAGAGTCAAAAGGTTCTTGAGTTGGGAGTGAGGATGAAAATTAATAAACTAACACACAACGCACATCGGAATTTTCTAAGAGGCTCCAGATTCGACCAGTCAGCAGCAGCCTGACTTTATTGTAGAGAGCTTTTAAGCCAGAGCAAAACAGCTCAGAACAATGGGTTAAATTTACAAGGAGGTGAAGCAAGAGGTGTGATCTTCACAAGCTATCCCACCTGTTGTCACAAACAAAAGGAGATGGACTTGTAAATTTTTTCCTGGCTTCAGTGAAGGCCTGGTAAAAGTAGTCTTTCCACTGAGATTTAAATATCAAAGCAGCTGCCAGATCAACGGCTTCTGACATAAGATGATCAATCCTCACTCAGAAAGACAATTGGGAAGGACTTTGGAAGAAGTAGAAAACAGGAAACAGAACAGGAGCCTACCATAGAGGGCCTCTGAAAGACTATCCAGCAGTGTATCAAAGCACATGCTGAGGTTCATAACCAAACTTTTGGCAGAGTGCAGGAAATCTTATGAAAGAAAGGGGAGATAGTAAGAACTGCAGAGGGTAGGAGCTCTATAAGGGGGGCAACAGTACCAAAATATATGGGCACAGGGGTCTTCTCTGGAACTGATACTCCAACCAAGAACCATTCATGAATATAGCCTAGAACCCCTGCACAGATGTAGCCCATGGTAGCTTAGTCTCCAAGTGGGTGCCCTAGTTAGGGAATAGGGACTGTGTCTGACATGAACTCAGTGGCTGGCTCTTTGACCACCTCCACCTGAGGGTGGAACAGCCTTGCCAGGCCACAGAGAAAGGCAATGCAGCCAGTTCTGATGAGACCTGATAAGCTAGGGACAGATGGAAAGGAAGGAGGACCTCCACTATTAGTGGACTTAGAGAGGGGTTTGAGAGGAGATGAGGGAGGGAGGGTAGTGTTAGGAGGGAATGAGGGAGGAGGCTACAGCTGGGATACAAAGTGAATAAAGTTTAATTAATATAAAAAATGAAAAAGGAAGCAAATCATTAACATTATAATTCCTTATGGTTTTTTCCAACCATCCATATGGTTATTTTATCTAACTTCCTACTTCTGTATTTACCTTCCACACCCTTATGAATCCACCCCTTCTCTCATTTTTCCTTTTTCTCTATCTTATCAATTGTATCCTGCTACTCACCGTTATTTCCGCACACCTTCTTCTGTATTTCCCTCCCTCTTCCCAGGCTAAGGAGCCCTGTTTTTCCCATTTCCCTGATCACACACTTGAACCTTGCTCTTCTATTCTCTATTGCTCCCACTGGGACCCCTATAATGGCAATGGTCCCATTTTGCTTTTCTGGTTTCCATAGTTACTACAGGCTACATAGTCACATCCTAAGATGTGGAGCTAGGAGCCTCCAACAAGAGAGAAGAAGTAACAGTAACATGATTACTATTTTCCACACATTATGACAAATATGAACTTGCTGAAGATGACCATATACTGACGCTCTTTGGGAATTTCTGTTTAAAAGAGATTCCTTCTGATGCACTGGAAAACAAGGTCCCAAGTGTTACACATCACTAGCTCCCAGACATTTTTACAGTTTCACTCAACAATCTTACCTTTGGTCTTATGTAACTCATCTGGCCGGGTTAATCAGATCAATTTATTAGTGAACTAATTTAATTTTAAAGTCAGTTTTATGACGGAGGAATAGAAAATGACTACTGATTCAGATTGTGAGGGGGGAAAAGCACTCAATTATATTTTCAAGTTCAGTTGCATAATTCACATATATAGATGCATGAACATATAATGGAAATAATGCAGAAGTTAATAGAAGAGACCATCCTACAACATCCCCATGAATATAACACCATGAGCCACAGATTATATATATATATTTATATTTTTATGCCTAAAGAGCTTAATCCAGTGGAGGAATGAATTCATTCAAATCACCAGAGCAAACATCTGATTCTTTCACCAACATACATTTACAGTAGGAGCACAGTAATGTTCTTTTTTCCTTAAAGCTCCAGGATATGAACTGCAGAGATTGGATTGGTGGTTAAGAGCACTTTTACCTCTTGCAGAGGACCTGGGTTAGATTCCCGGCAATGACATGGTGGCTCATAACTATCTGCAACTCTAGTTCTGGGGAATCTATTGACCTCTCTGACATGGCATACTAGTGGTATGCAGACGTAAAAGCAAAATGCAAATACATGAAAAATAATAGATAGATAGATAGATAGATAGATAGATAGATGTAAAAAGTTCCACAATATTTAATTCAAGTCTTGATCTTTAAAGTAATAAAACAGTAACCTTATTCTGATTTTGAAACTGAGAATGCACTGTTGTATGTGGCTGTTAAAATTTAGTATTGCACAAACTTGTGGGGCACAATGAAAGCAGTGCTAAGAGGAAAGTTCATAGCACTAAGTGCCTTCAAGAAGAAATTCGAGACAGCTCATTCAAACAATTTAATGGCTCACTTAAAAACCCTGGAAAAAGAAGAAGCAGACACACCAAAGAGGAGTAGAGAACTGGAAATAATCAAACTCAGGGCTGAAATCAATCAATGAGAAACAAATAAAACAATTCAAAGAATCAATGAAACCAAGAGCTGTTTTTTTTTTTTTTGAGAAAATCAATGAGATGACAAACCCTTAGCCAAGCTAACTAAAAGGCAGAGAGACACCATCCAAATCAACAAAATCAGAAATGAAAAGGGGGACATAACTACAGACACTGAGGATATCCAAACAATCATTATGACTTACTTCAAAAGTCTATATGGCACAAAATTTGAAAATATAAAATGAAATGGACAATTTTCTTGATCAATTCAACTTACCAAAGCTGAATCAGGACCAGGTAAATCAATTAAGTAGTCCTATATCCCCCAAGGAAATAGAAGCGGTCATCATCAAAAGTCTCCCATCCAAAAAAAAAAAAAAAAAGCCCAAGACCAGATGGTTTCAGTGAAGAATTCTATGAGACCTTAAAAGAAGAGCTAACTCCAGTTCTCTTCAAACTATTCCACAAAATAGAAACAGAAGGAACATTACCAAACTCATTCTATGTAGCCACAGTCACCTTGGTACAAAAACCTCACAAAGACCCAACAAAGAAAGAAAATTTCAGGCCAATCTCCCTTATGACCATTGATGCAAAAATACTCAACAAAATACTTGCAAACCGAATACAAGAATACATCAAAAATATCATCCACTATGACCAAGTAGGCTTCATCCCAGGAATGCAGGGGTGATTCAATATACAGAAATCCATCAATGTGATCCACCATGTTAACAAACTGAAAGAAAAAAACCACATGATAATCTCCCTAGATGTTGAAAAGCATTTGACAAAATCCAACATCCATTCATGTTTAAAGTATTGGAGAGATCAGGGATAAAAGGCACATATCTAAACATAGTAAAGGCAATATACAGCAAACCTATAGCCAACATCAAACTGAACGGAGAGAAACTTAAAGAATTCCCACTGAAATCAGGGACAAGACAAGGCTGCCCACTCTCTCGATATCTCTTCAACATAGTTCTGGAAGTTCTTGCTAGAGCAATAAGACCGATGAAGGACATCAAGGGACACAAATTGGAAACTAAGAAGTCAAATTATCACTATTTACAGACAATATGATAGTATATATGAGTGACCCAAAAACCTCCACCAAGGAACTCCTACAGCTGATAAACACCTTCAGCAAAGTGGCTGGATACAAACTCTAACAAATCAGTAGCCCTCCTGTATACAAAAGACAAAAGGGCTGAGAAAGAAATTAGGGAAAAAACACCCTTACAATAGCCACAAATGATATAAAGTACCTTGGTGTAACCCTAACCAAGTAAGTCAAAGACTTGTATGAAAAAAATTTCAAGTCTCTGAAGAAAGAATTAGAAGAAGATATGAGAAGATGGAAAGATCTCCCATGCTCATGGCTTGGCAGGATTAACATAGTAAAAATGGCCATTTTTGGCTTTTGCCAAAAGCAATCTACAGATTCAATGCAATTCCCATCAAATTACCAACACAATTCTTTACAGACCTTGAAAGAAAAATTCTCAACTTCATATGGAATAACAAGAAACCAAGAATTGCTAAAACAATCCTCTACAATAAAACATCTTCATGAGGTATCTCCATCCTTGTACTAAAGAGCAACAGTTATAAAAACTGCATGGTACTGGCATAGAAACAGAATGGTGGATCAATGGAACCAAACAGAAGACCCAGAAATAAACCCACACACTTATGGACACTTGATCTTTGACAAAGATGCCAAAACCATACAATAGAAAAAAAGATAGCATCTTCAACAAATAGTACTGGTCTAACTGGATGTCTACATGTAGAAAAATGCAAATAGATCCATACTTATCACCCTGTACAAAACTAAAGTCCAAGTGGATCAAAGACCTCAACATAAAACCAGACACATTAAATCGGTTAGAAGAAAAAGTGGGGAAAACCCTAGAAGTCGTTAGTATGGGAGACAACTTCCTGAACAGGACACCAACAGCACAGGCTCTAAGAGCAACAATCAATAAATGGGACCTCATGAAACTGAAAAGCTTCTGTAAAGTAAAGAACAAAGTCATCAAAACAAAACAACTGCCTACATATTGGGAAAGAATCTTCACCAACCCTTTATCTGACAGAGGGCTAATATCCACTATATATAAAGAACTAAAGAACCTGAAAAGCAGCAAACCAAGTAATCCAAATAAAAAATGGGGAACAGAACTAAACAGAGAACTCTGTGTAGAAGAATATCAAATGGCAGAGAAACACTTAAAGAAATGCTCAACATCATAAGCCAGTAGGGAAATGCAAATCAAAACATCAAAACGACCCTGAGATTTTACCTTACACCCATCCGAATGGCCAAGGTGAAAAACTCAAGTGACAACACATGCTGGAGAGGTTGTGGAGAAAGGGGAACCCTCCTCCACTGCTTCTGGGAATGTAAACTTGTACAACCACTCTGGAAATCAATCTGGTGCTTTCTCAGACAACCAGCAATAGCGCTTCCTCAAGTTCCAGCCATACCACTCCTAGGCATATATCCAAAAGAGGCTCAAGTACACAAAAAGAACATTTTCTCAACCATGTTTGTAGCAGCTTTATTTGTAATAGCCAGAAGCTGGAAACAACCCAGATGCCCCTCAACTGAAGAATGAATGCTGAAATTGTGGTACATCTACACAATGGAGTATTACTGTGCAATGAAAAAGAAGGAAATCGTGAAATTTGCAGGTAAATGGTGGGACCTGGAAAGGATCATCTTGAGTGAGCTATCCCAGAAGCAGAAAGACACACAGGGTATATACTCACTCATATAGACATATAATATAAAATAAACCTACTAAAATCTGTACATCTAAAGAAACTAATTAAGAGAGAAGACCCTGACTAAAATGCTTAATCCCCATCTCGAAAGGCAAAGGAGATGGACTTCAGAAGAAGAAGAAAACAGGAAACAACCTAGAAACCTGCCAGAGAGGACCTCTCAAAGGCTCTGCCTTGCAGCGTATCAAAGCAGACGCAGAGACTCATGGCCAACTGTTGGGTAGAGTGCATGGAATCTTATGTAAGAATTGGGAAATAGTAAGATATGGAGAGGACAGGATCTCCACAATTAGAGCAACAGAACCAGAAATTTGAACACAGGGATCTTCCCAGAGACTCATACTCCAAACAAGTACCAGGAATGGAGATAACCTAGAACCCCTGCACAGATGTAGCCACTGCAGTTTATTGTCCAAGTGGGTTCCATAGTAATGGGAAGAGGAACTGCTTCTGACAAAATCTGATTGGCCTGCTCTTTGATCACCTCCCCCTGACGGGGGAGCAGCCTTACAAGGCCATAGAAGATGACAATGCAGTCACTCCTGATGTGATCTGATAGACTAAGATTAGAAGGAAGGAGAGGAGGACTTATCAGTGGACTTGGAGAGGGGCATTCGTGAAGAAGGGGGAGGGAGGTTGGGACTGGGACGGGAGGAGGGAGGGGCTTATGGGGGAATACAAAGTGAAGAAAGTGTATTAATAAAATTAAATTAAATTAAAAAATTTACTATTGCACAAACCATATATGTATTATTTTATCACTTATTCACTTATTCATTAATATTCAATTATTAATATAGCACCTGTAAATTATGTAATATAAAACAATGATAATATAAGGTAAAAGTTATTATTCTAGAATGTTTCTTTTCTTTTCCCAAAAGTATATTCTTCAACCTTTCTACTTCATATCCATTGAGTTCTAAATGTTTGTTCCATGCAGAAAATGGCATACCTTCTCAATGACATCTTTCTCTGGGGTTAACTGAAGCTGAGACTAGTTGAGAAAATACCACAGCTACCATGGCTACAGAGTTGTTGACAAATGCATGCACTGAGAAAATCCATTTATTTTATTTGGAACAAAACAAATGACAGTGCTGGGGGTTTTCACATTAGTTTAAATTGTAATTTTAGTTGTAAGTAATAAAACCCAAAGTGTATCCATAAACATTCATCATAATAGAGAGGCCATCACTGTTAGATTGACGGAGACCTAAAGAGTGTGCAGGCAGCTGTCTGAGGACACCTGCAGTAAAATTGGCCAAGAGCTGCTTTGTGCATAGCTCTACATTCTTCCAAGAAAAGCCACTTTATCGCTTCATTATCACAGTATTTGATTTTAGAACAGTCTTGTCTTTTGAACTATGCTGATATTTACCTTCTGCTTTGTGGAGATTTAATAATCTAAAAAACATGCAAGTATAGTAGATGAAAAGTATCAATTTGTTTTACATTTTAACACATTTAGTGAGTAATGACCTATAAGTAGTATGACTGCTGAGAGAACAAACAGTGAGTATGTGGCTTTCAGGTGACAAGATAGTTGATGTTGCCTGATGTACTGTCCACTTTAACAGTGAGAATAACTCTACAGGAATCTCCAGAGGTGAAAAACCTTAGCCACACAAGCTAGTTCCATGAAACAGGTATGAAGAGCAGAAATAAATACTGCTTATTTATTAATAATGCATTAATCCATAGATATTTCCTGTTACTCTTAAATAATTTAAAAGCATGAATTGTTCTTTGTAAATTGAGGTTTGTGCAGGTAAAAGCACAAAACTCACTGGAAGCACACAGAAGCTGACTAGAATATTACAGTCTTACACTTACGATACAGCTACCCTGAGATGAAGCAGCAGCAGCAGCAGGAGTGTCCCTGCAGAGACTGTGGGGAAGCCATCAAGCTCAGAGCTTCATCACAAGTTGCATGGCATGAATTAAGTAAAGATAGGAAAGGTTTCATTGCAAAAGTGTATGTGTGTGTGTGAGTGAGTGCGTGTGTGTTTAAGAGAAGGAGATAAGGACCGCAACCTGTAGTTCAGAGTGGCTTCAATCAAACAGATGATGCTCCTGCCTTAAAAGTGCTAAGATTATAGGCGTGTGCCACCACACCTGCCTTCACTGTCCATTTGATTCTCGTATACACATCAGTAAAAGATATTCCAGCAAAATGAAAACATAGTCTTGTGATAATATTAAGCTTAAATCTACTTGGCATTTTTTTGTGAATGCATATTTTAATGAGCAGTTTATTTTGTAACTATTGAAGAAAACCTTGGGAATTTTGACTTTAAATATTTTTATACTATTTGAGGATTGAAAATATATATCTCAGTTTTAATGAAAAGCACTCAATATTATATCAGTATTATACTCAATATTATATCATTTTCAGTGTAACGGGTCAGTTTCAAAAACTTGAAATATTAAAACTGAATATATTTTAAACGCTCAAGTATCTTCTGAAAATTATCCAGTTTACATTTTTGTAAGGATAACTTTACATGGATTTAATAAATAGGTGAAGTGAGATTTATAGATACATTTAAATATTCCAAAAATATACACCTTATTAGAAATCACTGCAGTAAAATAAACAAATTTATCTAAATTTATAAAAAACATATTTTATAATGTTAGCAATGTCTTATGTTTTACTAGGACATGAGTTGAAACTTTCCTAAGAATTCCTAAATATATATAGACTTAACAGGCTAGATAATTACTGATAAACACTAACTTAGCTAATATTTGTTGAATATTCCTAGCTTAAGTTTTATATAATTAAATGTATATAATCAGTTAACTTTAGAAAAGTACTAAAATGAGAAAATGCAAAATATAATTTAAATGTACCTTAATATTATAAATGTATGCCTGCAAATTAATAAGTGTCTGTTCTTTGTATTTCACCCTGTAATGAATTTCAGGTGTTTTGTGAAAGGGATGGAAGACTTACACCATTGGCAACAGATGGAATCATGTTCTTAGAATTATTACAATACACTCTCAGGAGAATCCTATTTCACATGTGCTCTTTAAAATATTGCATCTAGAGCTATAAATATATAAATATTTATATATATGAATGTACATTCACTGTAAACAGTGATGGGGTTCGTGATATTTTCATTCAGTCTATGATATACATTGATGACTTTCACCCTGTTAGCCTATCCTATCTACCCTTTTGCTAGACCCTGTCCTCTTTTGAATAGCCCCCTTCCACTGTCACATATATTATAATCATAGATCATTTTAAGTGAAATCTGTTCTTTTATTAACCATTATACTGATATCTTTATGTCTACCAGCATCTGTTGGGTGCTTATTATACAGTAAGCCTCAAAAGTAATATTCCAAGCAGATAATTCTATAATCATTTCTTACAGATAATCCTGCTTCACTCTACCACCTAGTCTCATCTCTCATCATTAATGAAGAGAAAAAGAAACACTCACCAGGCTGGCCCTTTGACAAACATCCATGTAGAATGAGGCCCTAAAATGTAGTTATAAGAAAGATATGTCATCAGCTCATCTCCCTCTAGACCTATAATTATCATCTCATCTGGAGAGGGCAGTTCTGTCTTTCAGGTTGTTAGAAGTACCAACAAATGGAGAAGTTAACTTCCCTAATTCCAGGAGAACGGGGAAGCAGCAACAGCTGAGCTCTGGGTTTCCCATGTATGAGCTATTCTCCCCAGGACACACCTGTCTGTACAGATTAACTGATCCCAATCTTGTGAACAAAACAAAAGTAACAAAAATAATATTCTATTTAAAACAAATAGGAAAACATTTACCAAAGTATCCTTCCTGCTTCCAAAACATTTGTTGTGGCCTCCATGCTTACTTTACAGTGGCCTTGAGGACTTATCTAAATATTAACAGCTCTTTTGATAAAATTAAGGTATTTTCTCCTCCTCCAAACTCACTTGGGGAAAGTAATCATTCTTACAGAGCACACAGAAGTGAAGTAATGTAACTATATTATCAGCAGAAATCGGGCTGTGGGGATCGGGATGTAGCTCAGTTGATAAAGTACATGCAGAGAAAGCATTGTGTATGTGAGACACCATGAAAAATCATCAAACTTTTAAATTACAGGCACATGTGATAGAGAAGAATCCAAAGTCAATGGCAAACACAATACTTTCAATAAGATAGTAAAAGAAAATTGCTCCAAACTAAAAAAAGACATAGCCATACAAATACAAGAAGCACATAGAACACAAAAAAGGAGCAAAAACAAATTTCTCATATATTTTACAAGTAAAACACTAAGTATACAGAACAAAAATTGGGGTTGAAAGCTCTAAGAGAAACATTGAAAAATCACATAAAGAAAGCCTTTCAAATAGAAAAGTTAATGTCACTAATTCCAGGAAAATAGTTAATTAATTAATTATTAATTAAGAACAGCTGATTTCTCAAACTATACTTGCAAAGCAGGAAGAGCCTGCAGTGATACATCCCAAGTCCTGAATGATATCCAAAATAAAATAATATACACAACAATATACTGCTATGATTGAAGGAAGAGGAACAATTTTCCATAAAATAAACAGCTTAAAAAGCTTGTTTATTAAAAAAAAAAACCCTGAGGTAACACAGAAACCATTATTTTGGGCTGAAGAGAGAAATGAGCACAGCAGAGAGACTGTGATAAAAAAAAATGAAGCTGTAATTACTAAAACAGAAAGCACCACTGAAAACAACACCAAAAATCAACAATATGGTGGCCAGACCTAACACATTTATTTCAATAATAATTTAAACGTGAATATTCCCAGTTCCTCACTCAAAAGACAAACAGTGAATGAAAGAACCAAGAAATAAAACCCATCAGTCTGCTGCCTACAAGAAACATGTCTTAGTCTTAGAGATAAACACCAACTTACAGTAAATAAAAGGATAGGCAAAAGTAATCCAATCGAATGAAATCAAGAAGAAAGCAGGATTCACTATCCAAACATCTAACAAAAAAGACTTTGAACTAAAACTAATTAGATGAAGTAAAGAGGTACACTTCATTCTTACAAAGGAAACAGTTCACATTACTACTCTAACCATATATTCACCAACGTTTAGAAACCCAATTTCATAAAAATAAAAAATAAAAAAATCTACTCTGGATTAAAAGGTATAGATCAACATCAAGTCATAAATAGTAAGTGATTTCAATACCAATCATTCACAAAAAGGTCATCTATGCAAAAATAAACAGGTATATCAGATAAATATATGCATCATACATCAAATAGACTTAACAGATGTGTAGGGAATATTCTAACCAAAAAGCCAATACACACTTTATTCTGCAGCACAAAGAAACTTTTCTAAAATGGACTATATACTGAAATGCAAAACAAATCATTACAAATAAAAAACCTTGAAATCATTCCTCATATGCAATTTAACCACACTGCAAGAAAATTTATAACAAACAAATCTTTAGTAAATAAACCACTCATGGAGATTAGACAGTTCATTACAGAATGATGAGGGGTAAAAAAAAATCAATAGTAATAATAAAAATTCCTACAATTATTTGAAAATGAAAATATGAAAAATGTCTCTAGGATTATTTCCTCAATCCTATGAGGGAAATTTATAGCTCTAAGTGCCTACATTTAAAAATCAGAAACACTGGGGGATCCAACATGGTGGCAATCAGCGCTCACTGTTTTGAGAGGTATAGGATCTGGATCTCAGAAACTGGTGAGTAGAGGGACAATCGAAGCCAGAATTTAGATGTTTTGGCTTTCTGAAAGAGAGGGGACAACACAGAAGCAGAGAACACATACATTCAGATCAGACATGGACTTCTCTGGGAACAGAGAGGGGCACTTCCCTTGTCTGGGCCTCCCTCCACCTCAGGGGAGCCTACACAGAGCGCCAAACAGCTGAGCACAAAACTCACTGCCTGGGGACCAAGCCCACAGAGGCAGGGCTTCTAGCTCCTCAGCCTGGACAGGCTATACCTGCCTACTGAACTCCATCCCAGGAGCACACATCTGAGGAGCCCCCTGCCCTGCCAAGCACCCTCTCACATGGCTCCTGCTACACCAGAGCTCACACTGGCCCCACGGAGCTCCTGTCAGTGGAACTTCCCCCCTCGGAGTACATGCCCTCCGAGTGCCCCCCACAGAGTCCCAGATCAACAGTATAATCCTTCTCAGGTCCCAAGTATGTGAGCGGCCGTACTGACTCCAAAGGGCCTCCCAGCCAGTGACTGTATGGACCATCCAACCCCTCAGTGACAGAAAGCCAGCTGAACAGGCACCAAAGTCCAGCAGACCTGCAAAAACGCCTAGGTACACCAGGTGTTGGGCATCCTAGGTCTGTGGACCACTTTAGTGGCTCCCCAGGACCTACCAGCAATCACCTGGACACCCTAGTTCTGCAGCCACAGCTGGACTCCCTAGCTCAACAGCTGCAGCACCACTGAGCTGACTAAGCTCACCCTACCATATTTGACTCAGCAGGTCCAATCCAGCCAGTAGAGAACAGGAGGAACCCCAGTGCTTTTCAATTTGACCTGCTAGACAGTAAGTGTGCCCTCAAGTGCCTACAGAACACCAGATCCAGGGTACTTCTAAGCTAGCAGCCAGACATCAGACCCCTCCCACCCACACCTCCACTGTGGGAAACAGAGGGCCTCATGGGACATTGAAGCTCTTGCTCTGTGGATCTACCAGTGGAGTTTAGGCAAATAACTCCTGGAACTCAGTTAGAGAAGAATACCAGTAGCCTGTAAGCCACAGACTTACTCAGGAAATATGTGCCCACAATAATCAACAAAGCTTGCAATATTTTAAGCACCTGTGACCCTTTCATAGCCTGCAAGGTGCCCCCTCTCACACTGAAGGCCTCTACATTCTCTAGCACCCTGTCGCTCAGGGCACACTTCCACACACAGGCACACTCACATGCTTCTCTGCATTTGTCCTTTTGCACCTATGAACTTTCCTCCCACAGGTACAGCTAAAACACCAATGCACATGCTGAAACCACTGAACAGCACTCATTTTCCTTAAGAATTCTCCAGATACCAGTCTGCTCTGGAGAATTCAGGAACAAACAGTGAAAGTTACAGATAACCAAATGGCCAGGGGTCGGCAAAAGAACACATCCAACATAAATCAAGACATCGTAGCTTCACTGGCAATCCCCAGAATTAATGGATACTCCAACACATCGGAAACACAATGAAATGACTTTAAAGCTATGCTTATACAGTTATTTGAGGCATATAAGGAGGAAACAAACAAATCTCTCAGAGAAATAGCCATTCAAACCCAGACAGTTAAAGTGGAAACAAACAAATCTCTCAAAGAATTGTCCACCCAAGTGGAGGCAAAGAAAGCAGAAATCAAAAAGTTCTCCAAGAAACACAGGCAAATATAGCCAAACAAATAGAGGCACAAGTAGAGATACAATTAGTGGCACAAAGAGAGGAAACAACCAAAAAAATAGAGACCATCATAGAGAGACAGGAGTCCGCATTCCAATAGATGAAGGAAATGGTGCAAGGCATGAAAACATAATTATACACAATAAAGAAAACACAAACTAAAAAAAAAAAAAAAAACCTGAAGCTGGAAGACTTAGCGAAAAGAGAAGGAACCACAAAGGTAAGCATCATAATAGAATACAAGAGATGGAAGAGAGAATCTTTGGTGCTGAAGATACACTCACAGAAATTGATACTTCTCTCAAAGAAAAAGTAAAATTGGAAAAATCCCAAACACAAAACATCCAAGAAATCAAGGATGCCATGAAAAGGCAAAACCTAAGAATAATAGGAATTGATGAAAAGTAAGATTCCAGGCTCCAAAGTCCAGAAAATATTTTCAAAATAATAATAAAAGAAATTTTTCCCAACCTAAAGAAAGAGATGTCCATAAATACACAGAGGTCTACAGAACACAAAATAGACTAGACCAGAAAAGAAACTCCTCGTGCCACATCATAGTCAAAACACTTAAGCTACAGAACAAAGAAAAAATGGGGGGAGCAGCCTTACCAGGCCATAGTAGAGGACAATGAAGCCACTTTTGATGTGAACTGATGGACTAAGATCAGAAAGGAGAGGAGAACCTACCCTATCAGTGGACTTGGGGAGTGGCATGCATGCAGAAAGGAGAGGAAGGTTAGGATGGGGAGGGGAGGAGGGAGGGGCTTATGGGAGGATGCAGAATGAATGAAGTGTAATTGATGAAAAATTTAAAAAAAAGGAAAAAAAAGAAAAGATAATTTAAGAACCTTAAATGACTTTCAAAAGTGGAGGAAAACATGGAGTTAGTCAATTTACGTGGAGCACGTCTCGCCCCTGGGGGCAATAGTCTCCTGAACCTACTTAGACCTCGGACACCACCAAGGCTAGTTCTAGAACTGATGCAGGATGGTCCAATGAGGGGGTTAAGGCTTCTCATAATATTTCCTATAAGTCCACACCTGTTTGTTTATAACCCCCATTTTTATTCATTGTTAGCCAGATAGAGCCAAGTAATTGTGGTAATGATACTTGCTTTTTTGCCCAATGCCGGAATGCTAGTGAATTTAGGTATGCCCTGGTTACTCGCATGCCTCGCTGGGTGCCTGTGCCCATTGATGCCCTTCACACTATGACTCTCTTCGGACAGAAAAGGGATCTTGGAATTACAGCTGCCATTTTTACTGCCATCTCATTGGCGGCTGTTGGAGCTACTACCGCGGCATTAGCCATGAGTCATACTATGCAGACTGCTCAGACCCTAAATAATATTTTAGCCAATGTAGCTCATGCTTTAGATGTACAAAAAGGAATTAATGCTCAACTAAAAGGAGACTTGATGGTGTTCAATCAGAGGATTGACCTCGTGCAGGAGCAAATTGATACCTTATGG
Organism: Meriones unguiculatus; assembly: GCF_030254825.1. NCBI lineage: Eukaryota > Metazoa > Chordata > Mammalia > Rodentia > Muridae > Meriones > Meriones unguiculatus. The sequence goes on from NC_083351.1 coordinate 49,412,291, forward strand.
CAAATCGCTCAACTTGGCTGTCAATGGAAGTATGCTGGACTTTGTGTCACTAGCATACAATATGAGAATTTTTCCCATGCTGCAAATCTGTCTAGACAATTGTCTAGCTATATTTTAGGTAATTGGACTGGAGAATTCGATACTATGATGGAGCAGCTGAGAGTGGCCATTGTTACGGCAAATTCTACCAGAGTGGACACAGGACTAGCCACAGGATTATCATCATGGATTGCTGCAGCCATGAATCATCTGAAGGAATGGGCGGGCATGGGAGTGTTAGCAGGCCTTCTGGTGTTGGTCTCCTTGGTTTGCCTGTGGTGTATATGCAAGATTAGAGTCTCACAACAGCATAATGCAGCCATGATCATTCAGACCTTTACAGCCATTGAAGCAGGACAGTCTCCCCAAGCATGGTTGGCTACCATAAAAAGCTAAAATGTTACACTCAGGATGCGAGGCTAAGCACTGCACTCAGGGTCAGCCACTTTCGACCCAAAGAAGAGCATGTCTGATTGCATGCAGGTTGATGCCTCAGGTCCCGCCTCTGAGAAAAAGGTATTGGACGGGTCTGATGCTCTTTGGGTGGATGACACCTAAATGAACATTGGTACAAAGTCCCAATTTATTTCTAATATCAGAGATCAGACATCTACTCTTGCCTGATGCATCTAAAACAAAAAGGGGAAACTGTAGAGAGCTGTGTAATGCCCCGCCTTAAAGATGGAGCTGGTTTCCACCTTCCACCTTTCAGATGGTGAGTGCTCTCTGTCACAAACAACTCCATATTTGGCTAAGGCTGAGGATCTGGCTTGCTTCCATGTATGTGGATCTATCTGCATTGCCCACGAGGCATGCTGGGGTTGGCTACCCAGAGGCTATTTTAAGCTGTGGGCTGGCTTTCCCCAGGGTCAGAAGATTGTTCAAGGTTCCTGAATAAACTGCATTGAGAAGAACAAAAAAAAAAAAAAAAGATCAGAAAGAAGAAGAGGAGGACCTCCCCTATCAGTGGACTTGGGGAGAGGCATGCATGCAGAAGGGGGGGGGGGGCGGGTGGGACCGGGAGGGGAGGAGGGAAAGGCTTATGGGGGGATACAAAAGGAATAAAGTGTAATTAATAAAAGTTAAATAAAAATTAAAAAAAAAACAATCAAGAGAAAAAGGCCAAGTAACATAAAAAGGTAGACCTATCAGAATCATACAGGATCTCTCTTGAGAAACTATGAAAGCCAGAAGGGCCTGGGCAGATATCATGCAGGCTTTAAGGGACCACAGATGCCAACCCAGACTACTATACCCTGCAAAGCTTTAAACAACATAAATGGAGAAAACAAACTATTTCATGACAAAACTATATTTAAGCAATATCTAAACAGCAAACCATCCCTACGAAAGATACTAAACAAAAAATTCCAATCCAATGAAAACAACTATACCTAAGAAAACATAGGATACAGATAATTTCCCAACAAAAATTGAAAAAAAAACAAGCAATGAATCACAGTAACACCACCAACTCTACAATAATAGGAACTAATGTTCAATGGTGACTATTACCTATCAACATCAATGGACTCAACTCTCCAATAAAAAGACACAGACTAACAGAATAGTTGTTGAAACAGGATCCAACAATCTGCTGCATCCAAGAAACACACCTATGCAACAAAGATAGACACTACCTCAGAGTGAAGGGCTGTGTAGGTGAAATAAAGTGAAAACAAACAGGTGTATGAAATTTTCATAGTGAGTAACCCTGCTTTAAAAAATGGAAAATTTCACTTCACAGTAGGATCCAGATAACTTTTAATGAGTTAGCAGAATTAAAGCTACAATTTAAACTTCTATTGGGAACTGAGAGAAGATGAAGGCATTTTCAAAAGAAAGGCTTAAAAGTCACTATCAACAAGCAGCTACCTTTGAGTAACCTCAACATCAGGGACATACTTATGATAAAAAGTAGGAAAAGTAATACCAGAGATTTTGTTTAAGTCATATAAAAATCTTGTTTTGCTACTTGAAATATTAAAGTTTAAGAAGAATCTTTGTTTTAGAAAAAAATGTGTTGCACCAGAATTACTCCTTATAACATTCTGTAAGTCCAGCTCTAGGGGATCCCATGACTTCTTTTGATATCTTTGAGCACCACGAATGCACACATGCATACATGTACTCACACATATAAATAAAAAAATATACTTTTAAAGAAGATGAAAAGTTATGTAAGATTTCCAGGTATTTTAAAGTACCCATACACCACTTTGGAAATCTATCTCACGCTTTCTCAGACAATTAGGAATAGCGCTTCCTCAAGACCCAGCTATACAACTCCTAGGCATATATCCAAAAGTTGCTCAATTACAAAACCAGGACATTTGCTCAACCATGTTTGTAGCACCTTTATTTGTAATAGCCAGAACCTGGAAACAACCCAGATGTCCACCAACGGCGGAATGGATACAGAAACTGGTATTTTTACACAATGGAATACTACTCTGCAGTGAAAAAGAAGGAAATCATGAAATTTGCAGGGAAATGGTGGGATCTAGAAAAGATCATTCTGAGTGAGGTATCTCAGAAGAAGAAAGACACACATGGTATATACTCACTTATTTAGACCTATAAGATATGATATACAAAATGAAATCTATACACCTAAAGAAGATAAACAAGAAAGAGTACCATGGGTAAGATGATCAATCCTCACTTATAAAGACAATTGGGATAGGCATTACATGTAGAAGAAAACAAGTAACAGGATAGGAGCCTACCACAGAGGGCCTCTATAAGACTCTACCTAGCAGTGTATCAAAGTAGATACTGAGACTCATAATCACAACTTCGGCAGAATGCAGGGAATCATATGAAAGAAGGGGGAGGTAATATGACCTGGAGAGGATAGAAGATCCATAAGGACCAAATATATCTGGGCACAAGGGTCTTATAGGACACTGTTTCTCCAACCAAGGACCATGTATGGATATAACCTAGAAATTCTGCTCAGTTGTTCTAGGTAGCCCATGGTAGCTCAGTATCCAAGTGTGTACCCTCATAAGGGGAACAGGGACTATTTCTGACGTGAACTCAATGGCAGGCTCTTTGGCCTCCATACTCCCCAAGGGAAGAGCAGTCCTTCTAGGCCACAGAGAAGGACTTTGCAGCCAGTCTTGAAGATACCTGACAAAAAACGGTCAGATGAAGGACCATTCTCCCTAACGGAGGACCTCCTCCCCTATCAGTGGACTTGGAAATGGGCAGAGAGGAGATAAGGGAGGGTGGGTGGGATTGGGAGGGAATGAGGGAGTTGGATACAGCTGGGATACAGAGTTAATAAAATGTAACTAATAATATAAATAAATAAAAATTAAAAAATAATTTAAATAAAAAATAAAGTACCAATAAAAATCTACTATATTAGGGATCATTGCAATAGAGTAGACAAATCTATGTAAAAATTTTAAAACTTATATGATGTTAAAAAGTCTTAGGTCTTACTAAGCCAAGAGTTGAAACTTTGTAAGAATTCCTAAGTATATGCAAACTTAAAATATGAAATTACTGATAAACACTAATTTAGTTAATATTATTGTACAATCCTAGCTTAAGTTTCATTTAAATAAATGTATACAGTCAGTTAACTTGAGAAAAGTAGTAAAACTAGAAGTTACAAGATACAATTTAAATGCACCTTAATATTACTAATGTACTCCTGAAAACCAATAAATATCTGTTCTTTGTTTTTTGCCCTCTAAGGTACTTCAAGTGTTTTGTTACAGGGATAGAAATCTAACACAATTGGGAATACCTTGATGGAACCATATTTTTAGAATTATTAGAGTATACACTCAAGAGAATCCTATGTCACATGTGCTCCTTAAAATTTAAAATATTGCATCTGGAACTATGTTTAACATAGATATGAATGTACATTCATTATAAAAAGTGATGGGTTCCATAATATTTTTATTCAATATATAATGCCTATTGATTGACTTCACCCTAGTAGCCTTTCCTATCACTCTGTCCACCTTCTGCTAGGCCTCTTTTCTCTTTCCAATAGACTCCCTTCTACTGTAACATGTATTATAATCAAAGATCATATTAAGTGAAATGTATGTGTTTTTATAAATCATTATACTGATGTCATTATGTCTAGAAGCATCTGGTGTGTTTTCTTATGATAAACTATGGTTCAAAGTAACATCAGAAGCATAGAATTCTCGAATCACTTATTACAGAAACTCCTCTTTCATTCAATCACATACTTTCAGCTCTTAGTATTAAGTAAAGGAAAAAGAAACACTAACCCAGCTGGGCCTGCCATAAACATCCATGGAGAATGAAGCCCTAAGAAGTACTTATAGGGAAGAAATGTCATTAGCTCATCTCCCTCTAGACCCACAATTATCATGTCATTTGGAGAAGGCAGTTCTGACCTTGAGGATGTTAGAAAGTGGTGCCATCAAATGGAAAAGTGAACTTTCCTAATTTCAAGAGAACATTACAATAGGAACAGCTGTGCGGTCGGTTTCCATGTGTAAGATATTCTCCCCAGGCCACATCTGTCTATGTGGATTGACTGATCCTAACTTTGTGAACAAAACAAAAGAAACAATAATAATATTCTATTTAAAAGAAGTAGAAAGCATTTCAGTTTTCCCCAAGGTATCATTCCAGCTTCCAAAATATTTGTGGTGGCTTCCATACTTACTTGACAGTGGCTTCAGGGTCCTACCTAGAGAGTAACAGCTCTTTTGCTAAAATTAAGAAAATGTCACCTCCTCCAAACACATCTGGGCAAAGTAGTCTTTCTTGTAGAGCACACAGATGTAAAGTAATGTGAGTGTATTATCAGCAGAAATCTCGCTATGCCGCTGGAAATATAGCTCAGTTGTTACAGTGTTTGTCTAGAAAGTATTCTGTATGTGGGACACCATAAAAAAAGTAAACTTTCAAATTATGGGTACAGGTGAGGAAAGAGAAACCCGTATCAATGTCAAACACAAGACTTTCAATAAGGTCATACAAGAAAACTTCCCAAACACTCACTAATACAAATACAAGAAGCACACAAAAAGACAAGCACAGAAGCAAATTTTTTATGCATCTTATATGGCTCACTGGTTAAGAGCACGTTCTGCTCTTCCAAAGGACCTGGGTTCAATTCTCTGTACCCACATGGCATCTCACAACTGTCTGTAATGCCCATTCCAAGGATCTGACACCTTCACACTAATGCAAATAAAATAAAGATGAATAGATAAATATTTTTTAAATGGAGCTATCCTTTTTAAATTATTATTTTTGTGTGTGTGTGGTTCTTTAAATCTCTATTCCCCAAACCCTGAACAATATATAGGAGAGAGAATGTTACTCGAGTGAAGAGGTACAGACCCCTTGAATTCTTTCTCCTAGCTGTTTAGGGTTGATTGGTACTATTAGGCCTATACCAATCTCCATCAAACAAAGCCAGCAGTCTCCTCCAAGCCACTGCAGCCCAAGTGTTTTTGTCTGCTCCAAAAGCCACACCGTTCATCTCTGGTGTCTTCAAACTGCCACTTGCCACATGCCAACATCACATGCCACACTTTCTTTTTCTGGGCTCTCATGTTTATATCCTCAGAGCCCTAGAACACACTCCTCTCTGTACCACACAATGCAGGCATTTACCAGCTATCAAGGTGATGCCCTGCATGAGAAAATTAACAGCTGCAGACATACAAAAGCTCAACTGAAATCCTACAGTTGGAATTAAAATAAAAACATATTTACATAACATAAGTGAGTTTACAAAGAAACCAAAACTTCCATTACATTAAAACACTAAGCATACAAAACAAAAAAGGGGATGGAAGGCTCTAAGAGAAAAACCGCAAATCACAAATTAAGACAACTCATCAAATGGAAAAGTGAACTTCACTAATCCCATGGAGAAGGAACAGCTGATTTCTCAAGCTAAACTTTATAAGCCAGAAGAGCCAGAAGCAATACATCCCAAGTCCAAAATTATATCCAATTTAAAAAAGTATACCCAGCAAAACTACTGCTATGATTGAAAGAAGAGGAACAATTTTCCACATCATAGACATCCTAAAAAAATTATATTCAACAAACCATACCTAAGGTAATACAGAAAGCATTATTTGGGGTGGAAGAAAATAATTAGCATAGCAGAGAGGCTGTGAAAAAATATGACCGAAAAGTATTTAAACATAAAGTCACAGTGAAAAAAAAATCAAAAACAAAAATCAACATCATGTTGACCAAGGCTAAAACACACATTTCAGTAACAATTTAGACATGAATGGCACCAATTCTCTACTCAAAAGTTGCAGACTAACCGAATAGATCAAGAAATAAATTCTCTTTATCTTCTCCCTTCAAGAAACACATCTTAATTTTTAAGATAGGCACGACAGAGTAAAAGAATAGACAAAAGTGCTACAGTGGGACAAGGATGAAGGCAGATGTCCTTATCCTAAGGTCTGACAAAAGAGACTTTGAACTAAAATTAATCAGAAGAGATAAAGAGGCAAACTTCATTCTAATCAAGGAAAGAGTTGGCCAAGAAGACAATACCACCCTAAACCAATCTGTATCAAATTCAGGGACAACTAATTTCATATCAAATAAATTTTAGAACTGGATTAAAAGACACAGATTAACATCAATCCATTGTTAGGTGATCCACAGTAGGTGATTTCAATCAATACCCAACAATAGGTATGCCCTAGGTGGCCTCTAAACTTCTGGAACTGATAATTAGGATATTTACCTTTCTTCTAGAACTTAAGCTCTTGGAAAGCCTTAGAAATTTCTCCATCTACCTATCTATCTATCTATCTATCTATCTATCTATCTATCTATCCATCTATCTATCTACTTCTCTATCTATCTATGTATCTATCTATTTCCCTCTCCCCCTCTTTCTCACTTCCTTACAACCCCCCTCCCACCTTGACCTCATTGGCACAGGAGACAACTTCCTGAACGAACACCAAGAGCACAGCCTCTAAGATCAACAATCAACATATGGGACCACATGAAACTGAAAAGCTTCAGTAAAGCAAAGGAAACAGTCATCAGAACAAAATGACAGCCTACAGACTGGGAAAGGCTCTTCACCAACCCTATATCTGACAGAGGACAAGTGAGTCTGTGTCCAATGCAGTCTCTACTTCCCTTACTAGAGGACCCACATGAGGCCTAAGTCTAACATAAGCTAAATCTTTGTAGGGGTCCTAGGTCCAGTTCCTGATGATTTTTGCTTCAGTACCAGCAAGCCTCTTTGGGCCCTGGTTAGTAGGCTATGCTGGTCTTTTTGTGAAGCTCCTCTCACCTCCAGGTCTTTTTCTCTTTCCTCCCATTTTTCCACAAGGTCCCCTACACATCACCCAATGTTTGGCTATGAGCCTATATTCTATGCAATTGGAAAATCTGAACAAGGTGGATAATTTTGTTGATAAATAGGACTTACCAATGTTAAATTAAGGGCAGGCAAACTAAACAGTCCTGTAACCCCTAAGGAAATAGTGGCAGTTATTAAAAGTCTCTCAACCAAAAACAAAAAACAAACAAACAAAAAAAAAACCCACAAAGTTTATCAATTTTGTGAAACATGGGCTTTTTTTTTTATTTCTGTTTGTTAATTTGGATATTCTCCCTATGCCTTTTAATTAGTTTGACTAGGGGTTCTCAATGAACCAGCTCTGGGCTTCATTAATTCTTTCTATCATTCTACTTGTTTCTAAATTATTGATTTCAGCCCTGAGTTTGATTATTTCCGGCCATCTATTTCTTTTGGGTGTGTTGGCTTCTTTATATTCTAGAGCTTTAAGGTATGCTTTTAATATGCTAGCATAAAAACTCTACAGTTTCTGAAAGAAGGGACTTAGTGCTATGAATTCCCCCTTAGCCCCGCTTTCAGTGTGTCTCATAAGTTTGGCTATGTTATGTCTTCTTTTTCATTGAATTCTAGGAAGTTTTTAGTTTCTTTCTTTATTTCTTCCCTGACCCGGTGGTCCTTGAGTAGAAAGGTTTTTCAGTTTCCATGTGTTAATAGGCTTTCTGTTCTTCCTGTTGTTACTGAGTTCCAGATTTAGTCCAAGGTGATCTGATAAAATACAAGTGGCTATTTCAATTTTTTTGTATCTATTGAGGCTTGATTTATACTCTTCAGAAATCTGAGGTCACCTGGAATGCACACATGCATACATGCTGGCACAATATATAAATAAAAATGCATTCATTATTATTTTTTTTCAATGCAGTTTATTCAGGAACCTTGAACAATCATCTGAACCTGGGGAAAGCCAGCCCACAGCTTAAATAGCCTCTGGGTAGCCAACCCCAGCATGCCACGTGGGCAATGCAGATAGGTCCACATACATGGAAGCAAGCCAGATCCTCAGCCTTAGCCAAATATGGAGTTGTTCGTGACAGAGAGCACTCACCATCAGGAAGGTGGAAGGCGGAAACCAGCTCCATCTTTAAGGTGCGGCATTACGCAACTCTCTACAGTTCCCCCTTTTTGTTTTAGACGCATCAGGCAAGAGTAGATGTCTGATCTCTGATATTAGAAATAAATTGGGACTTTGTACTGATGCTCATTTAGGTGTCATCCACCCAAAGAGCAGGACAGTCTCCCCAAGCATGGTTGGCTACCATAAAAAGAATTCATTATTTTTAAAAGAATAAAAAATTCTTTAAAAAATCTAGTAGCTTTTTAACTGCAAGATTTTCAGCACATTGATGATTCTCTTATCAGAACTGATATGTACCAAAGGAGTAATTGTGGGATAGGCATTCATCACAAATTTCTGAATAGTCAGGATGACTGGGTCATACATCCACACAAGGAATGAGGTAGATGACATGATGAAGTCCACCCAGTATATGACCACAAAGAAAAATACCAGCAGCAAGATGGTCTGGGTGGCCCTTTTTCCAGGGGATGCTCTCAGCTGGCTGATGCTATGAAGATGCTTGCATTGCCTCTGATGTCTGAACAAGATCATCACCATGTATGCACTTGTGGTCAGCATGACTGCTACAAGAAACACATCTCTGGAGGTTGTCACTGTTAAAATCAATCCCCTGATGACATAGTTCATTTGGAAGACTACGCAGGATTTAGTGACCTTCATCTGGTTTGTCTCACTCACATTGGTAAAACCACCAACATAGAAGATCAGGTTACTATTGAAGGACAAATTCAAAGACCAAATACATAAGAAAGCATAGATCATGTATTTTTTAAGCTCATGTTTAAACTTGGCCAACAGAGAGCTACTGGGACTGATAGTTACTGCCTGGAACACACTCAGGAGGCAGGTGATGCAGATAGAGAGGCCTCTCGTTACCCTGTGTATGTAGAAAGTTGCCTTACATTTGATGTGATTCTCAATGTTCAGTGACTCAAATATGTCTACAAGCCAAATGTCTCCTCCTGTAAAGAGCATCATTATATGAATGAAGGTTAGTTGACAAGACATCAGGTCCATGGGCTTAGGTCTGTGACCTAGGATTGTGAAAGAATAGAAAAAAAGGAGAAACATATTGGCCAGGACTCCAAGCCCAGCTTGAATATAAAGGACATCCTTTAATGAGGACATAGGTGAGAAGTGTATTCATCTTAAGACCATAGTGGAAGCATAGTTCTTATATCTGAAAAAAAAAAAAGATTACTCATCAAACTTGTAATCATTTGGACAGTATGTCTATATCATCACTCCATTTTCCCAAATAATTTTTGATTAATCCGTATTTTTAACTTTTGAAGCTCCAGACTGTCCATCAATAGCCTACATTTGTAGATAGCCTCCATGTGTCACTTGTATATATAGCACATATAGATTAACGAATGCATCCACATTCATATCTATACAGAACACATACTTTGTGTGCCTGTATTGCACCTGCATATCAACTTTAGAAAACCAATCCTATTTTATCATATGATTCCCTGCACTCTGCTGAAGTTTGGTTATGAGTCTCAGCATCTGCTTTGATGTGCTTCTAGGTATCGTCTTTCAGAGGCTCTCTGTGATAGGATCCTGTCCTGTTTCTTGTTTTCTCCTACTTCCTATGTCCATTTCATTTGTTAATATGACCAGGAGAGGACGGGAGCTCCACGAGGAAAAATATATAAGGGCACGGGGGTCCTCTATGAGACTGTTTCTCCAACCAAGAACCATGTTTGGATATAACCTAGAACCCCTGCTCAGATGTAGTACATAGTAGCTAGTATCCAAGTGGGTACCCTAGTAAGGGGAACAGGAACTATTTCTGACACAAACTCAAGGACTGGCTCCCTTACCTCCACTCACCTCAGAGAAAGAAAAAGCCTTGCTAGGCCACAGAGGAGGACATTGCAGCAAGTACTGAAGATACATGATAAGGTAGGGTCAGTCAGATGTAAGGGGAGGAGGACCTCTTCTAGCAGTGGACTTAGAAAGGGACAGGGGGAGATGAGGGAAGGAGGGTGGGATTGGGAGGGAATGAGGGTGGGTGTTAAAGCTGGGATACAAACTAAATAACCTGTGATGAATACTAAAAAAAAATAAAAAATTTAAATCCAATCCTATTGATTTAAATTGCCTCATTTTATTGTTACCACCTAAAATAGTAGTGAGGAGCGGAAAATATTAATCACATTTGTACAACTGAAAAAAAACTGTGTCAGTCTGAAGAAAAAAATCACTAAAAGAATCCAATCAGGTGAGTCATTCTCATAGTCTATAATTTTACTATGTTGTAATTTATAACAATGTTTTCATTGAAATTTCTAATTGAATCACAGTGATAATTCAAGATAATCTCACTATTTGAATCAGCAAAATGTTTATCTCAATTCTTTTTTTGTTTGTTTGCTTACTCTTCCACAAATCTTACATCCTCAGAAGCTAGAACTGAAGAAATAGATGCTTTGGAGACATTTCCTGTACTTTCCACCCACTATTAATTGTAGAACCAATATGGTTGTAAGACTTGGATGACTTCCAGTGCAGTTGTTATCCCATTTAAACCTTTTGCTAACTCCAATTTAGTATTAAAAAAATTAACTTTGAGCTATTTAGACAAACGATATTGTTCTTTACTTTTGGGGGATAAAGGCTGGAAGTAAATAATTTTCTTTTTCTTAATTTTATTTTTATTCACTCTACATCCTGTTATAGTCCCATCCATCCTCCCTTTCCCAAACTGTCTACCTTCCTCTCCAGTCTCTCCTTTTCCTCAAAAAGTGGAGCTTCCTTTCCCATCCAGCCCAGCTCATCAAGTTGCATCAGGACTAAGCATGTTCTCTTCCCCTGTGGCCTGGCAAGGCAGTCCCACAAGAGGAAAGTGATCAAAATCCTGGCAAGTGTGGCTTTGTCTGATAGAGTCCCCACTTCCCTTACTAGAGGACTCCCATGAGGTTTAAGATGCCCATCAGCTTAACCTTTGTAGGGCACCTAGGTCCAGTTCCTGCATGGTCCTTGTTTGATGCCCTGGTTACTTGGCTCTGTTGGTCTTATTGTGGAGCTCCTGTCACCTCAGGTCCCTTTCTGTTTTTAAATTTATTTATTTATTTTTATTTATTACAATTTAGTCATTTTTGTATCCTAGCTGTAGCCTCTTCCCTTGTATCCTCCCTCCCTCTTCTAATCCCATGCCCCTCCCCTAGTCCACTGATAAGGGAGATCTTCCTCCACTTCCATCTGACCCTAGCCTATCAGGTGTCATCAGGACTGGTTGCATTTTCTTCCTCTGTGGCCTTATAAGTCTTTTCCACCCCACACTCAGGTTGAAGTGAACAAAGAGCCAGCCATTGCGTTCATGTCAGAGACAGACTCTGTTCCCCTTACTAGGGTAACCACTTGTATACTGAGCTGCCATGGGCTACATCTGAGCAATAGTTCTAGGTTGTCTCCTTGCATAGCCCTTGGTTGAAGTATCAGTCTCAGAAAAGACCCCTGGGCCCATATATTTTGGTTCTGTTGGTCTACTTGTGGAACACCTGTCCCCTCCATGTCTTTCTAGCTCTCCATTCTTTTTATTTTTTCACCATGAATTTTTTTTATTTTTTAATTTTTATTAATTACAGTTTATTCACTTTGTAGCCCCCCATAAACCACACCCTCCTCTACCCCCAATCCCACCTTCCCTCCCCCTTCTTCAGGCATGCCCCTCCCCATGTCCAATGACAGGGGAGGTCTTCTCCTTCCTTCTGATCCTAATCTATCAGATGTCATCAGGAGTCACTGCATTGTCTTCCTCTCTGGCTTGGTAAGGCTGTTCCCTTCTCAGGGAGAGGTGATCAAAGAGCAGGCCAATCAGTTCATGTCAGAGTCAATCCCTGTTCCCATTACTATGGAATCCACTTGCACACTGAACTGCCATGGGCTACATCTGTACAGGGGTTCTAGGTTATCTCCATGCATGGTAGTTGGTTGTAGTATGAGTCTTAGGAAAGACCCCTGATCTCAGATTTTTTGGTTCTGTTACTCTCCTTGTGGAGCTCCTGTCCTCTCCAGATCTTACTATTTCCCACTTCTTTCATAAGATTCCATGCACTCTGCCCAACAGTTAGCCATAAGTCTCCACATCTGCTTTGATAGTCTGCAGAGCAGAGCCTTTCAGAGGTCCTCTGTGGCAGGCTCCTAACTTGTTTTCTGTTTTCTTCTTCTGATGTCCATCCTCTTTGCCTTTTGGAATGGGGAATGAGCATTGTAAGCAGAGTCCTTCCTCTTCATTAGTTTCTTTAGGTGTACACATTGTAGTAAGTTTATCATATATTATATGTCTATATGAATGAGTATATACTGTGTATGTCTTTCTGCTTCTGACTTAGCTCACTCAGGATGATCTTTTCCATTTCCCACCATTTACTGCAAATTTCATGATTTCCTTGTTTTTTATTGCTGAGCAATATTCCATTGTGAAGAGGTACCACAATTTCTGTATCCATCCTTCAGTTGAGGGGCATCTGGGTTGTTTCCAGCTTCTGGCTATTACAAATAAAGCTGCTACAAACATGGTTGAGCAAGTGTCCTTTTTGTGTACTTGAGCCTCTTTTGGATATATGCCTCTGAGTAGTATGGCTGGATCTTGAGGAAGCTCTATTCCTAGTTGTCTGAGAAAGCACCAGATTGATTTCCAGAGTGGTTGTACAAGTTTACATTCCCAGAAGCAGTGGAGGAGGGTTCCCTTTTCTCCACAACATCTCCAGCATGTGTTGTCATTTGAGTTTTTTATCTTGGCCATTCTGATGGGTGTATGGTGAAATCTTTGGGTTGTTTTGATTTGCATTTCCGTGATGGCTAATGACATTGAGCATTTCTTTAAGTGTTTCTCTGCCATTTGATATTCCTCTACAGAGAATTCTCTGTTTAACTCTGTACCCCATTTTTTAATTGGATTACTTGATTTGTTGCTTTAAACTTCTTTAATTCTATATATATAGAGGATATTAGCCCTCTGTCAGATAGAAGGTTGATTAAGATTCTTTTCCATTCTGTATGCTCTTGTTTTGTTTTGATGACAGTGTCCTTTGCTTTACAGAATCTTTTCAGTTTCATGAGGTCCCATTTATTGATTGTTGCTCTTAGAGCCTGTGCTGTTGGTGTTCTTTTCAGGAACTTGTCTCCTGTACCAATGAGTTCCAGGATGTTCCCCACTTTTTCTTCTAACTGATTTAATGTGTCTGGTTTTATGTTGAGGTCTTTGATACCCTTGGACTTTAGTTTTGTGCAGGGTGATGAGTATGGATCCATTTGCATTTTTCCACATGTAGACATCCAGTTAGACCAGCACCATTTGTTGAAGATGCTATCTTTTTTCCATTGTATGGTTTTGGCATCTTTGTCAAAAATTACGTGTCCATAAGTATGTATGTTTATTTCTGGGTCTTCTATTCACTTCCATTGATCCACCATTCTGTTTCTTTGCCAGTGCCATGCAGTTTTTATTACTGTTGGTCTATAGTACTGCTTGAAATCAGGGATGGAGATACCTCCAGATGATCTTTTATTATAGAGGATTATTTTAGCAATTCTGGGTTACTTGTTATTCCATATGAAGTTGAGAATTTTTCTTTCAAGGTCTGTAAAGAATTTTTTTGCTAATTTGCTTTTTAACTTCTGTACTATATGGCTAAAATCCACTTAAAAGGGACTAAATACGATGTGTGTCTTTCTGAGTCTGGGTTACCTCACTGAGGATGATCTTTCCTAGTTCCATCTATTTGCCTGAAAATTTCATGATTTCTTTGTTTTAATAAGCTGAATAGTATTCCATTGTGTAAATATGCCATGGTTTCTTTATCCATTCTTCGGTTGAGGGACATCTAGGTTGCTACCAGATTCTGGCTATTCTGAATAAAGCTGCTAGGAACATAGTTGAGCAAGTGTCTTTGTTGTATGTTTGAACATCTTTTGGGTATGTTCTTAGGAGAGGTGTAGCTGAGTTTTGAGGAAACAGTATGATTCCTTATGTCTTTTTCAGCAATCCATGTTGTTATTTTACCTAACTACCTTTTTTGTATATATCTTCCTCGCCCTTACCTAAGAGCCCATCCAGTTTCCCATTTCCCTATCTGATCAATTGTGTTCTTCTACTCACCATTATCTTCCTCAGACCTTCTGTGCTTACCTCACTCCTTCCTGCATAAGGAGCCTTGTTACTTGATTTCCCTGAATACATACTTGTACGCTGCTATTCTGCTCTCTAACAACCCCTATGTTGCCAATGGTCTAATTTTGCTTTCTTAGTTTCTGTAGTTACTAAAGGCTACATAATCACATCTGAAGATGTGGAACTAGGATCCACCAACTAGAGAACACCTGTTACATTAAGATGAGTACTATTTTCCACACATTATAACAAACATGAACTTGGTGGAGATCAATATATATTGATGCTCTTTGGGAATTTCTTTTTAAGAGATTCCTCCCCATGCAGTGGAACACAAGGTACAAGTGTTATACATCACTAGCACCCAGACATTTTTACAGTTTCACTCAACAGTCTTACTTTTGATGCTTATGTAAGTTATTTGGCCTGGTTACCTATATAAGATTATTATTGAATTAACTTAATTCAGTACTTTAAAATCAGCTTTGTGATAGAGATGTAGAAAATGGTTATACTGACTCAGGTTCTTGTGAGAAATTATATTTTCAAATTCACTTTTATAATTTCCATGTATAGATGTATGCATACATGCATGTGTAGAAGTAATGAAGAAGTTAGTGGAAGAGACCACACTCTAATATTTCCCTGAATACAACACCATAGATCACACATTTTACAGTCACAATTTTTTGTGCCCAAAGAGTTCAGTCTAATAGAGGAAAGGATTCATCCCAATCGCTAGAGCCAAACCTCTGGCTCTAGAGGAAATCATGAAATTTGCAGGTAAATGGTGGGATCTGGAAAGGATCATCCTGAGTGAGTTGTCCCAGAAGCAAAAAGACACACATGGTATATACTCACTCATATAAACATACAACATAGGATAAACCCACTAAAATCAGTACATCTAAACAAACTAAGCAAAAGAGAGGACCCTAACTAAAACACTCAATCTCCATCCTGAAAGGCAAAGAGGATGGACATCAGAAGAAGAAAAAAACAGGAAACAACCTAGGAACCTGCTACAGAGGGCT